>NC_052147.1:18079741-18426211 GCF_902713615.1 Scyliorhinus canicula | reverse complement strand
ACTGTGCCACCGTGCTGCCCTATCCAGGTACTTTTTAAATGACGTGAGACAACCCGTCTCTACCACCCTCCCAGTCAGTGCAATCCAGACCGTCACCACCCTATGGATAAAAACCTATTTCCTCAAATCCCCCTCAAACCTCCTGCCCCTCACCTTGAACTTGTGTCCCTTTGTAACTGATCCTTCAACTAAGGGAATAGCTGCTCCCTATCCACCCTGTCCATGCCCCTCATAATCTTGTACATGTCGATCAGGTTGTCCCTCGGTCTTCTCTGATAGAGCAAAAACAACCCAAGCCTATCCAATCGCTCTTCATAACTTAAACGTTCCATCCTAGGCAACATCGGTGTGAAATGCCTCTGCACCCGCTCCAGAGCAATCACATCCTTCTGTAATGTGGCCACCAGAATTGCACACAATACTGCAGCTGTAGCCTCAGATCCCTTCTGAATCTTTGTTGCTCCAACGAGAGCAATTACAGATTCTCTAGTCTCTCCAAGCAACTGAAATGTTTCATCCCTGGAACCTTCTGCTGTGCCCCTGGCCAACCTGTTTCAGTACAGCTACAACTCTGGTATCTACCCAGCAATGTGGAACATTCCTCAGGTGTCCTGTGTATAGGACAAATCCAACCCAGCCACTCACCGCCCAATCAGTCTACTCTCAATCATCAGTAAAATTATGGAAGGGGTCATTAACAGCGCTACAAAGCATCACTTACTCAGCAATAACTTGCTCATGGCCAATGAATTTCGGTTCCGCCTGAGCCACTCAGCTCCTGATCTCATTACACCACTGGTTCAAATACGGACAAAAGAACTGATCGCGAGAGGCGAGGTGGCAGTGACTGTCCTTGACATCAAGGCAACATTTGACCAAGTATGGCATCAAGGACCACCCCAGCAAAACTGGAGTCAATGGGAATCAGGGGAAAACTCTGTGCTGGTTGGAGCCATACCTTATAGCAAAAGCTTAAGTACATAAAAGAGAAGAGAGACGCTGAAGTGAATCGTTGGTCCCTTGGAAGATGAAACTGGTGAGTTAACAGTAGGGAACACAGAAATGGCAAAGATGCTAAATCAATACTTTGCCTCAGTATTCATGGTGGAGGGCACGAGTACCATTCCTATAGGAACTGGTAATTCAGAGGTAATAGAAAGGGAGGAACTTAGAACAATCAACATCAATAGGGAAATGGTACTCAACAAACTATTGGCATTGAGGGCAGACAACCCCCCTGGGCCTGATGGTCTACATCCTAGGGTGTTCAAGGAAGTGGCAGCAGAGATAGTGGATCCATTGGTTAGAATATTCCAAAATTCCCTGGTCGTGGGAAAGGCTCCAGTGGATTGGAATAATATTAACCTAACACCCTTATTCAAAAAGTGAACGAGGCAGAATGTGGGAAATTACAAACAGTCAGTTTAACATCTGTTGTTGGGAAATTATTTGAATGAATTTTCAAGGAGGTAATATCAGCACATTTGGAAAGTCAAAATGCTATCCATCAGAGCAGCATGGTTTTATGAAAAGCAAATCGTGTTTGACTAATTTACTAGAGTTCTTTGAAGATGTAACAAGCAAAGTGGATAATGGAATCCTGTAGATGTCGTATTTCTGGATTTTTGGTAGGTTTGATGAGGTGCAGCACAGGTTAATTTACAAGATTAATTTACAATTCACATGGGATTAGGAGTACTTTATTAGCTTGGATAGAAGACTGGCTGACGGACAGAAGGCAGATAGTCGAGATAAATGGGTCTTTTTCTGGATCGCAAGATATAACTAGTGGGGTGCCTCAGGGTTCGGTCTTGGGGCCCCAGCTATTTGCAATCTATACAAATGACTTGAATACAGGGATAGACGGTTCTATAATTAAATTTGCAGACAACACAAAAATAGGTGAGACAGTAAGTTGCAATGAGGAAATAAGAACTTTACAAATAGATATAGATAGGTTAGGAGAGTGGGCCAAAATGTGGCAGATGGAGTTCAACGTGGATAGGTGTGAGGTCATGCATTTTGGCCAGAAAAATGGGAAAAGCAAATTTTCTAAATGGGGAGAGTCTTCGGGGTGTTCCATTGCAGAGGGATCTGGGGGTTCTCGTTCATGAGTTACAGAAAACTAGCAAGCAGGTACAGCAGATAATAAAGAAAGCAAATGGAATGTTGGCATTTTTTATTGAAGGAAGAGTATAAAAGGTGAGGAAAGGTTGCTGCTATTATACAAGGCATTAGTGAGATCGCACCTGGAGTATTGTGCACAATCTTGGTCCACTTATTTGAGGTAAGATGTAGTGGCATTGGAGAAAATTCAGAGGAGATTCACTAGGTTTATTCCAGAGATGGTGGGTTTGTTGTATGGAGAGAGATTGAACAGTTTAGGCCTATACTCTCTACAGTTTAGAAAAATGAGAGGAGACAAAATTGAGGTATACAAGATGATACAAGGTATGGATAAAGTAGACGTGGAGCGGATGCTTCCTCTCATGGAGCATTCTCAAATGAGAGGTCAAAGTCCTGGGATAAGAGGCAGCAAATTTAAAACAGAGGTTGAGGAGAAACAACTTCTCCCAAAGGGTTGTGAATCTGTGAAATTTGCTACCTCAGAGTGCAGTGAATGCAGGGACAGTGAGTACATTTAAGGAGGTAGACAGATTTTTAATTGGTAATGGGTTGAAGGGTTATGGAGAACGGACAGGATGGTGTAGTTAAGGCCATGATGAGATCAGCAATGATCGTATGGCGGAGCAGACGTGATGGGCCAGATAGTCTAATTCTGCTCCCTTATCTTATGAACTTATACCTAACACAAAGGAAGACAGTTGTGGTGGTAGAAGGGCAATTATCTCCGCTCCAGGACATCAAGGCAGGAGTTCCTCAGGCTAGTGTCCTGCAGAACGTCTTCAGCTGCTTTATCAATGACCATCCTTCCATCACGAGGTCAGAAGTGGGGATATTCGTTGATGGTTCACAATGTCCAGCACCATTCCCTTGACTCCTCAAATACTGAAGCAGTCCATGCACAAATGTACAAGGACATGAAAAATATTCAAGCTTGGGCTGACAAGATGCAAGTATTATTCATGCCAGTCAATAGCCATCTCCAACAAAAGATGATCTAACCATCACCACATGACATTCAATGGCATTACCATCGCTGAATTCCCCACGATCATCATCGTACAGGTTACCATGGACCAGAAATTGAACTGGACTGGCCATATAAATACGGTGGCTACCATAGCCAGGTCAAAAGCTAGGATTCCTGCGGTAACTCACCTCCTGACTTCCAAAAGCATGCCCACCACCAACAAGGCACAAGTCGGGAGCATAAAGGAATATCCTGCACTTGCCCAAGAGAGTGCAGCTGCAACAACATTGCAACTTGCTTGATTGCTACACCTTCCACAAACATTCCATTTAAGCACTGAACAAGTTTTTTGTGGCTCCCTTAATTATACACATACGCTCAATTGCCAGGAAAAACATTGTTGATAATTTCCTTGAGATGATCAGTTGGAATAGCAGAAATTGATTCACAGCTCTAACCTTTATCCAAGATATCCTACAAAAAAACTTGAATGTCGGATTCAGCAATACAGTTGTCAAAATTTCCCTTTCATATGGTTAAAAAAAGGAAGTGTCATTAATTTACAGTAAAGACATAAAACGGTCTTCCCTACCTTTGCTTCTTCAGGCGGTGGTGGAGGGGGTATCTCCTCTTTGGGTGGTGGAGGTGGTGGTTGCGTTTTGGTGGCCTCATAAGGTGGAGCTGGTGGCAAAGGTGGCTGAGTAGTATAAGAGGGTATGGTCTCATCTGGTGTTTGCTGCACGGAGTCACTGGTCTGAGTCACTTCTACACCCTGGCTCTGCTCCGGCTGGCCTCCATACGGTTGGCTTCCATGTTTCTGTAGGTTCTGCACGTGCTGCTGGTACCAATACTGTTGTTGCTGCTAAGAGAATGCAGATAATTCATATTTATGGTTCCAACTCGAGGATCACAATTGTAAATTTGCTCCTGGCCTGCTGACCTGTGCAATTGATAGTACAAAATATTCCAAAATTGTAATGCATATTACTTCAAAGCATTTTTTTTGCATCAAATTAATATACTCTTCAGAGCTGGGAAATTCTAGAACCTCGTAGCACCTATTTTGAACTTTAAAAAATAATGCAATGATATTGCAAGTGAAATGTAAACATCAATACTGCACTTTGCACTTGTGCTTTGCTCCCACTTTATACATTTTCTTTCCACTATCTTGACCGCACCAAATTCCAGTGAGTCCCAGAACAGGGACAATAATTTCAAAATGTTATTATTTTGTTTACCCCACTGTATGGCTTGCTCAATGTATTATTTTGCAGCTCAAATCCTTTCATCATCCAATTCCTTTTTCTGCTCCAGCATAAGATATTTACTTTGATCTAGCATGACTGGCTACTCAGTCCGAACAACTTCTACAATCCAATTTGCCTGATCACTACCCAGACAAATGAAAGATCTGGAATCACAATATAACTTTCATGTCTTCAGCCAACTTTGAAGAATGCCAACTTTGCTCAAGCTACAACCTACAAGACAAATTTACAGAGCGTTTAAAAGATTTACAGTAATTGCAAATCTTCCTTAATGTTAAACACAACATTCTTCTTTGTTGACCATCAACATTAAACTGTCGACCTTCAACACAACTCTTCTCATATTGCTATATCTTAAAAGTTACCTTTAGCTATCTACAAGTGTTAGTTAATACTGCCCAATAATGTACCGCTTAACTGCATTAGATCATCAGCCATTCAAGGGATTTCATGATTGGAAGGAAGGCTTGACAACTTCCTGAGAACCTCACTGGTCTGTTCCAAGGAGCAGAACAGCATAGTAAACAACCCCTGCAAACAAGCCTGCAGGATGCCAAATCGTAATACATATTCCTCACAATTCCGAGAAACAGCTAGAAGAGCTCAAAGTATATTCTGTGCACCGTGAGTTACAAGCTTCCAATAATCAAACAAATGTTTCATTTTACCATACTTCTGATATACAAACCTGTGATTTAGTTATCAAATCCATGCATTGAAATAAAAACAGAAAATTCTGAAAATATTCAGCAGGGCTAGGAGCATCTGTGACTGTTAATATTTCAGATTTATGACCCTTCGTCAGAATGAAATGAAATGAAATGAAAATGAATGAAATGAAAATCGCTTATTGTCACGAGTAGGCTTCAATGAAGTTACTGTGAAAAGCCCCTAGTCACCACATTCCGCACCTGTTCGGGGAGGCTGGTACGGGAATTGAACCGTGCTGCTGGCCTGCCTGGGTCTGCTTTTAAAGCCAGCGAATTAGCCCAGTGTGCTAAACTAGCCCCTAACAGATGATGTAGGCGGGCTGGTTAGATGGGCAGGACAGTGGCAAATGGAATGTAACCCTGAAAAGTGAGAGATGATGCATTTTGGGAGGACTAACGAGGTGAGGGAATATACAATGAATTGTAGGACCCCAGGTAGTGCAGAGGATCAGACCCTTGGTCTGTGCATGTCCATAGATCCTTGAAGACAGCAGTACAGGTGGATAAAGTGGTTAAGAAGGCAGATGGGATACTTGCCGTTGTTAGTTGAGGCACAGAATATGAAATGAAATGAAAATCGCTTATTGTCACAAGTAAGCTTCAAATGAAGTTACTGTGAAAAGCCCCTAGTCGCCACATTACGGCGCCTGTTCGGGGAGGCTTGTACGGGAATTGAACTGCGCTGCTGGCCTGCTTTCAAAGCCTGCGATTTAGCCCTGTGCTAAACCAGGTTAATGTTTCAGGCTTCAGAAAGGCTAGGATCTAAGAAAGGATAGCACTCTGTATGGTTAAGGCGCTGACAAGCATTATCAAGTTGAATTTCCTGGATTTTATCCCACTGGCACTGAGTGGACAGCGATATATGCCCTCGTTAAGGTGGTGTGTGACATGGAGAGGAATATGGCAGTTGAATATGTCCCCATACTATTGCTGCTCTTGTCCGCTCAAGTGCTAGAGTCTTCAAGTATAGCAGATGATGTCAAATCTGCCTTGGTGAGTTGTTTTTAAGCATAGAATCATAGAATTTACAGCGCAGGAGGCCATTCAGTCCATCGGCATGTTCCAAATATTACACACCATAAGCATGGTGTGCCTATTGTGGAGGAAGTAAAATACTTAAAGTAGCGGGTGGGCTGCCAATAATGCAGATAGCTTTACTCTGGATGGTGTCGAGCTTCTCAAGTTGTAACTACATCCATCCAGGCAACTGAACAGCAATCCATCACAGTTTTGACAGGTTCCTGTTGATGGTGAGGAATCTTTGTAAGTTAGGAGCCCCCAGCCTCTAACTTGCTTTTGTTGTCACAGTATTTATGTGCTGGTTCCATTAAGTTTCTGGTCAATGGTGACCGTCCAGAATGCTGATTCGACAGCGGTAACTTCATTGCACATCAAGGGTATTAGGTTAAACTCTCTCTTGCTGGAGGAAGAGCACTGGTCTAATGATATTGCCACTGCACTAGTAATGAGACCCCAGGGTAATGCTCTGAATCCCACCACAGGTGATAGCAATACTTAATTGAATAATAATCTGGAATTAAAACTCTGACCATGAAACATTGTTGATTATCTGGTTCATTCATGTCCTTTGGGGAAGGAAATCTGCCACTCTTACCTAGTCTGATGTGATTTCAGACCCACAGCAAGGTGATTGACTCTTAAATGACACTCAGATCAAGGGCAATTAGCCAATACAGTAATTGCTGGTCCAGCCAATGATACCCACATCCCCTGAACAAAAAAAAATGGCCATTTGCTGACACTTATCAGCCCAAGCCTGGAGATTGCATGGCTTTATCTGCATACAACCTGGAGTAATTCAGTGACAGCTCCATGTCAGACCTTGTGTTGGAGGGATGGTCATTGTCGAAGCAACTGCAGATAATTGGGCCAAGGGCACTCGTTTAAAACATCCCCTTCAATGTCCTCAGCTGAGATGATTCGTCCCCAACTTCCATCTTCGCCAAGGACATTGGTTTAAGAAGCATCTGCAACAATGCCCTTGGCTGAGATGATTTGTCTCCAATACCCATCTCTTCCTTTGTGCTATGAATCTACCCAATTGAGTTTACCGTACTCCCCATTTACTTCAGTTTTACCCAGTTTTTTTTAGTGCTGAGGAATACTACCGGTCGAATACTACTTTAATATCCAGTGTAACCACTTCATCCTTGCTCTTTCAACTCTTTTGTCATATTTGGATCACAAGAAACATGAAATAGGAGTAGGCGACCAGGCCCTTCAAGCCTGGTCCGCCTTTCAGTACGTGGCTGATCTCTGCTGGTCTCTATTCCTTTTCTGTGCCATTTCCACATAGCCCTCAATTCAGCAAATATTTATCCACCTCCAATTTAAATACTTCTACTGATCCAACCTCCACCATCCTCCAGGGCAGAGAATTCCAGAGGTTCTCCCCTGACTGCAAGAAGAAATTTTTACACCTCTCAGTTTTAAATGACCAGCCATTTATCTTATAGCTATGTCTCCTTGTTCGAGACACTCCCACTTGTGAAAACATCTCACCGTCTACCCTGTTAAACTCCCTCAGGATCTATCTTTAAATGTTACCCCTCATTCTTCTAAACTCCAAGGAATACAGACACAGCCTATTTAATCTCCCTTGGTAGGACAACTCTCAGTAATTAGCCTGGTGAATCTCCTTTGGACTGCCTCCAGTGTTACCTTTTAAAATTTATTTTTAGGGAACGGGACCAAAACTATACGCAGTATTCTAGGTAAGGCCTCACCAACACCCTGTACAATTGCAACAAAAACTCTATTTTTAAACGCCAATCCCTTTGCAATAAAGGACAAAATGCTATTTGCCTTAACTACTTGTTGGACCGGCCTGCCAGCTTTTTGTGATTAAGGCACGAGAACATCTATATCCTTTTGTACTGCACCTGCAGTCTCTCTCCATTTAGATAATAACCTGCCTTTTGAGTCTTCCTACACAAGTACATAACCTCATACTTCCCCCATTGAACTCCATTTGCTAGTTTTCTGCCCAGTCACCCAATCTATCTCTATCCCTTTGCAGATCACAATTTCCACATCACAACATGCCCTTCCACCTATTTCCGTGTCACCAGCAAATTTGGAAACTTTACATTCTGTTCCTTCCTCCAGGTCATTAAAGTAATAGTCAACAATTGCGGACCAAGCACTGATCCCTCCGGTACTGCACTAGTTAAATCTTTTCACTCTGAAAAGGATCCATTTATTCCAACTCTGTTTTCTATGTGACAACTAGTTTTCGATCCATGCTAACACGCTTCCTCCAATTCCATGGGCTTTTACTTTATGGACCAGACTCTTATGCGGCACCTTGTCAAATGCGTTTTGGAATCCTAAATACACTACATCTACAGGTTTCTCTCCATCAACTCTTCCGGTTACATCCTCAAAAGAAGTCAAGCAAATTTGTTAAACATGATTTACCTTTCATAAAAGCATGTTGACCAGGTTTAATTGTATTCAGCTTTCCTAAATGATTAACTATTTCCTCTTTGATTATTGACTCCAGCGTCTTGCCAGTGATAAACTACCTGCCTTCTGACTTTCCCCCTGTTTGAGCAAGGTTGTTTTCCAATCTTCTTGAACCCTCCCGGAATTTAACGAGTTATGAAAAATTTCAACCAATGGGTCCATTATCGCTGCAGCCACTTCCATTAAAGTGTGCAGTTCATCGGGTCCTGGCGGCTTGTCTGCCTTTAGCCCCTTGGATTTCTCTAATACCTTTTATCCCTTGCGATTGAGATTATATTTGAAATCAGCCCATTCGATACCTCAGGGATGTTTGCAACGTCTTCCACAGTTAACGCTGATGCAAAAAATATATTTTGCATATCCATTTCTTTGTTTGCTGCTATTAATTCACAGCCTCGTTTCGTAGAGGTCCCACATTTACCTTAGCCGCTTCCTATTTATAAATAGAAACTCTTGCTGTTTGTTTTTATACTGCATGCAAGTTATCTCTCAAAATTCATTTTCTTCCTTATGAGCTTTAGTTTTTTGCTGCTAAATTCGAAAAACTTCCCAGTCCTCTGGTCTACTACTATCCCATGCCATTTTGTATATCTTGCTTTTCAATTCAACAACATACTCGACCTCCTTTTGCCTTTGGATCAGTCACGGATCATGACGGATGGATCACCATGGATTTTGCCTCTTCCTCGTGGAATCCCTTTCTTTGATTGGGATAAACGCCTGCTGAGTATTATGGACCGGCTGTTTGAATATCTGCCACTGCTCATCGATTGGCCTGTATCTTATACCCAGTTCACCTTAAGAGAATTCCTCCCTCATATTATAATAGCTCTTTATGTTGAAGACACTGGTTGTGAATCTATGGCGCTAACCCACAAACTATCTGCTATTCTATCACATTGTGGTCACTACCCCCTTGGGGATCCTTAACCACAAGGTTATTTATTAATCCTTCATTACATCAAATCTAAAATAGCCTGTTCCCAGGTAGGTTCCACAACGTACTGCTCTAAAAGACAATTCCTGAAGCACAAATTATTCTTCTACACTACATGCTAGTTTGGTTTGTCCATTAATATGCAGATTAAAATCTCCCTTGATAATTGCAGTCCCCTTTATACAGGCCCTTGATATTTCCCCATTTATACTCTGGCCATTCGAGTAGTCATATTTTGGGGGTCTTTAGACGACTTCCACCCTTGTTTTCCTTCTCCTGCTATTCATTTTAAAAATATATATTTAGAATACCCAATTCTTTTTGTTCCAATTAAGGAGCAATTTAGCGTGGCCAATTCATCTACCCTGCACAGCTTTGGGCTGTGGGGGTGTGAGACCCACGCAGACGGGTGAAAATGGTGCAAACTCCACACAGACAGTGACCTGGAGCCGGGATCGAACCAGGATCCTCAGGGCCGTGAGGCAGCAGTGCTAACCACTGAGCCACTATGCCTCCTCTCTTCCCCTGCTATTCAGGATTTCAACTCAAACAGATTCTACATCAGTATCCACTGCCTTTAAATCACAATTTAGCATTGCTCTGAACCTTCCTTAATTAACAATGTCACCACCTCCTTTCTCCTTCGGGCTGTTTTTTTGGAACATTGTATTTCCTGGAATGTTGAGCACCCAGTCCTGTTCACCCTGCAACCATGTTTCTGTAATAGTCAATACATCATGCTCTTATGTTGCAATCTGTACTATCAACTCAGCTATCTGGTTGCAAATTCTTTGTGCATAAAGAACATTTAGCTTTGATTTTTTTATAGTTGTTTACAACTCTAGATTTGCTCGGTGTTGCATATTGTTTATGTTTCCTGCCCCAGCCTGTCGCACTGGGACAGTCAAGTTCCCCCTCACTATCCTGTCCCACCGCTCACTCTTACACCCCTGATTTTTTTTTAAACCTTCCGTTCTTGGAACCCTCCCCCTTTCTAGTTAGGGTTCTTGTACGAGTCCTTGGTGCATTGTGTTCATTTAATCTGTTGCTACCTGTTGTTTTCTGTTGACACTCAGACTGATCACTAACCTGTACCCCAACCTTTAACCTCATAATTTTACAAGCAACTGAACCCTCGCCTCCACACTTTCGTTCAAAGCTCTCTTCACTTCCCTAGTTATACGGTCCCCAGGAACACTGGTCCCAGCATGGTTCAGATATACACCGTCCCAAAGGTACAGCCCCCACTTACTCCAGTACTGATGCAAAAGTCCCAGGAATCGACATCCACTTCTCCTTCACTAGTCTTTGAGCCACATATTCATCTCTTTAATTTTACATACCCTATGCCAATTTGCACATGGCTCAGATTATAATTCAGAGATCCTAACTTTGGAAGTTCTGTTCTTTAATTTAGTGTCTGACTTCTCAACCTGCCGACACAGAACCTCAATCCTCGTTCTCCCTATGTCGTTGGTCTCTACATGAACCATGACCGCTGGATCCTCCCACTTTAAGTTCCATTACAGCCCAGAGCAGATTTCCCAAACCCTGGCACCAGGCATTCAACACAGTCTCTGAGATTTTCGATCCTGGCTAGAGAACAGTGTCTATTCCCCTGACTATATGATCCCCAACTATAATTTGACATTTCTCCCCCCACTTGAACAGCTCCCTGAACCACAGTGCCATGGTCAGATTGCTCATCCTCCCTACAGTGCCCTCTCTCATCCACTCAAGGAGCAGGAATTTCATACCTGTTGGACAGGGACAAGGGTTAAGGCACTTGCAGTGCTATCATTTGGATCCCTCTACCTGCCTCACTTGCAGTCACACCCTCCTGTCCCTGACCCATTGACAGAATTTAAGGCAGTTAATCTACGGGGTGTGACTGCCTCATGAAATGCTCTATCCAGGTAACTATCCCCCTCCCTGATGTGTCTCAATGTCTGAAGCTCATATTCCAGCTCATTAACTCTGAGCCAAAGTTCCTCGAGCAACCAACATTTGCTACAGACATGGTTGCCATGACCACAATGCGTTCCATTTCCCATGGAACCAACTCCCACATGTTGCAGCTACAACACATCGCCTGGCCTATTTTGTTTAATTAGAATTTATTTAACTTAGAATTTCAATTTGTTTTTCTTCATACCACTAATCTTTACTTCCTGCAATTTGTTTCCGTACCAGGCATTCACTTCCAAAGTCAGAAAGGTAGAAGAAAGAAATTCACTGACCAGTTACTTACCTGCGATATCACAGACATGTTCACTCTATACTGTACTGCTACTGCAACTCCTACCCTGGCCCACACCTGCCCCCACTGACCCAATCAGCAGTTTCATCTGCCCGCGTCGCTTTCTGAATCCCGATGCCACTTTAGGAGCTCCGCCTCTGCATCCAGTGAATGCGGCTCTTTCCAAAGTTTTCCCGCCGCTCCCATCAGCTGCTCCCCACCAGGTTCGCATTCTCTCCGGCACTCTGTGCCTCTGGCTCTCACTGTCCACTTCTTTTTAAAGTTTTCCTGCCACTCCGATCAACTGCTCCCCACCAGCTTCATTCTCTCTCTGACCTCCGGTACTGTGCCTCTGGCCCTTGCAACGCTGCTTATTTTTCAAATTTCCCTGCCACTCCGATCAGCTGCTCCCCACTTGTGTGTGTCGACTGGAAGACTTTGATAATATTGAGTTCTATGCATTGGACAATTTAAGGATTAAAGGGCTGGGGTTAGAGTGTGGTTGACTGCAAAGGTAATATATATTTTTTAAAGAATTCTGTTTTACAGGCCTCTGCGTTTTTAGCAGCCAGAAGATGAAATTGACACGGAATGTTTTTCAGTCTAGATTAATAAACTGTAGTTTGACTGGGAAAGTTCCTGGGGAGTTAATGTGCTTTCCATTCGGCAGAGATAATTTGTTTTTCAGCTTCAGATGAGATGATTGTTGTGTGGAGCCAAGGAAGGCAGAGCCATTTTGAGAAGCTCTGGAGAGGAGCAGTTTTTTTGGAGAAGGCTGTGGAGAGAGGCAAAGTTGGTGGAGAAACTTTGTAGAGAGGAGTTGAATTCTGATCTGCCTGATGCTGATTCCACAATTCTCCCACAGTAAGATAGATTCAGAGATGTGTGTTGTTTTCTTGTTGTTTAATAGTGTTTAAGGTGTAAATTGTAAGCTGTTCTTTTCAGGTGAGAAGTTAACAAAGTTTAATATTTTAGTTATAATGAAGTTTTGTTTTTAAAAATAACCACACCCTATTTCTTCATGCTATTACCTGTCCCGCTTGGTACAATGATAGAACCAAACAATACAAGAGAGGGTGTGCACAGTGTGAAGACTTGGTTCTGTCTCAAGGAATATGCTGTCATTATTGACAACATAGATAGATGCATCTGCAATAGGTAAATTGAGGAGGTCCAGGTCAAGTTGATTACGCCCTCATATTATTCTCTCACTACCTGCTGCATAACCAGCACGTCACCTAAATTCTTCGGAGATCAGTCAATGTTAGTACTCCCGATCCACTTTTATCAATGGACACTTAAGTCTCCCATCCAGAATATATATGAGCCCTTCTACTCCAAGCTTCCTCCAAGTGTTGTTCAACTTGGATGAGTGTTTACTCATCAATGAGGGAAGGTAATTAGCAGGTTTCCTTGCCCATGTTTGATCTATTCCACGAGGCTTCACGGATTCGGAGTCAGGGCCACTTCCACCCAATTATATACCATTGTGCTGCCATCTTGGAAGGGTCTGTTCTGCTCCTGTGATGAGACATGCTCATGAATGAGGAGTCTGGAACCTTAGTAGATCATAGAATCATCGAATTTATAGTGCAGAAGGAAGCCATTTGGCCCATCGAGTCTGCACCAGCCCTTGGAAAGAGCGCCCTACCTAAGCCAACGCCTCCACCCCATCCCCGTAACCCAGTAACCTCCACCTAACCCTTTTGGACACTAAGGGCAATTTAGCAGAGCCAATCCACCTAACCTACACATCTTTGGACTGTGGGAGGAAACCGGAACACCCGGAGGAAACCCACGCATACACGGGGAGAACGTGCAGACCCAAGCCGGGAATTGAATCTGGGACCCTGGAGCTGGGAAGCAACAGTGCTAACCACTGTGCTGCCATGCCGCCCCTTACTCCCGACCATGACTCTGTGAGCATGGTCACACCAGGCTGTTGCTTCCTTAGTCTGTGAAATCATTACGATCCAGCTAATATTACTACTGGACAGTCAGATCCCAGAACAGAACTCTGGCTCAGTAGATCACAAGTTTTATTTTTTTGTTTAGAGATGCAAATGAGCAGAGTTACAGGACTGCAGATTAACTTTTGACATATGAATAAAACATTTATTAACAAGCAAAGATTAACTATAATGCATTACTCCTTCACTCCCACTACACCTTCACAGATCTTGAAGGATTACACAGATTACAAAATATCTTGTACTATAATGTTTTCAGGAAGTACAGTCCATGTTAATCAATAGATGAAATGTGGTCAGATATGTCACCCTCTGAAACCAAGTAACAGATGCCACCCAATTCAATTTCTGAGGGTTTCTCATCCCCCAGATGCGCGGCACACTATGAGCCAACTGGTCTCACTTCAACTCTGACTTCCACACGAGGCTTTCCAATCACCACTCTTGAAGAGCACATTTTGAAATCTTCTCCCACACAACACACTCAGATGCCTTCACCAAGGATCTACATGCAGTATTTAAACCTCTCCTTTCAGTATACCATTACCTTGTATATAACATAATAATAATCTTGATTATCACAAGTAGGCTTACATTAACACTGCAATGAATTTACTGTGAAAAGCCCCGAATCGCCATATTCCGGCGCCTATTCGGGGACTCAGAGGGAGAATACAGAATGCCCAAATTACCTAACAACACGTCTTTCGGGACTTGTGGGAGCATACCGGAGCACCAGGAGAACGTGCAGACTCCACACACAGACAGTGATCCAAGCCGAGAATAAAAACTGGGTCCCTGGAGCTGTGAAGCAAACGTGCTACCAACTGTGCTGCTTGTATTCAAGCTTCCACGTAATCTCTCAGGTACCCAGCCATGCCAACAGAACAGTACTGCTTTATAGGCTGGATTACTAATCCGAATCCTTAGGATTACTTCAGATGTCTGGCTTCTCATTAGCTGACTTCACCAGATCTGCACCTTGCAGCTCTATCTTTAATTGGAAACCTCTCCCACTTTCTTTTAAAATGAACAGCACCTGGTTCAGAATCCTGTTCTTTGTCATATAGAATCATCGTGCAGAAGGAGGCCATTCGGCCCATCGAGTCTGTACCGACCCTCTGAAAGAGCACCCTACCTAGGCCCATTTCTCATCCGATCCTTATAACTCTTACCTAAGGGCAATTTAGCATGGCAAATCCACCTAACTTGCACATCTTTAGACAGTGGGAGGAAACCAGGGCACCTAGAGGAAACCCACGCCGACAGGGGGAGAATGTTAATTGCAGTATTAATGTAACCCTACTTGTGACAATAAAGATTATTTTAAAAATCTAAAATGTGCAAACTTCACACAGTCACCCAAGGTCGGAATACAACCCCGGTCCCTGGTGCTGTGAGACAGCAGTGCTAACCACTGTGTCACCGTGCTGCCCCTGTCCCTTTGATATCAGTCTTCCCCGGGCTTTCTTTTCATCTCCTGGTTTTATGAACTGTTCTTCAGCTTCTGGAATTTGCTCTCTGCCCTTACTCCATTGCCCTGCCTCGCTCGCAGTTTCTGCGAGAGCTGCTTTCTTAGGTATTTGGGGCCAACTGAACCACAAGTGCTTATACTTTTTAGTGTGAGCCCCTGGTTACAATGCAACAGCTTAGTTTTTTTTTTAACCTCTAATTGCTTTTATATTGTAAGCTTTTAATTACGATGCAAGCACACCTTAAAGTGAAACCAAAATGCAAAGACATGCAGGCACTTTTCTTTAATATGAACTAAATAACATTTTAACTTTTCTTAGCACACAAGCACAGAAACACAAATTAAGCATTAAACTAAACTCAAACCTTTTTCTAAACCCACTATACAAATATAAATTGTTTAAATCAGCTCTATTTCTTAATGGAAACAGCTCTCCAAACTTTGACACTATTACCAGATTAGTGAGGAACACTGCAGGATAGAGTGAACTGGGTGTGCTCTTGCTGTGCCCAAATCTGATCTTTAGTTTGAAGCAGGGTCGTCTGTCTTTTTCTTTCTTGTGCCAGTTTTATACAATTGAATACTTTATCATGCAATTTCCGAGCAATTAAGAATCACATTGGTATGGGACTAGTAATTTATCAACCAGATCAGCTATGATTGCAAGGTTCCTTCCCGGAAGTGCATAAGTGAACCAAATGGATTTTTATGACGCCCCGACAGCTTTATTTACCTTTTATTGATGCCAACTTTTTATAGTCACTTTTTATTGATATCAGCTTTTTATTCTAGTGTTTTTTTAAAGCTAAATTCAAATTTACAAACAGCCATGGTTAGATTGTAACCAACTCTGGATCAGTCTGGTAATGTACCCAATGTGTTACCCATCCAGTAGAATCAGATGTTCTGGTCATGAATACATGGCTGTAATGTATTACTACTAGCCCATCTCTCTTAGTAACTTGATGCTGTTTTCCAAAGGTTACTGAATATTCACATTATTATTTTCATGGCATAAAAAAGATTTTATACATAGGAAGAGGAAAAACGTAACGATTGAAAAACATGGATACATATGTGCTGTTTCTCAGTGCTAATAACAATGATATAATTCTACCCATGTCTATATATTATTCCTCCCAATTTCACAACAAAGTCAACGGCTTACACTCACAAAGGAACTTCAGTACCCTAGGTCTATAAGTAATAGAGCTGATGGAGACAATATGGGCCCTGTATACAACTAAGCAATTCCTACGATAGTTCCCAACAGCTAGTTTTATTCATGCAACAACCTATTTAGTTGTTTGTGGTATTTGAAATAAATCGAGAATTCCCTGAATCAAAAGCGTTTACAAAACAAGTGAATGTTTGAAGAAAGATACAATGTAGGAACAGGACTCAAAATTTCAATCTTCACCTTCCTGTTATCCGTGAGGTTGTGACAACATAAATATTTCACTGCTCACTTTAGTTCAAAGTTCAACACTGACGTCAATGGAAAGGCCTTGAGAATCAAAGCCTTCCATGTGAAAAGATCTGGTTTCTAATTCAGATGCCACCTTACAAAATAGGATCCCTGATAGATTCAGGAGCCAGCATTCCAAAATATTGTGCCTTTTAAAATGTCCGAAAGTGCTTTACAGCCAATAAATTTCTCAAAATGTAGTCACTGCTGTAATGTGAAAAAAATGCAGCAACTAGTTTGCACAATAAATCTACCAAACATAGAGAAGAACCAGATGATCTCTTTCAGTGATGTTGGTTAAGAGATAAAAGTTGGCCAGGGCAGAGAGAGAACTTTCCTTCTCTTTGGGAAGTACAATGGAATCTTTTAGGTCCATCTGAGAGGAGACAGGGTATTGGTTTAATATCTTCGTAGGAAGACAGCACTTGCAACAGTATAACACTCATGTCAGTGTGCAACCTAAATCTCCATTGGTTTACAAAACATGTCTATTGTTCCATCAGAGCTGGGCCACCTGCTGTGCTTCTAGAAAAATAAATTTAAAATGCTATTTCAAGATTTGCTATGTGCTCTCCTATGTTTTAGTTAGAAGTTTATATTTTTTTTAATGTAGTCTATTGACAAGTTAACCCTTAATTTGTTTTAACTTTAGGCATACAGCACCAATTCCCACTGCATCAAAAAATGAAAAGATTCAGTCTCTGGGAAGCAATTCGACAAAGACTCTGAAGATGCAATTTCTCTTCCAGCTCATTTCCGAGCTCAAACTCCTTGCCTTTGGGGAGAACGGTATGAGGCGGTTCTTGGATGGGTTTGATTTCTCTAGGTTGGAGGAAGAGAGGGTGCAGGGATTGGGGCCCCGATTGGGCCGAGGGAGGTGATGGGCGGCGCAGGATCAATGCAGGCACGGAAGGCCCCGGGGTCAGACTGGTTCCCAGCAGAGTTTTAGAAGATATTTGGTGTGTAGTTGGGACCTCTGCTAGCGGGGATGCACAACGAGGCGAGTGGAAGGGGGATACTTCCCTGCCCCACCCCACCATTGTCGCAGGTATCCATTTTGCGAATTTTAAAGAAAGATAAGGACCCACCCGATACCGTCACATTTTCGCTGCTTCATGTGAAAGCAAAGTTGTTAGCTAAGGTATTTACGTTGCAGATAGAGGATTGTGTACGGAGGGTGATATGGGAGGGCTAGACGGGGTTTGTGAAGGGGCGGCAGTCAGCGAATGTGCGCAGGTTGCCAGATGTCATTGTGATGCCCTCAGAGGGGCAGGAGGTAGAAGTTGTGGTGGGAATGGACATGGAAAAGGCTTTTGATCTGGTGGAGTGAGCATATTTGTTGGAGATGCAGGGTCAGTTCAGGTTTTGAGCAGTGCTCGTGGATTGGGTTCAGTTGCTGTACAGGGAGCCGATGGCTAGTGTCCAGACGAATAGGACGAGGTCAGGGTACATCGGGGAACGAGGCAGGGGGGAGCCACTTTCCCCATTGCATTTTGCTTTGGCGATAGAGCCGTTGGCAATGGCACTTAGTGCGTTGTGGGGTTGGCTCGTTGTGGGGTTGGAGGAGGATTGAGCGGGGTGGGGCCGAACACAGAGTCTCGTTGTATGCGGACAATCTTTTGTTGTACATTTCAGACCCAGTGGGCAGCTTCGGAGGGATGAGATCTGAGGGAATTATGACGGCTCTCGGGGTATAAATTGAACATGGGAAAAGCAAGGTGTTCCCGATTAATGCCAGAGGGCAGGAGTGGAGACAAGGAGAGTTGCCGTTCCAGGTTGTAGGGGCGGGTTTTCAGGATCTATGAATTCAGGTGGCGCAGAGCTGGGTACAGCTGCAAATTGAATTTGGCACGACTGGTGGAGGGAACAAAGGTAGACTTTAAAGAGGTGGGATGTGTTGCCGCTGTCACAGGCTGGGCACGTGCAGATTGTTAAAATGATGGTGCTCCCAGGTTCTTGTTTGTGTTCCAGAACCTCCCCATCTTTGTTCCCAAGTGGACAGCACGGTGGCTAGCACTGCTGCCGCATGGTGCCAAGGCCCCGGGTTTGATCCTAGTCCCAGGTCACTGTCCATGTAGAGTCTGCACATTCTCCCCATGTCTGCGTGGGTCTCACCCTCACAACCCAAAGTGCAGAGTAGGTGGATTGGCCACGTTAAATTGTCCCTTAATTGGAAAAAATAAATAATAGGGTACTTTAAATGGTACGCCGTGAGCCCGGTGGCGGTTCCAACGTTGCGGATTTGGAACCAGTGCAGGCAACACTTCGAGTTAGAGGGCATGTCATTGCGGGCGCCGATATGTGACAATCACAGGTTTGTGCCGGCGGGACTCGATGTGAGATTCCAGGGGTGGTGGCAGGTGGGGACAGAGTACTTAGGGATTTGTTTACAGGGGATAGGTTTGCAAGCCTGGAAGAGTTGAAAGAAATGTAGGAGTTGCTCAAGAGGAATGGCTTCAGGAACCTGCAGGTGAGGGACTTTGTGAGGAGGGAGCTGCCACCTTTGGTGCTGCAAAGCAAGCTGTTGTTGGAGGGTGGCTTTGGGGAGGGGAGACTTCTAGACATTTACCGAGAGTTGATGGAGAGGGAGGGTGGTCCGATCGAGGAGATCAAACAGAAATGGGAGGAGTTAGGTGGGAAGTGAGAGTCGTGGAAGGAAGCCCTGTGGGGGACGAATGCATCCTCGTCGTGTGCAAGGTTAAGCTTCACCCAGTTCACCCAGGGGCTGGTTTAGCTCACTCAGCTAAATCGCTGGCTTTTAAAGCAGACCAAGCAGCCAGCAGCACGGTTCGATTCCCGTACCAGCCTCCCCGGACAGGCGCCGGAATGTGGCGACTAGGGGCTTTTCACAGTAACTTCATTGAAGCCTACTCGTGACAATAAGCGATTTTCATTTTCATTTTAGGCAGCACATAGGGCTCACAGGTTGGTTGTGAGGCTGAGCTGGTTTTTAAAAAATAGGGGTGGAGGATAGGCGTGGGCAGTATGCAAAGGGTCCGCAAATCACGTACACATGTCTGGGCAACTCGAAAGTTAAAGTTTTTTTTTAGTGTATTCAATTCTTTTTTTCCAATTAAGGGCCAATTTAGCCAATCCACCTAACCTGCACATAGAATTTACAATGCAGAAGGAGGCCATTCGGCCCATCGAGTCTGCACCGGCTCTTGGAAAGAGCACCCTACCCAAGGTCAACACCTCCACCCTATCCCCATAATCCAGTAACCCTACCCAACACTACGGGTAATTTTGCATACTAAGGGCAATTTATCATGGCCAATTCACCTAACCTACACATCTTTGGGCTGTGGAAGGAAACCGGAGCACCCGGAGGAAACCCACGCACACACGGGGAGGATGTGCAGACTCCACACAGACAGTGACCCAAGCCGGAATCGAACCTGGGACCCTGGAGCTGTGAAGCAATTGTGCTATCCACAATGCTACCATGCTGCCCTCTTGTGTTGTGGGAGTGAAACCCATGCAGACATGGGGAGAATGAGCAGGATTCGAACCCGGGTCCTCAGTGGCGTAGGCAGCAGTGGTAACCACTGTGCCATGCGCTGCCCGGGGCATGTCCAAAGTTGAGGGGGTTCTCGGATGTCATGTCTGAGATTCTTGGGTGGGGGGGGTTGACCCCATGTCTAGAGTGGTAATATTTGGCGTGACGCAGATCTGGTAGGTGGGGAGAGAGGACGATGTATTATTGGCCTTTGCCTTCCTGCTAGCTTGGAAATGGATCTTGTGCTGGTGGGACTTGGAGCCGCCAAAGGCGGGGATGTGGGTGAGTGACCTGGAAGAATTCCTGCATCTGGAGAAGGTAATAATCTTTATTGTCAAAAGTAGGCTTCCATTAACACGGCAATGAAGTTACTGTGAAAATCCCCTAGTCGCAACACTACGGCGCCTGCTCGGGTACACTGAGGGAGAATTCAGTATGTCCAAATTACCTAACAGCATGTCTTTCGGGACTTGTGGGAGGGAACCGGAGCGCCTGGAGGAAACCCACGCAGACACAGGGAGAACATGAAGATTCTGCACAGACAGTGACCCAAGCGGCAAGTGAACCTGGGACCCTGGCCCTGTGAAGCAACAGTGCTAACCACTGCACCGCCCACTGACTTCAGGAAGCAAACACGCCCCTATCTGTATCAATGGTGCGGAGGTGAAAATGATTGACAGCTTCAATTCCTAGGTGTACACATCACCAACAATCTGTCCTGGTCCACCCACATCGACGCTATGACCAAGAAAGCACAACAGCGCTTTCAGTAAACTAAGGAAATTCGACATTCCACATTGATTCCAATTTTTTCAGATGCACCGTAGAAAGCATCCTATCTGGCTGCATTACAGCTTGGTCCAAGACTGTAAGAAACTACAGAGTCATGAACACAGCCCAGTCTGTTACATGAACTCACCTCCCATCCATTAACTCTGAACACAACTCCCGCTAGCTTGGGAAAGCGGGCAGCACAATCAAAGACCCCTCCCACCCGGGTTATTCTCTCTTCCAACCTCTTCCATCGGGCAGAAGATACAGAAGTCTGAGAACACGGACCAACAGATTCAAAAACAGTTTCTTCCCCGCTGTTGCCAGACTACTGCACGGACCAAACTGATCTCTCTACACATATTCTCTACTGTTGTAGCACTATACTCCATATGCTTCACGCTATATCTATATCTATGTATTTACATTGTGTATTTATCGTATGTCCTATATTTTTCACAGTAAGAAGTCTTACAACACCAGGTTAAAGTCCAACAGGTTTGTTACAAACACGAGCTTTCGGAGCACGGCTCCTTCTTCAGGCATTCACCTGAAGAAGGAGCCGTGCTCCGAAAGCTCGTGTTTGTAACAAACCTGTTGGACTTTAACCTGGTGTTGTAAGACTTCTTACTGTGCTCACCCCAGTCCAACGCCGGCATCTCCACATCATGGCTATATTTTTCAGGTATGGAATGATCAACTTCAACTGTACGCAGAATACTTTTCACTGTACATCTGTACACGTGATAATAAATCTAATTCTAAATGAATGAGGCCGACATTTGCCTAGTAAGTCACTCAAATGGTAAGTCTTGTCTTCACATAAAGAATAGCCTCCATCATGATGTGTTGTCCTACCACAGTGTTAAATAGGATAGATTTTGAACATATCTTGCAACTGAAGACTGGGCATCCATGAGGCGTTGTGGGCCATCAGCAGCAGCAGAACTGTACTCAACCACAATCTGTAACCTCATGGTTCGGCATATCCCCCACTCTACCAATACTACCAAGCCAGGGTATCAACCATAGTTCAAGGAAGAGTGCAAGAGGGCATGCCAGGACCAGTGGTATTTGGTGATATGCATGTACACATCAAAGTATATAGTTGTTTATCAATGTTTATAGTTATCGGTATGACCTCCGACCTGCAGGTGGCTATAGAGATCTACCATGTGACTTGAGACCCCACCTGTTGCTAAGTCGTACAAGAGGATAGTCACACTTAAGAATATCTCCAGGAGAATTCACTGAATTCATTTAGTAGCCATCGTTTGTATTATAGTGCGTTAGTTATCTTTCCATGTGTTTGTTAATAAATCATCTTTCTAGTTAAAGAAGTAGATGTTCAGTGTACATCATTACCACGGTCTTAAACAGAACACAACAAAGCATACATACTTAAAAATGAGGTGTCAACCCGTTGAAGGTGCAACATGGGACTACTTGTGTGCCCAACACCACAAGCAATAGACTGAGATAATTCCACAATCAACATACTGAATCGGAACGCTGCAGTCCTGCGACATCCAGTCGTGAATAGTGGTGGCAATTAACAAATCAATGGAGGAAACGGCTCCAAAAAGATCCCCATCTTCAAAGACATAGGAGTCCAGCATATTAGTGCTAAAATAAGGCTGACGCATTTGGAACAATCTACAGCCAGAAGGGGCGAGTAGCTGATCCATCCCAGCCTTCTCCATCGTCCTCAGCATCCGAGATGCTAGTCTCCAGCCAATTTGATTCATTCCGCGTGCTATCAAGAAATGGCTGAAGACACTGGATACTGCAACGGTTATGGTCCCTGACAAAATTCCGGGAATAGTCGAGAAGACTTGCACACCATAACTTGCCGTGCCCCTAGCCAAGCTGTTTCAGCACAGGGACAATACTGGGGTCTACCCAGCAATGTGGAGAATTAACCAGGTTATGTCCCGTGACAAGAAATCAGACAACGCCAATTGCCACCCCATCAGTCTACCCTCAATCATTAGTAAAGTGGTGGAAGGGGTCATCAACAGTGCTATCAAGGTGCACTTGCTCAACAATAACCTACTTGCAGATGCTCAGTTTGGGTTCCCCCAGGGTCACTCAGCTTCCAACATCATTACAGCCTTGGTTCAAACATGGACAAAAGGGTTGAATTCCAGAGATGAGAGTGATTGCCCTTGACCATCAAGGAGCCCTAGCAAAACTGGAGTTGATAGGAATCAGGGGGGGAACCTTTCCACCAGTTGGAATTATACCTAACACAAAGGAACATGGTTGTGGTTATTGGAGGTTTCAGGGCGTCACAGAAAGAGTTCTGCAGGGTCGTGCCCCAGGCCGAAACATCTTCAGCTGCTTCATCAATGACCTTCCTTCCATCATCAGGTCAAATGTGGGATGTTCGCTGTTGATTACACAGCGTTCAGCACCATTTGCCATTCCTCAGATACTGAAGCATTTCCTCTTCAAATGCAGCAACAACTGGACAATATCCAGGCTTGGGTTGATAAGACGAAACAGATATTCGTGCCACACAAGTGTCAGGCAATGACCGTCTCCAGCGAGTGAGAATCTAACTATCGTTCCTGGACACTCAATGGCATCAACTTCTCAAAGACAATTAGTGGGGCAATAAATGCTGGCCTAGCCAGAGACATTCACATCCCTTAAGTAAATTCTTTTAAGCTTTAACATACTGTTGGATCATTAAGTGGAGAAAGCAGCTTTTCCAATGCACCATCTTGTTCAGAGTGCTAACATACTTTATCTACACTAGTGTCTGTCGCTCAGTGCATTAGCCACTAGCCACACATGGCAAACTGGAAATCCAGATATGGCAAATTCAATTTATGATTAATAAATAAAAATATTAATGGGACGCTGTTGTTGGGCAGAGCATCTGATCTTTAACCTTTATGTGCATCATTAGCAAATGTGCGATTGCTTTTTAATAGTGTGTTACTTATTTGCTTGCCACATGGTGATGGGTATTTGTTTTGGAAATATGCAGACATGAAGTACTGTACAAAGGCAAGTAGTTAAAACATCACTGTATCCACCGTCACATTTACTGATGAACAAAAAGATTTACAAGAGGATGTCTTACACTTACTTGATAGGAGCCATTAACTGCTTTGGAGAAATCGCTAGACTTCTTGTCACCAGATGCCGTCACACTGCTTGCTGTCGCTGACTGAAATACACAGGAAACTTGGAATGTGAATACAGTAGAGTTTTCACTAGTGCAGCTTAAACGTGTACAGGTATTTTGAAAGTAATTTTGAAAGTAACATTAACGAGGATTCTTTCACAACAGACTAACAGGAAAATTTAAAACAAAGAATTATCCCATTTTTCAAGTATAATATAAAATTATTATTGCGCCATTCTTTTAGGAAATCAAAGGTTATCTTAAACCAGTTCTGATAGACAGTCATCTGACCTGAAATGTTAACTTTATTTCTCTTCACAGGTGCTGCCTGACCTCAGTATTTCTTGCATTTTATTAAATCCCAGAATTACCCTTATAAAATCTTTTACATGAAATTCTTCTATTAACTAAATAATTTGTTTCAATGCTAGAGTTAAATTATTAACTCCAACTCCTCTGAAAATATATTCAATTTCAACATTGTTAGGAATTGGGGAAATTGATGAGGTTAACAGTGACCTCGGGATTAAAACAAAATAACAGACAAGAGTAAGAGGCGTCTAGAGGAATAACAAAATGTGATTTGCCCAGTAACAAGATTAGCAGGCGGCTAGAGACAGGTGCAAATGGCCATATCAGAAATCTTGATTGATAATTGATATTTGTCACATGTACTGAAGTACAGTGAAAAGTATTTTTCTGCGACCAAGGGAACATACACAGTATGTACATAGTAGACAAAAGAATAATCAAAAGAGTACATTGACAATAGCACATCAACAAATAGTGATTGGTTACAGTGCAAAACAACGGCCAAACAAGAGCAGCATAGGGCGTCGTGAATAGTGTTCTTACAGGGAACAGATCAGTCCAAGAGAGTTGTTGAGGAGTCTGGTAGCTGTGGGGAAGAAGCTGTTCCAATGTCTGGATGCGTGGGTCTTCAGACTTCTGCCTGATGGAAGGGTCTGGGAGAGGTCAAAGCCTGGGTGCGAGGGGTCTCTGACAATGTTATCTGCCTTTCTGAGGCAGGAGGTGAATACAGAAGCAATGGGATGTTGGCAAGCTTGTGTGATGCATTGGGCTGAGTTCACCACACTCTGCAGTTTCTTGCGATCTTGGGCCGAGCAGTTGCCATACCAAGCTGTAATGCAGCTGGATAGGGTGCTCTTTATAACTAATCTGTAGATGTTTGTGAGAGTCGATGCAGATATGCCGAATTTGTTTAGCTTCCATAGAAGGTAGAGACATTGGTGGGCTTTCTTGACTGTTTAGCAGAGATGAGTGGAGCTATACAAATGAAATGAAAAATGAAATGAAAATCGCTTGTCACAAGTCGGCTTCAATTGAAGTTACTGTGAAAAGCCGCTAATCGCCACATTCCGGCGCCTGTTCGGGGAGGCTGGTACGAGAATTGAACCATGCTGCTGGCCTGCCTTGGTCTGCTTTCAAAGCCAGCTATTTAACTTCAAACGGCAAGGAATTTGAGAAATGCACAGATGAATCCACAGGATGAGATATCAAGAGCCTGAAACGTATAACTGCTCACACCCACGTTGGGGAAGCAGGCTAGTTATCCATCCAGTCAGTCAGACAGGCCAGTTCCATCTAACAGTTAGAGCCACAGCAGATTACAGATAATCTCCTCTAAAAGACAGTTTTATGCCTTTGGTGAACCAGGAAGAAACGTTTCCAAGACTCGATCACCCAAGTGGTACTGAGTGGGAGCTATTAGCTGGATTTGATCGATGTAGAGTTACCAAAATTTGATGTTGCTTCAGAAAAGGGGTGGCTCAGTGAGTTCAGGAAATGTGGGTACATTTTGGGAACAAGAGGTAACTTCAGATAAAACAGGGTGCTTAGTTATTCATATGCTTAAGGGTCATTGTGCATATTAGTCTTTTGTTTTTTTTCTTGTACTTCATTAAATATTCTTTATTGTTAAGACAATGACTGCTCTGGCTCCTCACTGGGTTGTACATTGATCCTCACGTTATTCCAAACAAATATTCCTACTAAGAATTAGTGTTTCAAGTTATTGTTCAATGTTTTGAGGCACTCTTACAGATAACATCAGCTGGGTTCTTAACAATCACCTTATCATCAGTTGATTCTGCTGATGTAAGGATTACATAAAACATACAACTAAGAAACCAGCCATTTGGTCCAACCAGTCTCTGCTGGTGTTTATGATCCATTTGAGCCTCCTTGCATCTTTCTTCAGCTAAATCTATCATTCTAACCCTCTATTTGCTTATCTTTCATATGTCTATCTGGTTTGCCCTTAAATGAATCTATAGCATTTGACTCAGCTGCTCCCTGTGGCAGCAAGATCCACATTCTTTGGGTGAAGAAGTTTCCTTTGAATACGCTGTTGGATTTCTTGTTTATTATCTTGTATGGATGGCCTCTAGTTATGCTCTTCTCCACAAGAGGAAACATTCTTGATGTATCTGGTTGGTCAAAATCTTTCATAATTTTGAAGTCCTCTACTACAAGGATTTTCAAAGTGCGGGTCCCAACATACAGGCAGGTGGCATGAGAGCAGCTAAGTCATTGGTCGTGACATTCCCGTGGTGGTCCCAATCGCGGGAGAAGCGTCCAACAGCCGCTACTGGCATATTTATTGAGAATGGCGGCCGCTGCTGCCTTTCAAGTAACAAGGAAATGAGACTGTGTGCAGTGTGCCAGCCGTAAGCTCTGCACAGGAGTGATGTCAGATACACTGCACGTACACTTGACGTCAAGCACCCTATATGTATGTGCTTTTGGCACCAAATCAGAGAGCCTCTTCCATTTTCTAGCTGCTGGAAAGCAAGGCATGAGGACCATGAAGACGAATCGCTTTCTTACAAGAGATGGCCAGAGACACAAATAGGCAGAGTGCCAATTGGCCAGGATCTCGTATCTCAATCTGCTGGGAGAGCGCTGCTCAGGAGAATCCAGGGCGGGACAGAGCAGTGCTAGTGTTAGCTCTGCACAGAGTTCCAATGCCGCTGGTTAACAGCCTACAAAGAAATTTAATTCGGGAACAAAGCAGTATGAAGATGATTTTTGGAGGTATGGTTTTGTCAACTGTGCAAATGCAAATAATAATGCAAAGCCCATGTGCATTATATGTAGGGAAGTAGTGTCAAATAAGAGAAGTTTCAGACTTTGAAAGAGAAGTGGTGGGTGAAAAATTGCTTTTAAGTTTGAGACCCCAGAGTCAGTTATTAACTTACTGCCGACTCCAAATGAAATAACTACAATCCAGTGCAGAGTAAAACAAGCATTTTGTTGCCATTTTCCTTTGCGACGACCTACATGTATGAGGTTGGATTTTTCATTCTCACAGGGATGAAGACGGCACAAAGGAACTGGCTGATGTCTGCACCCATTACGCGCATTGCCCTCTCCTTCTGTGAACCTGATTGGTATGAGGTTGTGAGGACTCCCCTTTCGCATTAAAGGTAACTGTAACCAAGGTCAGCTGCGTGAGTTGCGACAGTCAGCCGGTTGACAAAAGTGGGTCCCGGGGAAAAAACATTGAAGAACACTGCACTATTAGGTCAACCCTCAGCCCTTTTTCAAATGAAAGGACTCGTATCCTGATATGCATACACACACATTTCTGATATTATCCTCTCTTCACTGCACCTTCACCAATGCCTGTATATACTTTTCTTGGTATAACAACCATGCAGCAGGGTAGCATGGTGGTTAGCATAAATGCTTCACAGCTCCAGGGTCCCAGGTTCGATTCCCGGCTGGGTCACTGTCTGTGTGGAGTCTGCACGTCCTCCCCCTGTGTGCGTGGGTTTCCTCCGGGTGCTCCGGTTTCCTCCCACAGTCCAAAGATGTGCGGGTTAGGTGGATTGGCCATGCTAAATTGCCCGTAGTGTCCAAATAAAAAAAAGTAAGGTTAAGGGGGGGGGGGTTGTTGGGTTACGGGTATAGGGTGGATACGTGGGTTGAGTAGGGTGATCATGGCTCGGCACAACATTGAGGGCCGAAGGGCCTGTTCTGTGCTGTACTGTTCTATGTTCTATGTTCTATAACTGCAAGTTGGGTTCTTAGGCATGATCTAAACAAGGTTTGATGAAATATTAATTTTAAAGCTCCCTGCTTTTCAATTCTCTCCCTCCAGAAAAAAAGCCTGCTGCTTGGTTTGATTTTTATGGCCTTGCTGACGTCTGGCGCAACTTTCAGTGATTGGTTTCTTTGTAACTCCAAGATCATTTTGATCCTCTACTCCAGAGACGTTTAACTTCAAAGCAATGTGACCTCCCTAGTCTTCCTATCAAAATATACAACATTTATCTGTTGAACTTCATTTGCCATTTATTTGCCCACTCTGCAAGTTTATTACTGTCCTCCTGTAATTTCTGCAGTCCTCAGCATTATGACCACCTCCCCAACAATCCAAAATTTGGTGTTATCCTCAAATTTAGATTGTTTTTGATTCCAAAGTCCAAGCTGTTAATGTAAATTGTGGACAGCAGTGGTCCCAGCCATGACTCTTGTGCAACACCAGCTCTCACCTTTTGCCACCCTGAACAGTTTGTGTTTACTCCCACTCTCTGAAGCCAGCTGGAAATCCATTCTGCCAGTTTGAAATCTATTCTGCATTCTCTGATCTTATTCATTAAATGGAACTTAGAGAGAGACTTTTGAAATTCAGATAAATTACATCCGCTGCATTACCATAGAGTAGATTTTTCATAGAAGTTACAGTGCAGTTACCACTCTCTACTCACTTGTCACCTCCTCAAATAATTCCACATAGTTGGTCAAACAAGATTTTCCCTCTTGAAATCCATGCTAACTATTCATTATTTCATTTAAATTTCTAGATGTTCTTCTATTTTCTCCTTTACTGAGGATTCCATTATTTTTCCTGCCACTGACATTAAGCTGACTGGTTCATAATTCCTTACACATGTTCCCCTTCTAAATACAGGAATTACATTAGCTATCCTCCATAGAATGATAGAATTTACAGTGCACGATGCCATTCGGACAATCGAGTCTGCACCGGCCCTTGGAAAGAGCACCCTACCCAAACCCACAACCCTACCTTATCCCCATAACCCAGCAACCCCACCTAACCTTTTTGGGTGCTAAGGGCAATTTAGCATGGCCAATCCACATCTTTGGACTGTGGGAGGAAACCGGAGCACCAGGAGGAAACCCACGCAGACACGGAGAGAATGTGCAGACTCCGCAGGGACCCAAGCCACGAACTGAACCTGGGACCCTTGGAGTCTGTGAAGCAACTGTGCTAACCACTGTGCTGCTGTGCCCCGAGTCTTCTGACACTACACTGCTTTCTAACAGATTATAAAATATATGTGGTAATTAATGCCTCTCCTACCTCCTCTTTAGATTATTTTAAAATACATGAATGCAATCTATTCAGACCAGGGGCTTTTGCCTCCTCGAGTTCGTTTAGTCAATGCAACTCTTTTCATTAAAATGCACTTATCTCATTGTTCATCGCATCATTCAATATCACGTCCACCTGTTCCATTGCCTGGGTAAATCTGAACCAAAATAATTGTTTAATATTTCTACCAACTCTCTATTGTTAGCTATGATATTATGCTATCTCCTAACTGTAATAAAATAGAAAAGTAGCAAGTCAGTACGGTATTTTGGGATTCTCACCGCTCACAAGATTGGAATGCCCTCTTTTAAAATATTTTTAGTGACATCAAGAATGATCTTTCACAGGAGGTTTTATTTTGAAATATAGAAGAAATAGCTTACCATACATGCAAATTCAAACAATCTTTCAAAAATAGGTAATGTAATTAACCCTCTCAAAAATGCTACTTGATGGGCGGCACAGTGGTTCGCACTGCTGCCTCACGGCGGCAAGGACCCGAGGGTTCGACCCCAGCCTCGGGTCACTGTCCGTGTGGCACTTGCACAGTCTCCCCGTGTCTGCGCGGGTCTCACCCCCACAACCCAAAAATGTGCAGTGTAGGTGAATTGGCCACACTAAAGTGCCCCTTATTTAGAAACAAAATGCTACTTTATGTCAGATTCAGGAGCCTGCATTCATAAAGAATAGAATTCGGGCAGCACGGTGGTGCATGGATCAATTCTGGCTCTGGGTCACTGTCCATGTGGAGTTTGCACATTCACCCCGTGTTTGCGAGGGTTTCACCCCCACAATCCAAAGATGTGCAGGGTAGGTGGATTGGCCATGCTAAATTGCCCCTTAATTGGAAAAAAATGAATTGGGTACTCTAAATAAAATTAAAAAAGAATTCATATAGCATTTTTCTCAATGTTGGATTGTAGAAATGACACGATCAATGTGAACAGTAACCCTCCACATAAATATCAGTGAGATAACATGATTAGATCATTTGTCTTTGGGGATGTTAGTTGGGAGAATATTGACCAGAACACCATGATCCCACTTTTTACAAATGTCATTAAGGACAAGTTACTGGGCTAAAACTGCACTGGTTGCTAATCTACATTGGCTCCTGGTCCAGCTATATCTCAATTTTAAAATTCTCATCCTTGTTTTTAAATTCTTTCATGGGCACAGGCTCCCCCCAACTCTCTTGAGATCTCTGGGTTCCTCAAATTCTGCCCTCTTTGTGTATCCTCAATTTACATCATTCCATCAATAACAGCCAAACTCTAATCTCTGGAATTTCCTCCATAAACCTTTTTTTTTTAAATATACATAAATTTAGAGTACCCAATTCAATTTTTCCAATTAAGGGGCAATTTAGTGTGTTCAATCCACCTACCTTACACATCTTTGGGTTGTGGGGGCGAAACCCACGCAAACACAGGGAGAACGTGCAAACTCCACACGGACAGTGACCCAGAGCCAGGATCGAATCTGGGACCTCGGCGTTGTGAGACTACAGTGCTACCACTGCGCCACCGTGCTGCCCTTCCCTAAACCTCTTTTAATATCTTCTACGTGGTTCGGTGTCAATACTGTTCAACAATGCCTGTGAATCATTACGATAAACGTGCTATATAAATTCAAGTTATTCCTGATGATATAACAGAAGAAGCTAATGTTGATCGTTGCATTCCAGGTAAAGGTAAGCACTATAGTGTCACCTGGTGGCAAAGGCTACAAATTGTTACTCTTCAAAAAAGTTTTTGGCTGCTTTATCTACTGTAGTTTTGATGCACTGAAATTTTAATCAATATTGAGAAATATCTAATAATTGCATCCATAAAATTATAACCCAGTGAGGCTCTTGCATGATAGAGTCACAAGGATAGTTCCAGTAATTTGTAAATAGCATCTGATTCAGATGGCAAAATATATTATGCCTCAGCATATGCTGCCAAAACTCACAACCTCAAGAGCTGACCATTTCTATGTACTCAGCCAGCCTGCCAGCGCCTACCATTAATAATCTTAAATTCATCCAAAACTCTACTACCCACACCCTAACTCGCAGAAAGATCAATCACTCGTCTCCCTCACCCAAACTGGCTCTGGACTGAACAACGTCTTGGATTTTAAAAACTCATCTTTGTATATAAATCCTTCTATGACTTTGCTCCTCCATATCTCTGCAACTTCATCCAGCCCTAAAATCCTCTGAGATAATTGCAGTCCTTCAATGATCTCCTCTTGCATATTCCCATTTTAATTACTACACCACTGGTGGTACTGCCTGGAGTTGCCTTAAGCTCAAGATTTACCTTCCTTACCCTCTCCATTTCTCTTCCTTCCTTTAAAGGTACTCCTTCAAACATATCGCCCACCCAAATTATGTGGCTTGGTGTCAAATTCTGTTATTAACACTCCTGATAAATATCTTGGGATGTTTTGCTAAAGACATAATGCAAGATCAAATTGTTGTTGTGACTGCAAGATAATAAAGCCAGGGTCCCAGATTCGATTAACGCTTGGGTTACTGTTTATGCAGAGTCTGCACGTTCTCCCTGTGTCTGTGTGGGTTTCCTCCCACAAGTCCTGAAAGATGTGCTTGTCAGGTGATTTGGATATTCTAAATTCTCCTTGTGTACCCGAACAGGCGCTGGAGTGTGGCAACTGGGGGATTTTCATAGGAACTTTGCAGTTTTAATGTAAGCCTACTTGTGACACTAATAAAGATTATTATTAAACGTAAAGCAAGGATCTCCAAATTATGCCATAAACTACATGATAAAATAAGTAGTTTGAAACCATCAGAATCCCAAGATGTAATTGTCTTATAATAAGTTGAGTTTTATGAATAGAGGCTTAGGGTATAAGAGCAATGAGATTATGCTTAACTTTTCTAAGACACTGGTAAGGCCCATGCTGGAATAAGAAGGCCAATGCTGGCCACCTTAGAGAGAGTGTATACATGCGATTTATTAGAATGGTATCAAGGGTGAAATGCTTCAGTTACATGGAGACATGAGAGAAATGTTTCCTTATAACAGAGAAGGTTAAGAGGCGTTTGAGAGATGTTCAAACCATGATGGGTCTTGATAAGTCAATAATATGGTGAACGAGAATGAATTGTATGAAATGATGCAAGAAGCAGATAATTTTCAAAAGGGAATTAGAACTGTCACAAACTCGAAGGGCTGATTGGCCTCCTGTGATGTACCATTCTATGATTCTATCGATATCAGGTTTCTTTATACTGTGTAATTTGAGAAAGCAGATGCAATAGTTTAACACAACACTAACTCGATCAAACTATACAGTTGATTCATTTTATGCCTGCTCTAAAATATCACTTGCAATCACTAAGTAAGTAATCTACATTTGATTATCAGAAATAAAAAAGAACAAACTCCAAGTGACCCAGACTGAAACTTCCAGGGAACAGAGAGATACAAGTGTAGAAGTTTTATCGCAAAGATTAGCAATTATCTTGCTTTATCATTTCCAAATGATATGTTAAATTTTGCAGTGTCATGAAGAATCAGCAGCAGCAATTCCTAAGCAGTTACTGGTGACTTTTTTTGTCATTCAAAGCTTTCATCTTAATGTCATTCTTTAGCTCCAATTGGCCGACTATCACATTCTCAAGGGCAATTAGGTATGAGCAATAAATGTAGCCTTGCCAGCGATGCCCAAAGCCCATGAACAAATATTAAAAAATCTAGTGATCTTCATGTCACCTTCAAATACCCAACCCATTATCTCCAATCTACTCCAATTCCATTGCCATCATTTCAGAATTGTTCCCCATTCATAGTTTCAAAGTTTGCACATGCCACAAAACTAGAATACAAAAATAGTCTTTCGGAGGGCATAAATAGCCTGGTAAAATGGATAGACACGTGACAGATGAAACTGAAGTGTGAAGTCATTAATCTTGGTAGGTACAGGTATAAACTAAAAGCTACAATTTTTAAGAGACTCTTCAGGGTACACAGACACAAGTTTTTGATATTGGGTGGAAAATTTGAGATGGTTGTTAAAATAAAGCACAGGGAGTTCTCACCTTTATAAACAGTTGTATAGATTAAAACAAGTAGGAAATTATGCTCCACTTTCACAAAATACTGGTTAGGCTCCAACTGGAGTACTCTGTTGAATTCTGGACACCTGCTTTTAGAAAGAATGACAAGGCCACAGAGACGGTGCAGTGGAGATTTTCTAGAATGATACCACAGGTCTGAAAGACTCAGGATATAAGGAGAGCCTAGAGAATTTGAGATTGTTCTCCATAAAGCAGAGAAGAATCAGTATATTTGATAAGTGTACAAAATCTAGACGGGTTTTAGTAGAGTGCAACAACAAACAGGGGGAAAAACAGTCTCCATTGGTCAATAACCAGAATGCATGAAAAAAAGACAGTGAGTTGCTCATGTCTGGAATGAACTTTCTGAAAGGGTGCTGGAGGCAGTTTCAATGAGTCCTTAAAAGATAATTGGATAAAATACTGGGTACAAAAAAATGCAAGGGGTACTGGCACTAACAGTAACTCTTTCAAACAACCAGCACAGGCTCAATGGGTCAAATAGATTCCTCCTGTGTTGCACACATTCAACAGTTCTACATCGCACTCATAGAATCATCGAACAAGGAGGAAGCCACTGAGGAACGCAATGAGAAGAAACTTCTTTACATAGAGGGCTGTGAATCTTTGGAATTTTCTACCACAGAGGGCTGTGTAAGTTCAGTCAGAGTATGTTATGGTATTGATTGACAATAACTTAAAGAGTTAACAGGATAGTGGGTAAAGGACACAGTGTCAAATCAACTAGGATCGTATTGAATGGCGCAGCTGGCTCGACGGACTGAATGGCCTACTCCTTTTCCTATGAAGTAGGTGGGGGCCATTAGGCTCATCATGTCCATGATGGCTTTCTGTAAGCGCAACTCACCTAGTCCCAATCCCCTGACTTTTCCCCATGGCCCACAAATTTTTCCTCTTCAGATAATTATGCAATTCTCTTTGAAGGCGTCAATTGAATCTTCCGACATCACCCTCTTGGGTCACCAATTACCTTTGAAGTGTCCTCTAGTTCTTAAGATCATAAGATGTAGGAGCAGAATTAGGCCATTTGGCCCATCAAGTCTTCTCTGCCATTCGATCATGGCTGTTATGTTTCTCATCCCATTCCCCTGCCTTCTTCCCATAATCCCTGATCCTCCTATTAATCAAGAACCTATTTATCTCTGTCTTAAAGACACTCAGTGACATGGCCTCCACAGCTTTCTGCAGCAATGAGTACCACAGATTCACCAACCTCGGGCTGAAGAAATTCTTCATCAAAGCTTCAGAGGATCGTTACTTCAGTCTGAGGCGGCGCCCTTGGATTCTAGTCTCTCCGACTAGTGGAAACGCTTCTCCATATCCACTCTATCTCGGCCTCTCAGTATTCTGTAAGTTTCAACGAGATACCCCTCATCCTTCTAAACCCCATCGAATACAGACGCAGATTCCTCACCCGCTTCTCATTCCTGGGATCATTCTTGTGAACCTCCGCTGGACCCCCTCCAAGGCCAGCACATCCTTCTTTAAAAAACTGCTCACAAATTCCAAAAAGGGTCTGACCAGAGCCATCCCTGCTCTTGTATTCTAGCCTTCTCAAAATGAACACCAACATTGCTTTTGCCTTCCTAACTGCCGAGTGAACCTGCATGTTAACCTTAACAGAATCCTGAACAAAGACTCCCAAGTCCATTTGTGCTTCAGATTTCCGAAGCCTTTCCCCATTTAGAACATAGTCTATGCTTCTATTCTTCCAACCAAAGTGCATAACCACAAACGTTTCCACATTGTATGCCATCTGCCACTTCTTTGCCCACTCTCCTAGCCTGACCAGGTCCTTCTGCAGCCTACTCGCTTCCTCAACGCTACTTGTCCCTCGACATATCTTTGTATCATGCGTAAATTTAACAACAAATGCACTCAGCTCCTTCTTCCAGATAGTTAATGTATATCGTGAATAGTCCTGGTCCAACATTGACCCCGAGGGAATACCACTAGTCACCAGCTGCCATCCTGAACAGTACCTTTTTATCCCCACTCTCTGCCTTCTGCCAGTCAGCTAATTCTCTATCCATGCCAGTACCTTGCCCCAAACACCATGGGCTTGTGTCTTTTTTACCAACCTCCCGTATAGCACCTTGTCAATGGCCTTCTGAAAATCCAAATAGGCCATGTCCACTAGCTCTCCTTAAACTAACTTCCCCGTTACCTCCTCAAAGAACTCTAATTCTTGCTCCTTCTGCCAATGGGAACAGTTTCTCTCAATCTACACCTTCAGACCAGAATACTGAGAGGTCTAGTTCATGCTTTTGAACATCTCTATTAAATCTTCTCTTCTCCAAGAAGGACAGTTTCTCTAATCATTTACATAACTGAAGTTCCACATCTCTGGAATAATTCTCATGAATCTTTTCTGCACCTCTACAGTGCCTTCATATCCGTCCTGAAGTAGGATGCCCAGAACTGAACACAGAATTGAGGCTGAAATTTCAATTGCCACTTGCCCATCCATTCCACCAGTCTATGTCCTTGTAAGTTTCATCATTATTCTCCTCACAATTAATTCACAATACCTCCAAGTTTTATGTCATAGAGCACAGAAAAGATCCTTCGGCCCATCGTGCCTTCATCAGTCAAAAATAACCACCAAACTATTCTACTCCCATTTCCCAGCACTTGACCCATAGCCTCATACCTTGGGATTGCAAGTGCATTTAAACATTTAAAAAAAAATATTTTTATTGGTTTTCACATTTTATATGATCTCTTTTCGCTTCAAACGTTGATTTATAGGTGTCATACCCGTGAGTAGTATTTTACAAAGACAAATAAGGGTAGGGTTCTGGTTTATACAAGAGAGAAAATTAAAAAGTCAACCAAAGTAAGAATAGATGAGGTTTGCTATACTATTTACATTTGGCCACTTCGTCTCCTTTCGGTGGCTGTAGGCCTTATTTGGTCAGTCCACTTCTGCTGCCCTGCTTGTAGGCCCAAGCTTGTGCCTCTCCCCCTTGTTGCTACTCCCTCTGGTATTCGTTTTGCCCTTGGATCTATCCCCTTGCGACTGCGCCTCTTGTATTTCATGTTTCATGGTCTTGTGAGTTTTTAAACTCTTCCCCCACCCGGGGCAATCCAGCAGGTTGATGAACCTGACCTGCAAGGCTTCTTGACAGACAAGACGCCTCTCGTCTATGAAAGAAAATGTCAACAAAGCTTTTGCAAGTTTTTTTTCTCTTGCTACAATTAACTCTCATTTCCTGAAGGTGCTTACTGACCCCCTGCTGCATTATAATTCGACAAGTAGCGTAAAAGGTTCCAATATATTATCCAAGGAATGAGCATTTACAATGGTGCTGCAACAGCTATTCAAATATGAAGTTCGATCATATCCTCATTTGCTGTCCAATGATGTGTAATCTTAGCTGGAGTCAGTTTCAGAAGTGGCATGCATGGAAGACTCCCTTAACTCAGGTGCTGAAGTCAATTATACTGCCCTGCCATCTGTGTTCTGGCTGAAAAGATACCTCAGCATCGTCTAAAATGGAATCCGAGACATATGGCTCTCATTGCACATTCCCCTCTCTCAATTTATAGCCATTCAGCTAATAATTTGTCTTCCTATTTTTGCTACCAAACGGGATAATCTCACATTTTTCCACATTATGCAGCATCTGCCGTGCATTTTCCCACTCACTCAGCTTGTCAAATTCACACTGAAGCATCTCTATATCCTCTTCACAGCTCACCCTCCCATCCAGGTTTGTGTCAGCTGCAAATTTGGGGATATTCCATTTAGTTCCCTTGTCTAAATCATTAATATATATTGTGAATAGCTGGGGCCCTAGCACCGATCCGTGCACTATCTCATTAGTCACTGCCTGCCATCTGGAAAAGACCCATTAATTCCTACACTTGCTTTGAGCAATACACTACCCCAATCTCATGCGTTTTAATTTTACAAACTAAACTCTTACGTAGGACTTTGTCAAAAGCCTTCTGAAAGTCCAATAAACCACATCCACTGGCTCCCTCTCATCAATTCTACTAGCTACATCCTCCAAGAACTACAGTAGATTTGTCAAACATTATTTCCCTTTCGTAAATCCATGCTGACTTTGTCCGATTCTGCCGCTGTTTTCCAAGTGTTCTGCTGTGAAATCTTTTATAATGAACTCTAGGGGACTTCCGGTGGCGGCCATGATGTGATCTCTCACACACAAAGTGGCTCCTGCCTAGAGGCATTGGTTTTGGATTTTTAAAACCTGATATGAGGAGAACTTCGGTCAAAGGTTGCGAGTAGAGTGGAGGGTGAAGATTTCGCTTCCGGACTGGGTTGTCCATGTGATATCAGACACGAATAAAGACGATGATGGAACTGGTTTTGGAGGGGACTAGTGGCACATCACAAGCGGAGGAGATGGTGAAGGGGGAAGGGTCGTCGATGGCAAAGCTGCCAATGGATCAGTTGCTGAGTTTCATCAAGGAAGAACTTCGGCAGCAATGTAAGGAGATGCCAGGGGACTGGTCGAAAGCAATTCAGGAGGCAGTTGCACCTCTTCACGGGACCTTGGATCAGGTGGAGAAGTGCTTGGCGGCGCAAGGGGCGACAATCCAAAAGGTAGCGACGGTGGCATGATGGGTGAGGATGGAGGAACAAGAGAATCAATTGCGGCAGCATAATTTGCTGCAAATTTTGAATCTGCCAGAGGGAGTTGAAGTCTCGAGCGCCACGCATTATGTCATGAAAATGGTGGAGAAGATTCTCGACAAGGTCCCGGAGGTGGACCAGGTCCACAGGTTCTTGAGGCAGAAGTGAGAGCTGTGGAGCTGCCATGGGTGGCGATCATGCATATGCACAAGCTTCAGAAGGATAAGATTTTGAGGTAGAACATAGAACATTACAGCGCAGTACGGGCCCTTCGGCCCTCGACGTTGCGCCGACCTGTGAAACCATCTGAAGCCTATCTGACCTACACTATTCCATTTTCATCCATATGTCTATCCAGTGACCACTTGAATGCTCTTAAAGTTGGCGAGTCTACTACTGTTGCAGGCAGCGCGTTCCACACCCCTACTACACTCTGAGTAAAGGAACTGCCTCTGACATCTGTCCTATATCTACCACCCCTCAATTTAAAGCTATGTCCCCTCGTGTTGGTCATCACCATCCGAGGAAAGAGACTCTCACTGTCCACCCTATCTAACCCTCTGACTATCTTATATGTCTCTATTGAGTCACCTCTCAGCCTTCTCCTCTCTAACGAAAACAACCTCAAGTCCCTGAGCCTTCCCTCCATACCAGGCAACATCCTAGTAAATCTCCTCTGAACCCTTTCCCAAGCTTCTACATCCTTCCTATAATGTGGTGCCCAGGACTGCACGCAGTACTCCAGGAGCGGCCGCACCAGAGTTATGTACAGCTGCAGCATGACCTTGTGGCTCCGAAACTCAATCCCCCTACTGATAAAGGCTAGCACACCATATGCCTTCTTAACAGCCTATTAACCTGGGTGGCAACTTTCAGGGATTTATGTACCTGGATGCCGAGATCTCTCTGTTCATCTACACTACCAAGAATCTTGCCATTAGCCCAGTACTCTGCATTCCTATTACTCCTTCCAAAGTGAACCACCTCTCACTTTTCCGCATTAAACTCCATCTGCCACCTCTCAGCCCAGATCTGCAGCTTATCTATGTCCCTCTGTATCCTATAACATCCTTCAGCACTATCCACAACTCCACCGACCTTCGTGTCATCTGCAAATTTACTAACCCATCCTTCTACACCCTCTTCCAGGTCATTTATAAAAATAACAAACAGCAGTGGCCCGAAAACAGATCCTTGCGGTACACCACTAGTAACTGAACTCCAGGATGAACATTTGCCATCAACCACCACCCTCTGTCTTCTTTCAGCTAGCCAATTACTGATCCAAACCGTTAAATCACCTTCAATCCCATACTTCCTTATTTTCTGCAATAGCCTACCGTGGGGGACCTTATCAAACGCCTTACTGAAGTCCATATACACCACATCAACCGCTTCACCCACATCCACCTGTTTGGTCACCTTGTCAAAAATCTCAATAAGGTTTGTGAGGCATGACCTACCCTTCACAAAACCGTGTTGACTATCGCTAATCAACTCGTTCTTTTCAAGATGATTATGAACCCCATCTCTTATAACCTTTTCCAACATTTTACCCACAACCGAAGTAAGGCTCACAGGTCTATAATTACCAGGGTTGTCTCTACTCCCCTTCTTGAACAAGGGGACAACATTTGCTATCCTCCAGTCTTCCGGCACTATTCCTGTCGACAAAGACGACATAAAGATCAAGGACAAAGGCTCTGCAAACTCCTCCCTGGCTTCCCAGAGAATCCTAGGATAAATCCCATCTGGCCCAGGGGACTTATCTATTTTTACACTTTCCAAAATTGCTAACACCTCCTCCTTGTGAACCTCAATTCCATCTAGCCTGGTCGACTGAACCTGAGTATTCTCCTCGACAACATTGTCTTTCTCCAGTGTAAACACTGACGAAAAATATCCATTTAATGCTTCCCCTATCTCTTCTGATTCCACACACAACTTTCCACTACTATCCTTGATTGGCCCTAATCTTACTCTAGTCATTCTTTTGTTCCTGATATACCTATAGAAAGCCTTAGGGTTTTCCTTGATCCTATCCGCCAACGACTTTTCGTGTCCTCTCCTCGCTCTTCTTAACTCTCCCTTTAGGTCCTTCCTGGCTAACTTGTAACTCTCAAGTGCCCTAACTGAGCCTTCATGTCTCATCCTAACATAAGCCTTCTTCTTCCTCTTGACAAGTGCTGCAACTTCCTTAGTAAACCACGGTTCCCTTGCTCGACAACTTCCTCCCTGCCTGACAGGTACATACTTATCAAGAACACGCAGTAGCTGTTCCTTGAACAAGCTCCACATTTCGATTGTACCCATCCCCTGCTGTTTCCTTCCCCATCCTATACATCCTAAATCTTGTCGAATAGCATAATTGCCTTTCCCCCAGCTATAATTCTTGCCTTGCGGTATATACCTATCCCTGCCCATTGCTAAAGTAAACATAACCGAATTGTGATCACTATCACCAAAGTGCTCACCTACATCTAAATCTAACACCTGGCCGGGTTCATTACCCAGTACCAAATCCAATGTGGCCTCGCCCCTTGTTGGCCTGTCTACATACTGTGTCAGAAAACCCACCTGCACACACTGCACAAAAACTGACCCATCTATAGTACTCGAACTATAGTATTTCCAGTCAATATTTGGAAAGTTAAAATCCCCCATAACAACTACCCTGTTACTCTCGCTCCTGTTGAGAATCATCTTTGCTATCCTTTCCTCTATATCTCTGGAACTATTCGGAGGTCTATAGACAACTCCCAACAGGGTGACCTCTCCTCTCCTGTTCCTAACCTCGGCCCATACTACCTCAGTAGACGAGTCCTCAAACATCCTTTTTACCGCCGTAATACTTTCCTTGATTAACAATGCCACACCCCCCCCCTCTTTTACCATCTTCTCTGTTCTTACAGAAACATCTAAATCCTGGAACCTGCAACCATTCCTGTCCCTGCTCTACCCATGTCTCCGAAATCGCCACAACATCGAGATCCCAGGTACCAACCCATACTGCAAGCTCACCCACCTTATTCCGGATGCTCCTGGCGTTGAAGTAGACACACTTCAAACCAGCAACTTGCTTGCCGGTGCCCTCTTTCGAACTTTTAACCCTATCCCTGACCTCACTACTCTCAACATCCTGTACACTGGGACTACATTTAGGTTCCCATCCCCCTGCTGAATTAGTTTAAACCCCCCCGAAGAGCACTAGCAAATCTCCCCCCCAGGATATTGGTACCCCTCTGGTTCAGGTGAAGACCATCCTGTTGGTAGAGGTCCCACCTACCCCAGAATGAGCCACAATTATCTAGGAAACCAAAACCCTCCCTCCTGCACCATCCCTGTAGCCAGGTGTTCAACTCCTCTCTCTCCTTATTTCTCACTTCGCTAGCACGTGGCACGGGTAACAACCCAGAGATAACAACTCTGTTTGTTCTAGCTCTCAGCTTCCACCCTAGCTCCCTGAATTTCTGTCTCAAATCCCCATCTTTCTTCCTACCTATGTCGTTGGTACCTATGTGGACCACGACTTGGGGCTGCTCCCCCTCCCCCCTTAAGGATCCCAAAAACACGATCAGAGACATCACAAACCCTGGCACCTGGGAGGCAACACACCAACCGTGAGTCTCTTTCGTTCCCACAGAACCTCCTGTCTGTTCCTCTAACTATGGAGTCCCCAATGACAAGTGCTCTGTTCCTCTTCTCCCTTCCCTTCTGAGCAACAGGGACAGACTCTGTGCCAGAGACCTGTGCCCCATTGCTTACCCCTGGTAAGTCGTCCCCCGCAACAGTATCCAAAACGGTATACTTGTTATAGAGGGGAGCGACCACAGGGAATCCCTGCACTGCCTGCCGGTTCCCTCTCCCTCCCCTGACAGTAACCTTCTTTTACCTGAGGTGTGACTACCTCCCTATAACTCCTCTCAATAACCCCCTCCGCCTCCCGAATGATCCGAAGTTCATCCAGCTCCAGCTCGAGGTCCCTAACGCGGTTCTCGAGGAGCTGGAGTTGGGTGCACTTCCCGCAGATGTAGTCAGCAGGGTCACTCGAGGTGACCCTTCCCTCCCACATTCTGCAGGAGGAACATTCAACTGCCCTAGCCTCCATTCCCACTGAACTAACTTCCCAACTACTGAAAACTTTAAAAAAAAACTTGTTAGTTTAGCAATCCGACGGACAGAACTTTTTTTTGGTTAGAGGAGGAGGATGGGTGGGAGACACTACGCAAGTAGTGTTTCGGGTAAAGCTGTCACTCGAGAACAGCCCCTTCACAAACCACCTTCAACTTACGCTGACCGTACTGCACGTATGCAAATCTCCCTGGAACAGCCAATCAGAAGCTCTGCTCCCCTCTATTGGATGCTTGCCTTCCCTTGAACTCCTCTGGTCACTTGCGCAGGTACACCTTCAACTTACGCTGACCGCACTGCACGTATGCAAATCTCCCCGGAACAGCCAATCAGAAGCTCTGCTCCCCTCTGCTGGACCAGGGTGAGTCGCGACTGCAGCTGGGAAGGAAGCCGGGTCCGGATATACAAAGACATTGATGCGTACCTAGCCAAGAGATGGCCAGGGCCAGTCAAAAGGTCCCGGGTGTACGCGCACCTAAAACGTTTATGGCAGAGGTGGTTTTCCTGCAAGAGACGCATTTGTGGGTGAAGGACCAGATGTGGCTGAGCAAGGTGGGGCAAACGTTCCACTCGAGTTTGACTCAAAGTCGTTTTTGCAAGAAAACGCTATTTGTGGTGGTGAGGGAGGTGCAAGACCCAGGGGGTAAGTTTGTGATAGCAAGTGGGATGTCAGTGGGAGTGATGTTGGTGAATGTGTATGTGCCCAGTTAGGACGATGCTGAGTTTGTGAGGAAGCTGTAAGGAGCGATTATGGATGTGGATTCCCACCAATTGATTATAGGTGGGGATTTGAATTATGTACTAGAGCTAAGGATGGACAGGCCGAGTTCCCAGTCAAGGGGAAGGTTGTGAATGGTGAGGGAGTTGGAGGCATTTATGAATCAGATAGGGATCGTGGAGCCGTGGAGGTTTAGGCACCGGGGGCGGGGGCAGGGGTTACTCCTCCTTCTCACATATTCATCCGGGGAATATGTGGAGATTGTGGTCTCGGACCATACGCCACATTTCTTGGATGTTGGGCTTAGGTCAGGGTGGGTGCAGAAGCCGGGGTGGATGTTGGATTCGGCGCTGTTGGCATACAAGGAGTTTTGCAAAAGGTGGCAGGGACGTTCAAGAATAATGCGAAGCTTAATCAAAATGGGAAGGTTTCCGTGGTCATACTTTGTGAGGCTTTGAAGTCAGTGGTTCAGGGAGAAATTATTTTGTTTAAGGCCCACAGAGATTGGAGAGAGAGAGAGGAGAGGCGAAGTTTGAGTAGAGGTGGACAGGAGGTATTCTAGGGCCCCAACTAGGGAGTTACAGGCACAAATGATGCTGGAGGGAAGTTTGATCAGCTGACAACAGGGAAGGCCGTGGAGCAGCTACGGCAGGCAAGGGATGCAATACATGTATGGGTAGAAGGCGAGACGTCATCTGGCCCATCAGTTGCAGTGACAGGCAGTGTCGAGGACAACTGTGCAGGTGAGGGCGGCGGGGGAGAGGTAGTATCGGTGCCGGAGATAATCAATGAGGTGTTGAGCTTTTTGTCGAGGGCTGTACAGGTCAGGCCTGGAGGGGAGGAGGCAGGTATGGATCAGTTCCTAAATGGGTTGGAATTCCCGGAGTTGGAGGAGGGGAAGTAGCATGCATTGGTGGAGCCACTGGGTTGCAGGAGGTAATAGCATTTGCATGATGCAGTCAGAAAAGGCACCAGGGCCAGATGGCTTCCCAGTGGAGTTTTATAAGCAGTTTGCAGCAGAATATGCCAGCCATCTTCTGAACATGTGTAGTGAGGCGGTGGAGAGGGAGAAGCCACTGGCTACGCAAGTGGAGGCGTCCATTTTGCTGATTCCAAAGAAAGAAAAGTACTCGATGGAGTGTGGGTCCTGTAGACTCATCTCCTTGTTAAATATGGACGCAAAAGTCTTGGTGAGGCAGTTGGAGTCTCCAAGGATCAAGCAGGGTTCGTGAAGAGAAGGCATGTCTCCAGGAATATCAGGAAGTTGTTAAACGTGGTGATGTCCTACTCGGAGGGACGGGAGGCAGAGATGATTATGTCAATGGACAGGGAGAAGGCTTTTGACTGAGTCGAGTGACAATACCTATTTGAGGTCCTTGGAAGGTTTGGGTGTGCGCCGAAGTTTGTGGCGTGGGTGTGGCTATTGTACACATCCCCCATAGTTAGTGAGAGGACAAATGAGATGAATTTGGCATATTTTGGGTTGCTTAGGGGGTCGAGACAGGCATGTCCCTCTCGCCACTGTTGTTTGCGCTGGCGATTGAGCGCTTGGCAATAAATAGCTTTGCATGCCTCTACTGAGTGGCAGGAGACTCTGAGGGATGGTAGGGAACACAGGGTGTCGTTATATGTAGATGCTCTATTGTTGTTTGTGGCGAATCCTCTGGAGAGTATGGAGAGGAATATGGACCTGTTGGGAAAATTTGGGGCCTTTTCGGGTACAAATTGAACATTGGGAAAAGTGAGATCTTTCTGGTAAATGCTTTGGCGCCGAGGGCGAACTTGGGGGCCTGCCGTTTAAGGTGGTGGGTGTCAGATTTTGATATTTGGGGATTCAGGTGGCACATGACTGGGCCACTATGCACAAATAGAACCTGATGGGTTTGGTCGAGGAGGTTGGAAGGGATTTTAAAATGTGGGATGCCCTGCACTTGACTCTGGCAGGTGGTAAAAACGAATGCACTGCCAAGATAGCTGTTTATCTTCTATTCCCTCCCAATCTATCTCCCGAAGGCCTTTTTCCGGAGGATGGACAGGTTGATATTGGAGTTTTTTTGCTTGGGCAGGCAGGGTGCCGAGGGATAGTAGGACTCTGTTGCAAAGGCGGGGTGGAGGGCTGGTGTCCAGGATTTGCTGCATTATTATTGGGCGGCAAATGCAAAAGGATGTGATGACCGAGAGCCCTGGTGACAGCTCCATTGCCATTCCCCTGGGATATGTACGAGTAGCCCTATGGTGGAGTCACCAATTGGGATTTGGAATCAGCTGAGAGGCACTTTAAACTAGGGAACATATCGGTGTGGCCCCGCTTTGTGGGAATCATAGATTTGTGCCAAGTGGGGGGGGGGGGGGGGGGGGGGGGGGGGGGGGGGGGGGAGAAGAGAGAATGGGATGTATAGAAAGTGGCAGCAGGAAGGGATGTGTTTAGAGACCGGTTTGCAGTGGGGGGGGTTTACGTTTGTGGGTTTAGAGGAGTTGCGGGAGAAATTCGAGCTACCAAGGGGAAGTGAGTTTAGGTATTGGAAGGTGTGGGATTTCACGCAAAAGGAACTGCCCTCATTTCCCAGGTGCCGGAGGACACGCTGATGGAGATGTTATTGCTCCTGGATGTGTAGGCAGATGAAAGGATTGGGGACATATATGGGTGTGAGACGGGAGCGGCCTTAGGAAAAGGGATTAAGCGGAAGTGGGAGGAGGAATTAGGGATGGAGATGGAGTGGGAAGTTTGGAGTGAAGTAATACGCCAGATCAACTTAGCTTCCTACTGCGCAAGGATGAGTCTTGTACAGTTCAAGGTGGTGCATCGGGCCCATATCTCTCGGGCCCGAATGGGTGGGTTCTTCCCGGAGTGATAGATGTGTACGAGAGGTGTGGGAGGGACCGGCAAACCATTCCCATATGTTTTGGGAAAAATTGGACAGCTTCTGGGAGGCTGTGTTCGAGAGCCTGTCAGGGATTGTGCAGGTGAAGCTGGACCCTATGGTGGCGGTTTTTGGAGTGCCGGAGGTGGCGGGTGTGTGTGCGCGTGTGGGGAGGGTGGGGGTGGTGATGTCTTGGTTCTTTTATATTGGAGGTTGGCACCGGGTTCACTGCATGGTTGGGGGTCCTATATGAATTCCTCAGGTTGGAGAAAATTAAATTTGTCCTCAGCAGATCTGAGGAGGGATTTATAGTACGCTGGAGGTTGCTTCTGTCCATGTTTGAGGATTTGTTTGTCGGCGGGGGGGTGGGGGATTGAACAAACTGTTATGCACTATGCCACTTTGGTGTTCTGCGGATTTTTTTTGAGGTGTTTGGAATAAAATATATTTTATAATGTACTCGAGAATTTTCCCCACTCCCAACATCCGACTGACTAGTCTATAATTCCCCGTTTCCTCTCTAACTTCCTTTTAAAATCGAAGACATTTAGTTTTTCTAATTCACCTGTGTAGGGGTCAGTCAACACAGTTAGCTCGAGTGTACTGCAGAATGATACCAACAGTGTAGGCTCAATCCTTGCATCAGTTGGGGTAGGTCATGGAGGGCAACCTCCTTCCCTTGCTCCGGGCTCGATGTGCATTGGTGCCTCTAACGGGGAGAGGTGCCGTTTCTCATGGACCACAGCTAATTAGTGTTATCAGAGCTCAACTGCTCCAACAGAAAAGGTTGGGTTAAATGCTTCAGATCTACATGCCAGAACACTTCAAATGTTAATTCTATTTTCCTTTTTCCGCAGTTGCTATCCAACCTAATCAATGCTTTGAGAATTTAAAAAATTTCTCATTTCCAGCATTTGTAATATGTCACCTTTTATTGATTAGATAAATTTCCTCGACAAGGGGTGCGATTTTACTAAAAGGAAAAAAAGTCCCATAGCAAGAGCATTTAGCCATGTTTCCTGGCACTTACAGTGCCGAGAAACACATGGCAATAAAACGACACTCGCATTAGCTAAGGGGCCGCAGCAGGGAGTGCGTGCCGAGACCGCACATAGCATTGTTTTCTAAACCAAGGAGCTCCACTCGCTGGAACTCATCCGTATAGCAAGAACAGTACACCACTTTTAATTGCTATCCCAATTACCGAGCCTCCCAACGTGACCTCTAATCCCCACCCCTAAAAGCCCCAACGCACTATGAAAGGGTCCAAGGCCACACCTGCAATCCCCCAACACCCACATAAAAATGCCAGCTTGGCATCAATAGTGCCCCTGCCAACCAGGGCACCTTGACAGTGCCAGGTTTACACCCAGGTGCAGTGCCAGGGTGCCAAGCAGGCAGTGCCAGTATGCCAGTCAGACAGTGACAGCCTGACACACAGGTGCAGTGATAGGGTGCCACGCTGCCCGGAGGGCATGCACATGGGGCGTCCAAATCCCTGGGAGACCCCAAGTGCCATGCCATCTGGTCCCCGTTTGTGGACACCAGTACTGAACAGCACTGGCCCAAGGTCTCCAAGGCTAGAGATTGATCCCACGCCTCGAGTAACTCGGGAATCTGCACATTAAAGTGAGACTAGGTCTTGCTTTAATATGTAGATTTGCCTGAAAGTGACCGGACAGTATGGGTGCGGGCACATAGTGCAGAGTGAGGGTTTGCTCGCCCTCCGAGGTGGTGTAGGGTGTGTGGGATGGGGGTAGGTGCAGGGGCACAGTGCTGCCCGCTCATCCTGGACGCCCTGAGGTTGTGCAGTTTTTTTACTGCACTGCTGGCTGGTCCATATAGTGTTGCCCACAGTGCTCACAACTTTGGCCAGCTACGCCCAGGCCAGGCGGTGGGTGGCAATCTCCTTCCCACCCATGTGTCATGGGGGCCTGTCTCTCCTCCATGGCATCCAACAGGGCCTCGAGTTCAGTGTCACTCTATCGGGGTGCCGCTCTTCTTGCTGCCAACTTGTCGGCTGGGATGAGTGTTTGTGGGGAGTGGAGTGCTTATAAGTGGCTGCAGCATGTCAGCCTCTCAAGTGACAATTCCTACCCCAGCGAATTGGACACCATTTTCATTGCATTCGATCATGTTCCACATGGCACCAGAACTTACCCATTACAGGTTCCTGAATTGCTCTGGGAACTGTATCAATTTTGTTGTCGGGGCTGTCCACCGATTCAGTCCCGGCGTCAACACTTTGTTTCAGAGAATCCTGTCGACAATGCTTTGGCCTCAACTACTTTCTGTGCTCGCGAATTCCACAGGATCACCAATCTTTGGATGAAGCAATTTGTCCTAATCATAGTCCTAAATGGTCTACCCCGTATCATCAGATTGTGACCCCCTGGTTCTGGACTTCTCCAGCCATCATGAGCAACCTTTTTGCATCTACCCTATCTAGGCCAGTTAGAATTTGGTAAGTTTCTATGAGATCCCCCTTCATTATTCTGAACCGCAGGGAATGTAATCCTAACCGACTCATTCTCTTCTAATATGCCAGTCCTGCCATTTCAGGAATCAAGTCTGGTAAACCATCACTGCTTCCCCTCTATAAGAAGAACATCCTTCTCTCAAATAAGACCAAAACTGCACACAATATTCCAGGTGTGGTCTCATCAAGTGCCTGTATAATTGCATCAAACTATCCCTGCTCCTGTACTTGAATCCTCTCACTATGAAGGCCAACATACCATTTGCCTTCTTTACCGCCTGCTGTACCTGCATGGTTACCATCAGTGACAGGTGTACGAGAACGCCCAGGTCTTGTTGCACATTTCCCCCCCCCTCTTAATTTATAGCCATACAGATAATAATGTCTTTCTGTTTTTGCTAGCTAACTGGATAATCTCACATTTATCCACATTGTACAGCATCTGCCATGCATTTCCCCACTCACTCAGCTAATCCAAATCACACTAAAGCATCTATGCATCCTCCTCACAGTCCACCCTCCCATCTAGCTTTGTGTCAGCTGTAAATTTGGGGATATTACATTTAGTTCCCTCATTCAAATCATTAATATATATTGTGAATAGCTGGGGTCCTAGCCCAGATCCCTGCACTACCTCACTAGTCACTGTCCACCATTCGGGAAAATGTATTCCTTTATTCCTACTCTTGATTTGTCTGCCAACCATTTTTCTATCCATCCAATACACTACCCCCAATTCCATGCACTTTAATTTTCCATGCGAATCTCTTACTTGGGACTTTGTCGAAAGCCTTCTGAAAGTCCAAATAAACTACATCCACTACTCTACTAGCTGCATCCTTGAAAATTACAGTAGAGTTGTCAACCTTGATTTCCCTTCATAAATCCAAGCTCTTTCCTATTCTGCCACTATTTTCCAAAAGCACTGCTATTACATCTTCCATAATGGACTCTAGAATTTCCCCCATTTCCAACATCAGGCTGACTGCACTACTATCCTGTTTTCTCTCTACTTCCCTTTTTAAATAGTGAGGTTACATTAGCTACCCTCCAGTCTTTAGGAACTGTTCCAGAGTCTACTGAATCTTGGAACATGACCACCAATGCATCCACTATTTCTAAGGCCACTTCCTTAAGTTCTCTGGGATGTAGCCTATCAGGCCCTGGAGATTTATCAACCTTCAATCCCATCAATTTCTCCAACACCATTCCCCTACTAATACTGATTTCTTTCAATTCTTTCCCTTCATTAAACTCTAAGTTCCCCAACATTTCTGATATGTTATTTGTGTCCTTCTTTGTGAAGATAGAACTAAAGTATGTATTTAGTTGGTCAGCCATTTCTTTACGACACAGGAAAGAGTGCTGAAAAAATGCTGGAAAAGACACAGCAGGATAGCAGATTGAGAATGTTCAAGAAGCAATATACCACTCTAAACCTTCGTTATATCAGTGTCTTTGTTTGGATAACAGATGTTTAGAACCTACTGAACTTTATATTAAGGTGTTTATCGATCCTATCGGTTCTCCACTTAATTCTAATTCAACAACTGTGACAGAAGGATTTTCCCAAACCTAAAAGTCTGCGTATACATTAGATCGCAATCTGAATATGACAAATGGCCTGAGCAAACACTGAATTAGCATATCGTATTCACATATTTCCCGTTCCATGGCATCACTAGATTTTATCCATCTAGACATTACATCTGCTTCATTTACTAAACTGCAATTTTAAATGCACAAGTGATCAGCATTGACAGTTTCTACTTTCAACATTCTCACCTTGCCCAAAATACTAGAATGAAAAGTAGAATTTTACCTACTTTTAAAATGCCTTAATTAGACAATCTTCTAATCCAGTCCACCCTACCACCCTTCAAAGCAGGTGATGTAATAGACATGAAATGTCATTATGCCAGTTACTATAAAGGTAAAGTCGCCATAGTCCCAGATGACCATAAGCTGCTTTCCCCTTTGAGGAGAGCTGACGAGTGATGATTTAACCTGAGGATCACCACATCTCAGGCAAGGAGATAGGTTGAGAAGATGGGCCTTCATGAATACTCTCAGCCGGTATGGGAACTGAATCCTCGCTGCTGGTCTCGCTCTGCATCACAAACCAGCTGTCAAGCCAACTGAGCTAAGCTGGCCCCCAATTTAGTTAGTTACCCTATTTTACAGTTACAACAGTAATGTAGATCAGAAATGTAAATCCCTAACTCCATCCCAACAACCAAGGTGCCTGCCTTATTTCTTTTAAAAGTAGCAAAACAAATAATAAAGTTCTTTGAAGCAGCATAGTAGCTCAATATGTATTTCTGCTCACAATTATGTACACAGACTTGCCAACTTCAATCAATGGATGGTGCCAACTAAAGAAGAATTCCTTAGCAGGGAAGCACAAAGGTTAAGACTCATTGTATAATTTCACCCAAATATCCACATTTTGCCAGTACATTCAATATATTTTGGCAGGCTATCAACATAGGAATTACTGTCCAAACACAATATAAGCAAACCAAAAGCTTTTGAACTGATATCGGTCAGGCTTGGTGCTTTTATTTCTATCGATGAAAATAAATACTTTGTTTTAAATTGGGGAAATAGAACATACATATTATTCTAACCTTTTTAAACTGAGAAATAAAATTTGCAACACGAGACCCAGTACTGTAAAATGAGATGATTTATCTTCCAAACATCAGCTGTAGCCTCAATCAGCAATCATCTGCATTGACAATGGGTAGCTGCCATCCTTTCTGTTCCTGTACACCAATCAAGACATTTGTTACTTAATCCTGCAACAAGTTTAGGGATCGCAAAAAATGTCCCTAATCAATGCCCAGAAGCAAAAAGGACACAGATCCTTTACGATATCCCTGCTTAACTGACATCACCCAAAGTGCATTGGAATTTCTGCCAAGTTTGGAGCAAGTTGTGTTTTTAACAAAAAAAATTATAGGACCAATATCTTGCTTTCCACTTTTTCTTTAGTTATCACTCATCTTCCTAAAATCCAAGTTCTCGAATAAGCCAATGACAGGTTAGACCAGGTTATTCCAGATAAAACAATCTCAACAGTGCCATCATCAGTAGCGCCAGAAATCAGGCTCTCACCCAAAACCAGGAAAGGCTGAAACAATCATAGAATTTACAGTGCAGAATGAGACCATTCGGCCCATCGAGTCTGCACTGGCCCTTGTAAAGAGCACCCAATTCATTTTTCCCAATTAAGGGACAATTTAGCACAGCCAATCCACCTACCCTGCACATCTTTGGGTTGGGGGGGCAAAACCCACACAAATACAGGAGAATGTTCAAACACCACACGGACAATGACCCAGAGCCAGGATCAAAACTGGAACCTCGGCACCGTGAGTCAGCGGTGCTAATCACGGTGCCATGTTGCTGCCCCTAATAGCACTCTATTTAAGCCCACACCTCCACCCTATCCCCGTAACCTAACCTAACCTTTTTGAACACTAAGGGAAATTTAGCATGGCCAATCTACCTAACCTGCACATCTTTGGACTGTGGGAGGAAACCGGAGCACCCGGAGGAAACCCACGCAGACATGGGGAGAACGTGCAGACTCCGCAGACAGTGACCCAAGCCGGGAATCGAACCTGGGGCCATGGAGTTATGAACCAACAGTGCTGACCACTATTATACCTTTAAATCAATTTGGGACTGGGTGGAAATCTAACAGGTCTCCAACATATTCTCCAAAGGAAAAAACTGTTGGAAGGCAAACGAAGAGTGAAAAGGAAAATCAATCTGAACACTAGTCAATTTACTCATTTTGTCATGGTGACTTCACAGGGCATAGAACCTTGCACTCCAACTAATCAGACGATACCTATATTATTGCTTGCGATACGTATAGTGCCTAGCTGGTAAGAATGCCTTAAAGTACATCATCTCTTCTCGCTGATCCGACCACTTCCTCTCTGCAAAGTGCTACATAAGACTGTAGCAACTTCTCAAGACTTTTTGAAGGGTTCAAACAGATCACAGGCCAAGATTGTGATTCAAACCAGGTTCTCTCCGATCCACCACTCCAGTACCTATTGACTTTTGAAGAGAACAAATTAAACATATGAAGTGTGACTTCTTGTGAAGTATATGCTTAATGTCAGTCCCCAAATAAACTATCCAGATTTTTTCATCTTTTAGTGCATGTATTTCAAAGTAGCAACAAATCTGAAAGTTTGCTTTTTCTTTCCCTTCACCTCACCTGTAAAGCCACGGGGGCGTAATCTTGATGTTGCTGAGTGGGCTGGCTAGTCTGAGTTAGTTGGCCCTGGGTACTGCTGGTGTCCCAGAGGTTCTGAGGCGGTGGAGGTTGCTGTAGATGAGGCGGCAAAGGTGGGGGTGGTATGGACGGTGGTGGAAGGTTTTGATGGGCAGGGTGCTGCAGCACCGACTGCATCTGCTGCTGGTGCATTTGTTGCAGCTGCTGCATCTGCTGGAGGTGCTGCTGCCTGAGCGTCTGGAAGTTGGACGCCAAGCCGGCCGTGGGAACTGGCGGGGGGACGGTGGTCGGGCTAAGCGTGGCGCCAACCGCCATGCCTGGGGCCGGCACACGGGGCCCAGGAGGCATTGGCGGCTGAGTGGCTCCGCCATAGTATGGAAGGTGTGCCCCTCCCCCACCATACCGACCCCATGACGGATACATCGGGTCTTAAATCTTTAGTCAAACACTTCAAACGACGAAAATAACTCGATGGGGGTGAAATATGACGGATATTATTAAAATTCTGACAGGATGCCCTGTCGAATCGGAGCCGAAATATTCACAATAAGCAGTCAATATTTCATACGCTCCTCCATTCTTCGCTGACCGACGCCATTACACGAAGAACCAGAAAAAACAGACGGCCTGCGTCATCACGTCACGCTCCCCCCGCCCGCCTCCCGACGGAAGAGCCTCAACTGCTGCCGCAAAACGCGTGCGCGAGAGCGCCTTCCCCTATTCCGTTTTACGACACAGTGGCAAAACGATTTCGGTGAAGACTCTTTGAAAGGTTGCGACTGCCATCTTTGTTGCAGGCACAATGGTATTCTGCTTCGTTCCAGTTCCCAGATCTCAAACAGACGATGTAGGCGGGTTACAATAGGTAGGGCCTATTGTAACCCTACAAATTAGGGTTAGGCAGGACAGTGGCAAATGGAAAGTAACCATGAAAAGTGTGAGATGATGCATTTTGGGAGGACTAACGAGGTGAGGGAATATACAATGAATTGTCGGACTCCAGGTAGTGCAGAGGATCAGACCCTTGGTTTGTGCATGTCCATAGATCCTTGAAGACAGCAGTACAGGTGGATAAAGTGGTTAAGAAGGCAGATGGGATACTTGCCTTTATTAATTGAGGCACAGAATATGAAATGAAATGTAAATCACATTGTAGGCATCAAATGAAGTTACTGTGAAAAGCCCCTAGTCGCCACATTCCAGCACCTGTTTGGGGAGACTGGTACAGGAATTGAACCGTGCTGCTGGCCTGCTTTCAAAGCCAGCGATTTAGCCCTGTGCTAACCAGACCCTGGTATATAGGAGCACCGAGATTATGGGAGTGTTGTATAAACAGTGTGCAGTTCTGGTCACCACACTATAGGACGGAGCAGTGCTCCGAAAGCTAGTGTTTGAAACAAACATGTTGGACTTTAACCTGGTGTTATTAGACTTCTTACTGTGCTCGCCCCAGTCCAACGCCGGCATCTCCACTATAGGAAGGAAGTGATTGCACTAGAGGGTGCAGAGTAGATTCACCAGGATGTTGCCTGGGCTGGCCCTTTTCAGCTATGAAGAGACTGGATGGGCTGGATTTGTTTTCCTTGGAGCAGAGAAGGCTGAGGTGTATAAAAGTATGAAACGCATAGACAGGGTAGAAAGCAAGGAACCCCTCCCCTCCCCCCCCCCCCCCCCCTCCCTAGCAGAGAGGTCAATAACCAGGGAACTTAGACTTAAGGTAAGGGACAGGATGTTTAGAGGGGGTGAGAAAAACTTTTTCACCCAGAGGGTGGTTGGAATCTGGAAGCCACTGCCCGAAAGGGCGGTTTTAGAACATACAGTGCAGAAGGAGGCCATTCGGCCCTCACTTCCACCCTATCCCCGTAACCCCATCTAACCTTTATTGGACACCAATGGCAATTTAGCATGGCAAATGCACCTAACCTGCACGTCTTTGGACTGTGGGAGGAAACCCACGCCGACACGGGGAGAACGTGTAGACTCCGCCTAGACAGTGGCCCAGTGGGAAATCGAGCTGTGGGACCCTGGCACTGTGCAGCCACAATGCTACCATGCTGCCCACTTTGTACAGGTGGGAACCCTCAAAAAATTTAAGAAGTATTTCTATGAGCATTTGAAATGCCATAGCATACAAGGCTACGGGGCAAGTGCTGGAAAATAGGAGTAGATAGGTGCTTGATGGGATGGTGCAGTCAATGGACTGAATGGCTTCTTTCTGTGCTGTAAAAGCTCTATGATCTAAAAGTATGCCTCGTAAACCTTATTTATTGAAATGATACAAAATCCAGAAAGAAATTCCTTTTTTTGCCACATAGGTTTTACTTTTGGCTACAAAGCAGGTCAATGCAGCAAAACAGTCCCCGTCATAACAGCTTTAAATGGTATTCCATCATTAGTGCAGAAGGATATTCTGTTTCCATTAATTGGTAAGTTGCTGAGTAGGGGTGAACATTTCATGATGGTCAGCAAGAACTAGGAGTGAGATGAGGAGAAACATCTTTACGCAGAGTTGTTGGGATTCGGAATGCACTGCCTGGGAGAGTGATAAAGGCTGATTCCAGAAGTTACGAGCGCTGGATATGTATTCAAAAGTGAATATTTTTGAGGGCTACGGACATAATGGGACGAATGGCTCCTCCTGTGCTGTAAAATTATATTATTCTGTTCATTAATTGTCCATAATATGGGGCAGGTTCAATCTCTGAACTGTTAATAGTCTAAATGTAAGTACTATGGAAGAAGCCCTCCAATTACAGTACATGCCAATTTTGCTGCAGATTATTCACCCCAGGATGCCCAAAAAGTAGAGCATCATAGTGAACTTAATTGTATTTCATTGCTACTAAACTCAACCCAGCTGGGGATTAAGCTACTTCTGTACTCATGGTTTAATTTTTTAGGTCAATGTACCAGTGCAGAAGACGACCATTTGACCCATTGAGTCCGCACAAAGAAAGAGCACGCCACCCAGGTCCACTCCCTCATCTCTCTAGGTTAACCTGCATTAAGGGACAATTTAGCTTGGACAATCCACCTAACCCTCACATCTTTGGACTGTGGTAGGAAACCGGAACACCCGGAGGAAATCCAGGCAGACATGGGGAGAATGTGCAAACTCCACACAGTCACCTACAGCCAGAATTGAACCAGCACTGTGAGCCACCAAGGTTACCCACTGTGCCACCTTTACTGTAATTGCCAATACTTACATAGTAGTGACATTGATCATATCCTTAAACTGGAGTTAAGTAGTATGTTTAATATATTGCAGTGCCTGCCTTGTCTTTGTCTGGCAAGTAACATATCTGGCATTTAACCCAAGTGTTGCACGCAGAATCTGCCGTTGACTAACTCGTTTCAGTCAATAATTGACATCTTTCAGACTCAATTATGTAGGGCAGCCCAAACTGAGCCAATTTAAATACTATACTGGAAATGAAAACCTGAAGATAAATCAGTGGATCTTGATTTCACTCGAGATACACATTTGCAATATCAGTGAAAAGGAATAAGATTCAGCTGTCATCCTTCCAATAACATAGGTTGATTTGGAGATTTATCAATGCAACATTTCTAACATATTGATGAAGTTTGTTTCAAAGAATAGAAACTATTTTGAATGAATCAGATAGCACTTCATTAAATAGTGAACAGTTTTGACTTGTATCTTTCAGAATGGAGAAGGCGGGGTCGATTATTAGTTCCTTTGGAAAGCTAGCACATGCCACGGTGGATATTTGGTTACTCAAAATCCCCAATAGGCACACACAAGGTGAATGGTCTTTTTCTGTGCTGTAACTATTCTGTGATTTGGAGAGTGCATGCAGAATTACTGAGCCTTCAAGTGGTCTTAATCAGCACCGATGAGAAGAAGCCCAAATTGTGGTATTTTTCCAATTGATTCCTTTTGATTGAAAGTAATTTATTTCAAGCTATCAAGTCAGAAAACCTTTAACAATCTTCACCCCTTGGAAGACTGGGCAACAACAGTTGTATTCCTTTTCCTGCGTTTCAGTTTGGCTGTTGCCATAGATCACCACAATGGTCCCTCTAAGCTGCATGGGCCCCAGCAGGTCACATGTTCCCACGAAGGCCTTGCATAAGTCAGTCCCTACATGAGCACACAAGTGCAATCACATAAAAAGATTTAAAGGACCCACAAATTGCCTGTGCACAAGTAAAATTTACACATTTTAATGAATATTACTTTCATAAATATTTTAATCATGTTGTTCCCTTATGAAAAAACACGCTTGGACATAAACAGCATGTTTCATTATTTTGTACTTACAGGAGAGGCAGCCTCTGTTGTAAACTTAATTTATTGAAATTATACAAATTAAGAAATAAATGCCTATTTTTTGCCACATATGTCTTACTTTTGGCTACAAAGCAGGTCAATGCAGCAAAATAGTCCCAGTCATAACTGAGCTTTAAATGGTATTCCATCATTAGAACAGCATCCAACAACAACTTATAAGGCAGCACGGTGGTTAGCACTGCTGCCTCACAGCACCAGGGACCCAGGTTCAATTCCCGGCTTCGGGTGACTGTGTGCAGTTTGCACATTCTCCTGTGTCTGCATGGGTTTCCTCCAGGTGCTCCGGTTTCCTCCAACAATCAAAATATGTGCAGCTTAGGTGGACTGGTCATTCTAAATGTCCCTTGGCATCCAACGGTTAGCTGAAGTTACAGAGATGAGGCGGGGGAGTTGGCCTGGGTAGTGTGTTCTTCCGGAAGGTTGGTGCTGATACAAGGGGCCGAATGGCCTCCTTCTGCACTGGAGATTCTACAATTATTCCGGCATCTTTAAAGTGAGAAAACATATGCATCCAAGGCACTTCACAGGAGCATTGTAAAACGTATGAGACCTGGATTAGTCTTGTTTGCCTAATAGGGTCAGAGAGGGATTTCCCTGCCAAATTGGTGTGTATTTTTGGTCTGCCATTTTGCCTCTCCAAGGAAATCATGTGGATGTGTAGTCTAACCACCGCTTCCTTCGTCTTTCTCAGCTTCTTGGTTCATTTACCACTTCATAAGGGGTATGAACGGCACTCCAGCTGCTTTCATTCCTGAAATGTTACCTTTCTTGAATCTTTTGTATAAGCACTGTTTCTTGTCAAAGGCATATTTTTATTACATAATTCTTCTTTGCATCCAGGATTCTTTCAGTAATCCTCTCAATCTGCTCAACCCTGCTTTGCCCACATTATGATGCCTGCCAATAATATTTGAAAAATCAAACAGAAATCTTCTTACATCATGGAACCTGTGGTGGGCTGTGCTCTCAAAGGGAAAGGCCCTTCACAGTCAGCTGAAGACCTTCCACTGATTTCAGAATGGCAGAGCCTATTGGGCAACCCTCCACCAGTGCTTCTGAATTACAAATGGTGGATAACACTCTGGAATCCATATATGTGATCCACAAGGAATCATAATTGTGTTGGACAGGAGGCATGGACCATACAGTCTTCTGTCCATCACTGTTTGGACATTTGTACCATGGTGCAGATGTTTTCTGGTCTTGAGTTGTACATTTAAATAATCCAAAATAAACCAAAGAACAGATCCAGTGACAGTAATCGACTAGTGGATGTAACATTGAAGAGTAAAACTGTACAAAATTATGCATTGCAAAAAAAGGTAAAATCACCACCACTTAGGCCTATAGGGAATGATACGGATTCAATTCTTCACCTCCGCTCGGTGAGCTTACCTCAGCCAGTACTACGAGAGGAATGCTTCTTGATATAGTTTCCTTAGCTTTAGCAAAATGCATTTACAGTTCCTGTTTCCAATTGGTAAACAATACTTCCAGTTGGAAGTAACCACATGAAGATGTAATAAAGATAAATTGAGACTCAGCTGCCATTTGCTTCAATCTGATTGTCAAAGCTCAAAGAGGGTGACCCGTTTCAGTACTGGAGCGTAACCACATTTTTTGAGCCACAATCGAGGAGGGGAGAACATTGGGGGGGGGGGGGGGGGGGGGGAAGAGAAGCACAAGGCAATCAACCCATTTACAGATTGGAACTAATTTTCTTGAAATACCAACGTCATTTACAAACAAACAAAAATCTTTTCTGAAGAATGTAGACCATGCACATGCCAAGTGTTGATTCAAAAAGTTCCCAGGCAAGTGCATTTCACCCGACAAGGAGCATACAATCCTCAGCAGCAAATAGAATACAGTTGCCTTTTCAAAGTCTGGGGGCACCGTAATCATCTGGCATCCGTTCAATGTTGTACCTGGAAGAAAAATAATTTTGTACAGCAGAGTGCTCATTATCAAACTGCCTTTTAACACAATCTGTCCAGCATACTTGCAAGAAAGGAAGAATTAATTTGCATTTAATATAATACCTTTTATAACCTCAGAATGTTCCAAAGTGTTTCACAGCCAATTAATTTTAAAGTGCAGTCACTTCTGTAATTTAGGCAATAACGCAGCCAATCTTTGCACACAGTAAGATCCACAAACAACATTGCGATAAATGACCAGTTAATGTGTTTAATGCTCTAGGTTGACATTCGCCATGTTGTTGGTAAATGCTTCCTGCTCATCTTCAAGTAATGCCATGGGATTCTTCTTGTTTATTTACAAGACCTACTTTAATAAGACATTCAAAGCACCAGCCCCACCATCCCCTCACTCCACAACAAGGAGATGTTGTTGAATGACTGCTGTATTGTCAGAGATGCCATCCTCAAATGGCATACTAGATTGTCAAACTAGATTAAAGCTACTCACAATTATTGTAATACATTCCTTAAAAACCTTCATTATTTCTCTATATATATAGCCTGTCCCACAATGTAGATAGATTTGGGGGCCTCCAGGTAACTCCCACCAGTGACATATTTCCCTTGCTGTTTCATATCTCTATCTAAACTGATTCTACACCTTGCTCTTGAGCCAAGAATATTTCCCACAACAGTACTGATCCCATCCTTTATTGATAGAGCAAACCCATCTCCTTGCTCTTTCTTCCTATCCTTTCAAAATTTCAAATATCCCAGAATATTCAGTTACCACCCTTGGTCACCTTGCAACCACTATTTGGGTATGATCGGATATCCATTATATTTATTTCTATGCATGCCATCAATTTACCTATCTTGTATTTTCTATTCCTTCCTGTTGCACTTGTAGGTAAACTGATGTCACATTAATGGTTTAGTTTAGTGTAATAATCAATTAATGTACAAATATTTGATTCAGATTAAACTTGTAGTGAATTTTAATTTTAGCATCATGTGACTGTCTTAGCTTCACCGAACAGGACATTGCATCTTGGGATATGAGACAGAATAAAGCTAACTTTGGATCAACTAAGCACAGATAACACCTTCAAGGTTAAATGGACAGCTCACATTTGTTATAAGTAAAAGAAAGGTTGGCAAGAATTTATGGTTCAAGAGGGAAGTATAACCACAGATGCTCTTTACATTAGTTTAGCTCATAAGTTGTAAAGAAGAAGCAACCTTTAACTTGATATTAGAGTTAAACTCTGTGACACTATGTGATTAATTTTAATAGTGTTGAATAACACAGATCTAAAGAACCGTACTATGTATCAACAAAATGTATAAGGACACTGGTTTATAATGTCACATTTTAAACAGTGACTATGGCTATACACTTACACTGTATACTCACTCTGTATAACTCTAGGTACAACTTGTATTGTAACTTTCTGTGCTAGTATCTTGTAGTATTCTGTATTATATATGAATAGTTTTAAGTTGTAAGCAACTTTACCACTTTATACTTTGTTCCTACAGATAAAGTACAGGACTTCTAAAGCAATCGATTATAAGGATTTGATTTAATGAGGAGCCTGTACCAATTAAGCAAATCCCAAGATGATGCACTCAAAGTACCATTCAAAAGGATAAGATAGCATACTACTTCTATCCGAAACAATAGGCAAGGAAGAAGTCATAAAACATCATTTGATCTTAGCAGGAGGTGACAAGAACAAACTTTAATGAGAGGGATGGTCTCACAAATAATCAATACCTTAAAGGGGCAGTTAGAGAACAAAGGGAAATTACATCAATAGATGACCATCACACTCAGGAAACCAATTAGAAACTGATCATGCCCACCTAGACCAATCACAGATTGATCATGCACTCCTTAAGCCAATTAAGAATTAGCCATGCCTCATTCAGGCCAATCAGGAAACAATATAATTGAGCATGTTTTGGGTTGTTGCTTGGAAAGGATTAATAAACAACAGGTTTCAGTGAGCAAGGGCACGCCAAGTTTGAAAGTAATGTTTGCAGAGCCTACTGTCTACAAGGAAGCAGAAGACCTACAGGTTACAGGAAGAGAACAGAAGCCAAGTGTCGTCTTGCACTCTAAGCTGAACCAGAAAGCAAGAGCAGTAGAACACCTGTCAATCACAGTAGCACAGCATTTAGCACTGTTGATTCACAGCATCAGGGACCCGGGTTGGGTCCCTGTCTGTGCGGAGTCTGCACGTTCTCCCTGTATCTGTGTGGGTTTCCTCTGGGCACTCCATTTTCCTCCCATAAGTCCTGAAAGACGTGCTAGTTAGGTTAATTGGACATTCTGAATTCTCCCTCAGTGTACTCACACAAGCCCCTTGATGTGGAGACTGGGGGATTTTCACAGTAGCTTAATTGTAGTATTAATACAAGCCTACTTGTGACACTAATAAAGATTATTTAAAAATTCTCTGCCCTGTTCTGTTCAGTATTAATTTATAACTTTAGTAAAGTTTCCTGAGGTACTTCACCAGGCTGCCTCCTGTTGCCTTTTTTGGTCAAAGTCTCAAATGAACAAAATTGATTAAGTTCAAACAATATCTAGAACTTGCAACTTTGATTAACCATCGCCCTGTGCTACTTGTCCTTTCTCCTTAACTTTCTACATTTCCCACCCCCTGAATTCCACCCATGTCACCTGCCCACCCCACCAGCATTTAGCTTAAAGTCCTATCTACAGCATTGGCTATTCAATTCACCAGGACATTGGTTCAAATGAAGCCCACCCCAATGAAACAGCTCCTAACTTCCCAATACTGCTGGCAGTGCCCCATGAATTGAAACCCATTGCGCCCCCATAAAACTTTGAGCTACATATTCAACTCTCTCTTATTTACCATATGCCAATTTGCTCGTGGCTCGGTTAGTAACCCAGAGATTAATACCACTATGGTTCTGCTTTTTAATTTAGTCCCTAGCTGCAGATATTGCCGTAGCCATATCTATACTGTTGGTATGCCGGTGGACCATGGCAACTGGATCCTTCCTGTATGCATTCATGTTCATTCCTAGTTGGAACAAGGTCCCCTTTAAGAGCTCGATCACGAGACATACTGTGACACTATCGGCAGTTTGGGCGGGCTAACAGTCAGTCTGTTCTAGCAGCCTGTGTGTAAATAGCTCCCAAATAAAAGTTCTTGTTTGTTTGTACCCTTGTGATCTGCAAGCCTGTACTTTAAAAATACACAAAGAAAACTGGCGACAAGGTGGTTCAAACACCCGAAAAAGGACTGCAGAAATCTGGCGGAGTAAGTAATAGCTCCATGCTGTAGCCATCCAAAAAGGATTAAGATGATAAAAACATTGCTGCACCAAAGCTGGAAATGGAGGGGTGCCAAATAATAGTAAGAAGTCTTACAACACCAGGTTAAAGTCCAACAGGTTTGTTTGAAACACGAGCTTTCGGAGCACGGCTCCGTGTTTGAAACAAACCTGTTGGACTTTAACCTGGTGTTGTAAGACTTCTTACTGTGCTCACCCCAGTCCAACGCCGGCATCTCCACATCATGGCCAAATAATAGTAGCAGCCATTGAAGGAACCAAAATTTAACCACAGATTTTGGGGAAAATAGCATTAAAAGAAGCTAGCCACATGCTCTGCCTGAAAGGTTCTGAAAGAGTGCTCCCTCTACTGCAAGTAGCAAGTAAAGCAACAAATTCCTTGCAAATTATAAGGGTTTTTTGCAAGACCCCTTGAAAACTCAGAAAGGAACAGGCTGAGAGAGAGAGAGAGAGAAGAGAGCTTCAGCCTCCTGCGCGGTCTGGTGCCGCCAGAAAAACCAGGCTTGAAAACCTATGATGAGATTGTGGAGATATTGCAGTGCCACTTCTCACTTCAACCTTTGCTCACTGCCAAGAGGTTTGGGTTCCATAAGTGTAACTAACAATTAAATTTGAAAATTAAAATCCATAAAATACCAGCTGAGACAGGTTCTAGATTGCCAACATTGTGCAAAAACTGGGCACACAGCAACTGATTGCTGAAATAAAGATGCAAAATGCAAGGATTGTGGTAAAAATGGGCATAAAGAATGTGCTTGTTAAAGAAAAAAACAAGTTTCAAACCAGAATTATCAAAACAAGAACCAAATACATCAAATAAAAAAAACCAAAGAGGGAAAAATATCCACGTGATACAAAAAGGGTGCGTAAAAGGACCAGAGTCACAGACAGGTTAACTGTTGTGTGTGCTGGCTACAGCTGGTGCATTGAACTGTTATTGGGCCATTCCTTTACAGGACAATCGGTGAAAGTAGAGGTGGGCACAGCCGTTTCATTGGTACCAGAAACTGTTTACCAAGAGAACTACGACATATTGCTTGGAAAGCCTCACAGAAAACCTGAAAACCTATACCAGAGAAGTATTGAGGGACAGTATAATGTAGTGCAGCTGAATGGACAGACCACAGACTTGCCCCTGCACATTTTATGTAACTTTCCGACCCTACTGGGGAGAACTTGGCTGGAGAGAATCAAGCTGAACTGGGCCGAGGGAAATTTAATCTCAGATACCGAAGCAGGCCCAACCAAAAGCCTAAAGAAACAAAGTAGCAGCTGCTGAAGAAGCTCTAACTGGCCAAGGCTCAGGCTAGCAATGCTGGAACCAAAACAACAAAGGCTCAGCAAATGTGGCTCAGGATCAAGAATCAAAGGGTGAAGATGCAGATGAACGCTTTGACAAAAATGAAGGTCAAATGTATACTGGAAAATTCGACAAGGATGTCTGGAGTGCATTTATGTGCTCCCTTTGTAAATTCCGACCCACAGAGGAACAAGAAAGTGAGGCGCGTCTCGAAATGCCTTACCATAAGGAATCTCTCCAATTTATTGCAAAGAACATTCAGTTTGGGAAAGAGCTGTTGACTCTCTTCAGCATCAATGGTCAACAAGAATAAAAAGATTGCTGATCGTAAACAACAGCAACAACAGGAGCAAAAAGACCAGCACAGAAATTAATGAAGAATGTTTGGATAGGGGTCGTGCCAGATGATCAAATGAAAAGAGTTGGAGCTGCTCAGAGTGCAGTCGGCAACATCAATATTCCTTTACTATTAATTCTGTAGAGCTGCATCTGAACTCCAATGAGTATACCAACAGCAAGAAAAATTACCATAACCTGACTTTGCTTAACAACCCAACGCTAAAGGCTAAATTTGGTATGTTCTTAAAGGGCAAGAACCCTTTTGGGAATCCTCAGGAGTAACAACTTCAACTAGATAATTTAGAAGTTGCATTCCAGAAACAAGACCTAAAACGCAAAGGTTAATGCAGCGAGAATGAAACCTCCAAGAGAAATTTGCAGGGTCTGACGGAGGCATACCATAATCTGGGAAAGGCACATTAGAGGCTGCCACGAGATTCAGGTAAAGGAAGCCCTGCTATCCAGCCTAGAGAGAGAGAGCAGTTGGCAACAAAAACAAAAAGATTGACAACCTGGCGAAAGAACTGAAGAATTAGCACCTGAAATGAAAACTCTGATAAAGCAGTCAAGTCAGGTTTCGCAACGCGAGAACAGGTCTAAACGCGATATTTTTCAGAAAAGTCAAGGAGTATTGAAAAGGAACATACCACCAGTGAGAAGTGGATACGAGCCATCATATTAGCAGAGGCAGGACACCATTCAAACTTGCAATGATGTTGTGTGAAGAAGACATGCTGACCAACTTTTAGGAGCTAGAACAAGGTTGCCAGAGACAGAGTCAACCGAGAGTCTACAACAAACTGTGTTAGGTCTGCACATACAGAGTCAACCGAGAGCCCAACAATACCGGAAACAACTGTGGGAGACAGTACCTCAGTTGAGGACATTTCAACACTACGTCAACCTCCAAATCCAGTTGAAAACACTACAGACGTCATCGAAACTCAACCAAAAACACAGTCAACGCAAAAATTTACAGTGCAGAAGGAGGTTATTCAGCCCATCGAGTCTGCGCCGACCCTTACAAAGAGCACCCTACTCAAGCCTACGTATCTACCCTATCCCCATAACCCAGTAACCCCCACTTAACCTTTTTGGACACTAAGGGCAATTAAACATGGCCAATCCACCTAACCCACACATCTTTGGACTGTGGGAGGAAACCGGAGCACCCGGAGGAAACTCACGCACACACGGGGAGAATGTGCAGACTCCGCACAGACAGTGTCCCAGCCACAAATCGAACCTGCGACCCTGGAGCTATGAAGCAATTGTGCGAACCACTATGCTACCATGCTGCTCGAGGTTCACCAACAACTACATATGAAACTATGTTCTCCAAAACATCTAATCCATTGACTGTTGTGTTTGTTGATTGTTCTAGTTGTAAATATTGATTGCTAATATTATGCTATGTTTCTTTGCAGGAACCTCTGATGTAAAGGGGGAGGAAAGTGTTGTGTATTCATGCTTGCTCCTAGTTGGAACAAGGTCAACTTGACATACTGATGATGACATTGGCAGTTTGGGCAGGCTAACAGTCAGTCAGTTCCAGCAGCCTGTGTGTAGATAGATTTATAATAAAAGCTCTAGTTTGTTTGTACCTTTGTGGCCTGCAAGCCCATACTTTAAATTACCACACTTCCCCACCCACTAGATTCCTCTCCAGCCACCATTTCCCACATGCTGCTGTTACAACACATCACCTGTTCTGTCATCTCTATTGCATTTTATAGAATTAACTGGGTGCTCACTTGAAATATCACTTAATTGTGCGTTTACAGATTTTAACCTGCACCATAGCACAGTTGCTTCACAGCTCCAGAGTCCCAGGTTCGATTCTCGGCTTGGGTCATTGTCTGTGCAGAGTCTGCACGTTCTCCCAGTGTCTGCATGGGTTTCCTCCAGGTACTCCGGTTTCCTCCCACAGTCCAAAGATGTGCGCGTTAGGTGGATTGGCCATGCAAAATTGCACTTAGTGCCCAAAAAGGTTAAATGGGGTTACGGGGATAGGGTGGAGGCGTGGACATGAGTAGGATTCTCTTTCCAAGGGTCGGTGCAGACTCGATGGGCCGAATGGCCTCCTTCTGCACTGTAAATTCTATGATTCTATGAATCTAGGTAATCCATCTGCCAAATGTAGCTTTTGTGCGAGTTCCTAGTATATCTAGGATGGTTTCTTAGTACAGTGTGGTGTGAAAGAAACAAGGAAACAGGCAATGTTTTGCTCTGCTAATATGTAATATGATATGATTGATTAACAAAAACACTAACGGATCGGCTAAGGGAGAGTAATCATAACAACATGATGGAATTTTGAATTTTACATTCATTGTGGGAGTGAAAAACCTGGGTCTGAAACTAGTGTTATAAATTAAATTAAACAAAAACATAAATAAAGCTAAACTTATGTACGTACGGAATGAAAGGAAAATTAGATTAGAATACATAGTTCCAATGTGGAGCTTCGTGTGATTCTAGAACCACAGCAATGTAGTTGACTTTGAAATGCCCTCTGAAATAGCCGAGTAAGACGAGGACAAAAGGCATGGTCAAAAACACTGGGCTTGCCAGTCGTGCATACAGAGAAAGAAAAGTATTTTGCAATAACTGTCTTTGTTTAAGTTTTAGAATGAATTCATATCTTTTTAATACACAGTACATATATTTGATGTAGATGGGCTCAAAGTGAATATACATACATGAGGTTGAAAATGTATGTGTGTGCATTTATGATGGGACAAAAGATTTTAGGAGATTGTAATAATTATCTGGGACATAAAAGCCACCTATCCTATCTCCTGGATATAAGACACACGTACAAGTAAAAGGCCTCAATAGAAATTGTAGGTGTTGCCTCACTATATTGCAGATTGCACACAGCATTGGTCCATCCAAATTAATCATTTGCAATTTGTTTCCCAACAGGCTTGCAGGTTGACACTTCGGAAAACATACTTTCTCTGATGTCAGAAAAGTGTTGCCCCTGATGAGGAGGAAAGGATTGCCATACACGAGAAGAAACCCGCCCCCAAAACAAAGCAGGTACTACACAGAGCCTCATAATAGGGCAACAAGGACCAATGTGGGAAAATTATGAACCAACAGCTTTCAAATGTAACAGACAAGTTGCTGGAAACACTCAAAATAATTGGATAGATTCTGGGTTCAGCGGAGACTAGAAGGATATGAACATTATTTAAGAACAACATGGTCAAGATGGTGTGCTGTTTGATGGGGTGGACAGGATAATGGCCTTTTCTATTTTTTATGTTCTTACCTATGATTAGAGATGTACATAATAGGAACCCCTGGAATTTTCCGGATCCTCCTCTTGAGATCTCTGTCCACTGTTGCCACAATGTAACATTTGTGCTGCAAGTGAAAAAAAAATTAAAGTTAAAAGTTGCCTTTAAAAAAAGAGTCCAATTCTGGGTGCTGTACTTCAGGATGGGGATGTGAAGGCATTGGAGGGGGCACTGAAGAGATGCGCTAGAATGGTCCCGGGGTGAGGGATTAAAATGTAAATGTTGCCATTCCCAGAGGACAATAGGTTGCTCTCCCCTTTGAGACCTGACTGCTGGCGATTTAACCCAAGGCTTACCATACCTCAGGTGAGGGGCAAGGTTGAGAAGGTTGAATAATCTCAGCCGAATGAGAATTGAAACTGCGCTGTTGGTGTTGCTCCACATCACAAACCAGCTATCCAACCAACTGAGCTAACCGACCTCCAGTTAGAAGGATTACAATTCTATGGATGGACTGGAGAAGCTGAGTTGTTCACATAGGAACAGGAGTAGGCCATTATGCCCAATGAGCCTGCTCCACCATTCAATTAGATCAAGGCTAATCATCTGCCTGAATACCACTTTCTTACAGTATCTCCATACTCCTTGATATCATTAGTCTCCAGAAATCAAATCAATTTCAGTCTTGAACATGCGCATTAATTGAGATTCTACAGCCCTCTGGCGTATAGAATTCCAAAGATTCACTACCCACTTGAGTGAAAAAATTCCTCCTAATCTCAGTCTCAGAATATGAGGCAGGCCATATAAGACTGTGTTCCTTGGTTTTAGACACACCATCCAGGGAAAACATCTTATCTACATTCACATCCTGGAAGAATTTTCCATGTTTTAATGAGGTCACCCCATACTCTCAGAAATTCTAGGGAATATCAACCCAGTCTCATCAATCTCTCCTCATAAAATAATCCTCCCATCCCAGGAATTAATCTAATGAATTGGCATTGCATTCTCTATGTTAAGTGTATCCTTCCTTAGATAAAGGGACCAAAACTGCACAATACTCCAGGTGAAGTCTCACCAAGGCTCTTTATAACTGCTACAAGATATCCTTACTTTTGCACTCAAATTCCCATGCCTTCCTAATTGTTAGCAGCACGTGCATGCTACTTTTTAATGGCTCATGAACATGAGTCATTAAAGAGCTAACTTGAAAAGAGCTAACTTTTCGAGTCTAGATGACCATTTGTCGTCTGGACTCGAAACGTTAGCTCTTTTCTCTCCCTACAGATGCTGCCAGACCTGCTGAGATTTTCCAGCATTTTCTCTTTTGGTTTCAGATTCCAGAATCTGCAGTAATTTGCTTTTATCCAATATATCCACCATTCTCTAACCATCTCCTTCAACACTGTAGGATGAAGCTGATCTGGTTCAGGGTATTTATCAACCATTAACTTTTCAAGTATTACCTATTTACTAATAAGAATTTATTTTAGTTCCTCGGTTTCACAAGTCCCTTGGTTGCCTAATATTTCTGGAGTAATGTGTAACTGTTTGGTTCGTCTTAAAGTAGAGAAGGGCAAGAGAAAATTTGATGGAATTATTTGAAATTGTGAAGAATTTAGATAGAGTAAATAAAGAGGAACTGTTTTCAATTGAAGGCATAGATTTAATGTAATTGTTACAAGAACCAGAGGCAACATGGAAAATACTTTTTGATGCAATGGGTGGTTAGGATCTGTAATGTAAGGCCTGATAAGATGATGGATACAGATTGAAAGAGAGAATTGAATAAATACTTGAAGGAAAAAAGAATTGCAGAGATGGAGGGATTGAATTGCTCTTTGAAAGAGTCGGTGCTGACTCAATGGACCAAAACGCTTTCTTTAGTGCTGTACTATTCTATGATTTTCTTGGACATTTGATCTCGAGTTTGTGCACAGCGATATAATTCAAGATAAAATGCAAATCTTCTGGTCTTCTTCTGCAATTTGACAGATAAATGTAGGCCAGAACGGGAATAGTCACATTTAAGCCCCCATTTTGGCTGCAATAAATTATCACAACTAGAAACGTAGTGGGAGTGCTACAATTACCATTCTCATAACCTCGCTGGAAGTGCAGATATTGGGCGAGGCTATGATATACCTCGTGGCCACACACAAAGAATGACCACTTGTGTAAGGTGCAAGAAGGCAGCTGGTGTTTGTAAAACAGTGGTCCAATGCCTTTAGGGTAGCCAGATAATAGAAGGGAAAAATGATCTAAAACACAAATGTTCTTCAAATATTTTAATAGGAAGGATATTGTTAAACTGGAAAGAGTGCAGAAGAGATTTACGAGGATGCTACCAGAACTTGATGGTTTGAGTTATAAGGAAAGGCTGGATAGGTTGGGATTTTTTTCCTTGGAGCGTTGGAGGCTTAGGGGTGAACTTATAGAGGTCTATAAAATAATGAGGAGCATCGATAAGGTAGATAGTCTAAATCTTTTCCCAAAGGTAGAGGTGTCTAGAACTAGACGGTATAGGTTTAAGGTGAGAGGAGAGAGATATAAAAGAGACCCGAGGGGAAATTTCTTCACACAGAGGGTGGTGAGCATCTGGAACGGGCTACCAGAGGCAGTGGTAGAGACGGGTACAATCTTGTTCTTTAAAAAGCAGTTAGACAGTTACATGGGCAGGGTGGGTATAGAGAGAGATATGGGCCAAATGCAGGCAAGTGGGACTAGCTAAGTGATAGAAACTGGCAGCATGGACCAGCTGGGCTGGTTTCCATGCTGTAAACATCTAGCTATCTATCTATAAATGACCAGCATTGCATTTTCTTTTACCTGTATGACTCTCTGTACTAGACAATCATCAGCATATGTTCCTTTGTGTGTACAGGGTAGACGCTCAAAACGTGGATCCTTTGCGATTCTGGAAAAGTACAACAAAAAAGTTACAAAGTCAGAAATTGTATTATGGTTGTCCAATTGCGATATCTTTATTTTAGATATTTTTGGCTTCCATGTGTTGAACTGCTCCTGTCAGTGAACCTTATCACAGCATGTATGTTTTCACTTGCCTCGCTGGCCAGATAAATTTGTTCCATAGCCAAGGGAGAATCCTCCATTGGATAAAGGCATTGCATTGCGGCAATAAGGATTTCAGCTCCTATGTTTAGGAATGTGATTTACTGCACAAAATGAATAGCTATCGCTTGGAAACTTTTCAGTGACTCTGGAACTTTGTACTTAACACCGTGATACTTGGGCAGAATATTAGTATGTCACAGTGGTTATATTATTGGGTTACTGAGCTCAATGCCTGGTGAATGATGCGGACGTATGAGTTTAAATCCCAAAATGATAGCTGCGGAATTTAAATTCAACTAATTAAATAAATCTGGATTAAAAATCTAGCATCAATAATGAATAAAGACAGCTTGTACATGAGGACACCATTGCCACCCTAGTCTCACACCGTCCTGACTTGGAGATATATCATTGTTCCATCATCATCACAAGTTCAGGATCCTGGAAACTCTCCCTAACAACACCGCAGAAGTACTTTCACCATGTGGACTCTCAGTTGTTCAAGAAGACAGTTCACCAGCTCCTTCGCAAGGCGCAGTTGGTGGTTGGCGATAAATGTTGGCTAGCCAACACCACTCAAATCCAATTAATGAATAAAACACATACACAAATATTCCAGAATGGGTATTTGAGTTTACGGGACACAGTGAAAAGTTCGAAAAGTTGTTTTACCTGAGTGCAACCCTGTACTTCCGTCCCAGTTTCTCGATTTCTGCCATCACACAGTCTGTGATACAGGGAACACCTAGAGAAAATTCAGAGATCACACTTTATATTGTATGTTTTATTTTATCGTGGAACTTTTCTATCTCCATGTCAGCTTACAGAGAAAGGCTTGCCACCAATGTCCATCTTACAAGAGGTAATACTTGTTATTTGTCTAATTTAGCTCAATCTTATTGAAATTATCTCTTGCAACTCACATGTAATAACTCCATCCTGCATAGTAAATGGGGCTGGTTTAGCACACTGGGCTAAATCGCTGGCTTTTAAAGTAGACCAAGGCAGGCCAGCAGCACGGTTCAATTCCCGTACCAGCCTCCCCGAACTTACGTCGGAATGTGGCGACTAGGGGCTTTTCACAGTAACTTCATTGAAGCCTACTCGTGACTATAAGCGATTTTCTTTTCATTTTCATTTTTTCAAATGATCAAATCAATTCTCTATGATTGTATTTCTGGTGTGTAATCCAATTTCTATCTCTGTGGCTATCACACTCTGCCTGATCATATTTTAGTCCTCTTTGTCTGTCCCATGTGACTGTTTCTTCTTTGCCGTCTTTCCTGTGGTTCTCTTGGTGTCCTTGTGCATCCACTTTTCGGTCCCAATATATGGCAATAATATTTTTTGTCTGTGTGTATACGTGATTCTCTTGCTCTGGTCCTATGATCAGTAATAAGAGACTGAGAATATCAGAGTATTTGTACAAATGATTGCAAGTGTACTTACATGCAAGGAAGGTGTGAAAGAATGCGGAATTAATGTTACAATCCAAGTTGATGTTATAAATGGATAGGAAAATCGCATAATGGAACTCTTGCTCAAAAGGCTGTAACTTTTACTTTTTTCAGAAGCCATGAAGGAACAGAGACAAAGGACTGCTAATTAGTTTTTAGCTACAAGAAAACTTTTATGAAACATGAAAAGTTTAATAATACGCTACTCCTTTACTCCCCCCTCTTCGCTTCACAAATGTATAGTTTTCAAAAATAACACCCCACTTTGAACCAAATGGCCAATGTCACTCAACCGATATTCCGTGCATTTTTCTCACAATCCCCCAAATTGATTGTTACACGAGGGTTTCCAAACTCCACTCCCAAAAAGGCACGCTTTAAATCTTCTTTTACACAATGCTTTCCCCCGCTTACATTAATAATCCACTCCAGATTTTCCAACTATCCTTGCGAACAAAGCTTCCGCTCCACTTTTAACAAGTAATCTAGTACCAGATTTTCCACCTCTTCTTTCAGGCTTCCTTCATCTTAAATTTCAACATGTATCCAAAATTCGAGACAAACTCAAGTACTCAGTCCCCAACAGAGTATTATTGCTTCAAACACTGGAAATAAGGACATCCAAAGCATACGACTGCTTCAGATATGTGGCTTGCCTGTAGGCAACCTCATCAGCTCTTTGACTTTGCATTCCATAAACAGTATCCTGTTCTAAAGGTGGTTCCTCTTTGTTCCTTTAACTTCAGAAGTTTTGGAAACGTTTCTTCATTTATCTAGTTTCCTTAAATACCTGTCTTTAAATTTCTTGTACTTGTTTTCTTCACCAGGGGCTGTTTAGCACACTGGGCTAAATCGCTGGCTTTGAAAGCAGACCAAGCAGGCCAGCAGCACGGTTCGATTCCCGTAACAGCCTCCCCGAACAGGCGCCGGAATGTGGCGACTAAGGGCTTTTCACAGTAACTTCATTGAAGTCTGCTCATGACAATAAGCGATTTTCATTTTTCATTTCATTACGCCATGATATTTTTTTTCTTCTTGGGAAGCCGAGAGATGTTCCCTCTCTAGCCTTCTAAAACCAACTGCTATGAATTCAGCTAAATAGCACTCAATAAGCCTTCCTATTCTAAAGGTGAACCTAGTTACCAAGAAACAGCTTTATACTTCTCCTACCTTGTTTATATTTTACCCCATAACCCTCTCCAAGCATAACAGAAGAACAGTTTAGGTTCACCAAACTTAAAAAATACTTTGTCTAGCATGACTACAGGTTTATCCTTCCTTACACAGATACATTAAATGAAACCCACTTAAATCTATACCTTATTTCTAATATTTAACAATACAAATTCAGATCACATAGAACTACCTCTGTTTTCCAGATATTAATTTAAATGCAAAGTGAACTGACATTTTCCCCTGTATCAATCAGTTTATTACATTAAACCATACAGATTGTGCATTAGTAAACCAGGCAATTAAGAAAAAAATCTTAATTTTGCAGAAATATTTTCCCTGAAATATAACCTGACCTCCCCTTCTTCAATATTCAGCATCTGCTTTGCTCCCCTTAATTCAGTGTTGCATAGTACTTTTGAATCAACAATATCTGTGGCAGAATTCACAAGTCAAAATGCAAAAATATTGAAACAACTTTCTTTCTTGCCCATCACCTACAATCCCTACAGCTTGAAGACATTTTTGAACTAAGTAGTATTCTTGGTTCGCCGTGCCTGGGTGGCATGGTAGCAGTAGTTAGCACTGTTGTTTCACAGCGACAGGGACCCTGGTTCAATTCCCGGCTTGAGTCACTGTCTGTGCGGAGCTGCACGTTCTCCCCATGTCTGCGTGAGTTTCCTCCGGGTGCTCTGGTTTCCTCTCACAAGTGCCGAAAGACGTGCTTGTTAGGTGAATTAGACAATTATTATTATTATATTATTCTGAATTCTCCCTCAGTGTTTCCGAACAGGCATCATAGTGCGTCGGCTAGGGGATTTGCGCAATAACTTCATTGTGGTGTTAATGTAAGCCTACTTGTGACATTAATAAAGATTATTATTCAGAAACAGAAAAACGCTGCAGGTCTGAAAGCATGTGCTGAGAGAAAAGCAGAGGTAACATTGAGTCTTCTTCTGAAAAAGAGTCATATGGACTCAAAACGCTAACTCTGTTTCTCTCAGATGCTGCCAGACCTGCTGTGTTTTCCAGCATTTCCTATTTTTGTTTCAGATTTCCAACCACCACAGTACTTTGCTTATATTTTAGCCATTGGTTGTTGTGTATTTGATCACCTGTGTTACTGTCTGGATTTTAAAAATGTTAACTTGTGGCAAAAGACACCAACTCTTGCCCCTTTGAGACTGATCCCCATCTTTAAAATCCACAATGAAATCAATTGTAATGTTAACATAACATTTTGAAATCCTGCTATGCAAAGAATATGCACAATAGGCAACTAAAAGTATATCCAAATTGATTTTCTTCATAGTTGTGAGAAAGTGTAAGTCTGTTGATTCAAAGTCAATTGAAGTGTAGGAATGGGAGATAATAATTTTTGAACTAAAGGTATTAAGGGATGTGAAAGGCAACTATGCAGTACCAGCAGTATGGTTGGAGAAGAAGCTACATTGCGGCCCCAGCTTTTTTAATAGTAGCTTCTTGTGAACATGTCTCTTTGATGGGAGAATGCACTTATATCAGGGAAAAGATAAAGAAATAGGATTTTAAAATAACCGTCATAGTAAGCAACAAATGTGGCATAGACTCAATAAGATAGTGGCCTTATCTGTTCCTTATCTTCCTCTAGTTGTCTAATCCCAGTGATCATACACAAGCTCCATTTGTATCCCAAGCACTAACGCGGCTGATTTCTAATTGTTCTTATTGCAAATTGTTCTTAGAAAAGTATCCAGGTTTCATCCCAAGATGGGGGAAGTCCCCATAGAGAAGGTTTTGCAGGACCATCCACTTCCTTCAAGCTGGAGAGACATCTTCAGCTAGTACATGACTTAGGGAGGCCAGAAGTACTGGTGGAAGACAGGAAATAAGGACATTATAGGAGCTGACGCCTGCCATTCGGCCCCTCAAGCCTACTCCATGAATCAATATGATCATGACTGATCTGATGTGACTGTAACTCCACATTCCTGCCTGTCCCCGTAACCCTTGACTCCCTTGTCAATCAAAAATCTATCTAATTCAGCCGTGAATATGTTCAACAGCCCAGCCTCCACTGCTCACTAGGGGAGAGAATTCCAAACACTAAAATGTAAATATCACCACAGTCCCAAAGGACCATTGGCTGCTCTCCCCCTCAAGAGAATCAGGGGTTATGGGAAGAAGGCGAGAGACTGGGGATCAGAAAAGTATCAGCCATGATTTAATGGCGGAGCAGACTCGATGGGCCAAGTGGCCTAATTCTGCCCCTATGTCTTACGGTCTTATTTAACCTGTTAAATAAGGGCAAGGGGGCATGGTTGAGAAGACAGGACTTTCATGAATAACATCAGCCTCTGTTGGTGTCGCTCCACATTACGAACCAGCCGACCAGCCAACTGAGCTAACCAACACCCAGTTCCAAACACTGACAGCCCTTTAACAGAAGAAATTCCTCCTCATTACTATGATACATGGTAGACTTCTTATAATTAAAGGAATTGATATCCCTATATTAAAAAATCCATGAAAAGCAGAGATAATGGAGCACATAATTGATTGAATAGACTAGATAACTGACAAGCACTTACACTTTGCGTACAAGCAGTCCATCATTGATTGCACAATGTCCAGCTTGGTCTTGATGGAGAAGTTGATGAAATTGGTGTCAACTAGGATGTAGTAGGGAGGGCCCAGCTGTGTGTTATATTGGAAAAACAGGCAAGAAGGATACTTTGTCCTGGGAAAGTAAAAAGAAAACAATCTGTAATTTCTCAAATGATTACATTTTATCTTCAGTCTCTTTTAATCAAGCGAGCATATCATGTTCTTAATTTTTGACTGTAAACAGCAGATTTTAAAAAATGCTGTGCAGATATATTTGTAAATGAATCAACAGTGTGAAAATGTTCAGGTTCTCAGAATTCCTAAATACTTAACAGCATGTTCTGCAGTACCTTATCCTGTTACCAGATGTTGTTAAAACACCAGGCAAGGCATAGCAATTTGGGTCAAGAGACTATTCCACCTTAAATTATGTTCTTTCCCCTTTCTATTTATGTTGTTGAGAAGGCATCACTTCCTTCTTCTATCAACACCTCTTTACCAAAGTCCTTTAGGTGATAATTTGGAAAGTAACCAGTAAGGAATATGTCTGATATGTAGCACTGTGTGTGAACATCAGGAACAATGAGATAGCAAATGTCTCTGTGTAAGCCTTTCCACCACCCGTTCTATCACTTAGTTGAAGAGATCCTACGATTTGGAACAAGAGTTAGAGGCTAGGTATGTGAACAGGCATGCAGATATGCAGAGGTGTCCACTATAAATCTTGTCAGCTGTTGGGAGGAGAATTTGGGTGGATGTGTAAAAGAGTACATACTAATTAAACTTGAAGCAGATGGCCATGTCACTGGGTGCTGTCTAGCATTGCAAGCCAAGCAAAGGTACCAATTCTTGACTGGAAAAGCAGTGAGATGCTTGCCAAAGCAGTATGTTGGTAGACTACAGTTTTAGCTGATCATGCTTCAGTACCTTGTGGTCCCTAACCTAAAAAATAACTGCCAGTGAGCACATCGATAAGGCATAGGACATTTACTTAAGTGAAGTGTGCGCAAAGCAGGTAAATGGAAACTCTAACTGGTCTGGATTTCTCAGCATCTTGGTTTGGAGGCCCAAATGTGGCAATGAGTTTCCATGTCCATGACTCTCCTGATGGATGAAGAAGGAGCGAAGATTGAAAATTCATTGTGCTGAGCATTTTGGGCACGAACACCAACATAAAATGTTGATCTTTCAACATACTAGTGCGGTTTTTAAGCACTGAATCCCCATTTTCTGAGAGGGTAATAGTAATGAAATGAAAATTCCAATAAAGCAAATTTTGCTTTGGCAAAAACGGAGAAAGCTTATTGCTGTCTGTATATGTACAAGAGAAATATTACAATCCTGGCATTACCCACCTCCGTTACTTTTTAACAACATAAAACTGCTAATTTAAAGTATATAATCTGTAGCTTCAAACATACACTTCTTTTACTTTCAGGGCACTGGGGTCCTCTTTTATCGTCTTCTGAGGTTTTGCTCTGTCTTTTTCGTTTCTGGAAAAAAATATATAAATTTACTATCTTGTATATTGTCTACAACGAGTTCATATGAACACATGAATTAAAACCAGGAGTAGGCCATTTGGCCATTTTGAGCTGGCGCTGCCATTCAATATGTTCATAGCTGATCAGACTGTGGCTTCCACTCCACATTGGAACTTCACAGTTCTTTAGGGAGGTTGTGACCATTAATGTGAGGGAGCTGTGTTTATAGTTAATAGCAAGAGCTTCCAGTGGGTGAAAGTAACAGCCGCATAACAGAGCAAAAATCTGAGTTAGAAAAATCCTCTGCCAACTTTTCCACTTCAACAAAATACACTGACTTTCTACTGGGGTTTCACAAGCACCAGATATCCACCAACATCTTGCACAAGTGGCTGACATCCCATGTAACAACCTTGACAGGAAATGTCAGCTGGTTATTTCACAGAATCACAATGCAAGAGAGGCCCTTGGGCCCATCGGGTCTGCACCAATATGTGAGAAGCACTTGACCCATTTGCTCACAGGGACACTCCTACAGTTTATCAAGGTCTCTCCCCTCTAGTCTATCCAACACCATACTTCTAAGCAAGAATCACTGAACAACGTTCAGGAGCATTAATCATAGGTGAATGTTCTCTTCCTCAACATCGCAGGTTGGAGGCCAATTGCAGAGATCTTACCATTGTCCCCAGCAAGATCTAACAACTTGGGACCTACCTGGGATTAAGCCCGATACTTTTCTGTCCTGACTGGAGGAAAGCAGTGGCTTGCATTCCATGCCTTTAATCAAGGGTTTAGCCAAGAGTGACAACTTACCATTTGAAGAAATTTAAAACCCATTATGACATTTTTCATAGAAGAGTGTTTAAATACTAAACTCCTCCCATGCAAAAAGCACCAAATTTTAAAAGAATAATCAACCATCTGTCTGGATCTGAGGATACCGCCACTTCCCAAGTAGAAAGTTTCACAAAAGCAATGCAATAGAGCGGCAGAAAAATTAGGAGTGCTCGGCTAGTCTATCTCTTTATGTCCTCTCTCACGACAATTCAAAAATCTTACATTCTTGCATCTCGTAAACTAATCATTCGCTTCATGGTTGCATATTTTCTAGTTTTCTTTGCTTTTCCCTGAAAAAATAAAACAAAACGATCAGAGGGCAGGCCCACATGGCACATGAAAACAGCTCTAATGTTAACAACCAGGATTATCAATGGCACAGGTAAGAAAATATTAAATCACTGGCATGCCTAACTTGTTCCCCCGGAGGGGAATAATCAGAATTTTTTTCTTTTTTTTCATAAATTTAGAGGACCCAATTATTTTTTTTCCCAATTGAGGGGCAATTTCGTGTGGCCAATTCACCTGACCTGCACATCTTTGGGTTGTGGGGTGAAACCCATGCAGACACCGAGGGCAGAATGTGGAAGAATGTACTGGAACAGCCAAGTCCAGAGGTGAAGGCGGCATGAATGAGGGTTTCAGCAGCAGATGAGATGAGATAGGGCAAAGTTGGACGATGATATAGAGGTGAAAATGGCGATCTTAATGAGGCACAAAGATGAGGTTGAAAGCTCATTTCAGGGTCAAATGTTACACCAGGTTGGTGCACAGATTGGCTTAACCTCAGACTGTTGCCAGGGAGCGGTTTGGACTCAGTAATTGTGGAATAGTTTTCAGCTCCCATCAAAGCTATGGCTTCAGTCTTTCCAATATTTAATTGGAGGAAATTTCTGTTCATGCAGAACTGGAAGTTGGCTAAGTAGCCGAATAGTTTACCAATAGTGCAGGTGTCAAGAGAGGTGGTGGTGGGCAGGTAAAGCTGGGTGACATTGAGCACACACATTAAAACTGCTTTTGGATGGTGTCGCTGAGGGGTAGCATGTAGATGAGAAATGGGAGTGGGGTGCGCACGAAGGATAGAGCATTAGAGGACACCGGAGGTAACGGTGCAGGAGTAGGAAAATACGCCATTGCAAAAGATTCTCTGGCTATGGTTAGATAGAGAACAATGGAACCAGGTGAGAGGAGTTGCACCAAGCTGGACAACAGCGAAGACACTGTTACGAGGATGGTGCAGTCAACTATGTCAAAGGTTGAACAGTTGAACACAGGTTTAAGATGATGAAGGAAAGGTTAACTTTGTCAAAGTCACATAAGATATAATTTGTGACTTTAGTAAGCCATTTTGATACTGTGACAGGGTCAGAGGGCTGACTGTCGGGATTTAAACATGGAGCTCACAAAAGGATGGGAATGGATATGGGAGGTGGCAGCATGTTCAAGGAGAGAGAAAAATAGGTTGGAGATGGGATGATATTTTTCAAGGACAGTGGGGTCAAAGTTTTTTTTAGGGGAGGGCTGATGATGATGGCAGATGGAAATAGAGAGGGACAACACGAACAGCATCCTGGAACATCACTGCAGAAATTCCTCAGAGATCTCCATGACTCAAACATTTTAGCTGCTTAATCTTTCATCCAACATATGGCAGACATGGGGCAATGGCTGATTATTCTACTGTAATTAGTTCTTTCCAGCTGTCCCCGCCGTACCTGCACTCCACAATTGTTTAAACGGTGTTAAATCCCCAAGTCTTCCAATTCAAGAAAGTTCATCAACATGAAATATTAATTGTGTTTCTCATCGTGAGTACTGCCTCGAACACATGCAGCACTTATGGACTCAGAATAGTTTTATACAATAAGAGGCCATTTGGCACTCCGTGTCTCTGCTGGCTCTATGCAGGAGCAACTCATCTAATTCCAGTACCTCCCCTTTTCACTATGGTGCTACAATATATGAAATTAAATGAAAATCGCTTATTGTCACAAGTAGGCTTCAAATGAAGTTACTGTGAAAAGCCCCTAGTCGCCACATTCCGACGCCTGTTCGGGGAGGTTGGTATGGGAATTGAACCGGACTGCTGGCCTGCCTTGATCTGCTTCCAAAGCCAACGATTTAGCCCTGTGCTAAACCAGCCCCCATTTATATCCTCAGATGATTAACCAATTCACTTTTAAAACCATAGGTTCAATCTGCCGTTGCCACACAGTTTTCCCAGATCCTAACCATTCATTGTAAGAAAAAGGTTTTTCTCATGTCACTGTTTTTGCCCTTCACCTCAAACCAGTGTCCTCTGGTTCTTAACAAGGGCGGCATAATGGTTAGGACTGCTGCCTCACAGCTCCAGGGTTCAATTCTGGCCTCGGATGATTGTCTGTGTGGAGTTTGCACTTTTCTCCCCGTGTCTGCATGGGATTTCTCCGGGTGCTCCGGCTTCCTCCCACCATCCAGAAATTGCAGGTTAGGTGGATTGGCCATGCTAAATTGCCCCTTAGTGTCCAAAAGATTAGGTGAGGTTATAGGGATAGGGTGGAGGCATGGGCTTATGTAGGCTGTTCTTCCCAAGGGCTGTTGCAGATTCAATGGGCTGATTGGCCTCCTTCTGCACTGTAGATTCTATGAGTCAATGAACACTTCCACCTTTCTGTTTTTATTTCAGATATTCAATACCACGTTCCTATATTAGAACAGGAACAACACTTCATTGGCAATAAAGTACTTTGGGACAGTGGACATGAAACGTACTACATCAATGCATGCCTTTCTTTTATATTATGTTTTCTTCTTCTGTATAAAAGGATACTTCACCCTAAACTTAAAAAGCTTCATAAAAATATTTACAGTCAAAAAAATCTTCCATTGCATTCGCAAAAAACAAAATCAAACCTGCTTAAATTAAACATGGTGCAGATTACTAAACTAGAGAGGTAGAGACAGCCTAGTTTGGTGAGGTTTTTATCTAATCGATTCGGGGGGGTTTGGGGGAGTGGAAGAGACCACAGGAACGGAGTGACTTAATATGTATCTTATGTGATTTAATGTATTTTATGTGATTGTACCTGGTTTGTGACCGCTTGCTCCATGTCTACTTTGTCCCTTATTTCTAGGACCAGCCCATGGAAGACTGACCCTGGTAATATTCATGTGAGCTCTACTGGAAATGCTTAGGAAATCAGAAGCACAAAGGGACTTGGGAGTCCTTGTTCAAGATTCTCTTAAGGTTAACGTGCAAGTTCAGTTGGCAGTTAGGAAGACAAATGCAATGTCAGCATTCATGTTGAGAGGGTTAGAATACAAGAGCAGGGACATACTTCTGAGACTGTATAAGGTTCTGGTCAGATGCCATTTGGAGTATTGTGAGCAGTTTTGGGCCCTGTATCTAAGGAAGGATGTGCTGGCCTTGGAATGGGTCCAGAGGAGGTTCACAAGAATGATCCCTGGAATGAAGAGCTTATCGCATGAGGAACGGTTAAGGAGTCTGGGTCGGTACTCGTTGGAATTTAGTAGGATGGGGAGGAGCTTACAGGATACTGCAAGCCCTGGACAGAGTGGACGTGGAGAGGATGTTTCCACTTGTAGAAAAAGATAGAACCAAGGGACACAATCTCAGACTAAAGGGACAATCCTTTAAAACAGAGATGAGGAGGAATTTCTTCAGCCAGAGGGTGGTGAATCTGTGGAACTCTTTACTGTAGAGGCCAAATCACTGAGTGTCTTGATTAATAAGGGAATCAGGGGTTATGGGGAGAAGGCAGGAGAATGGGGGAGAAAAATATCAGCCATGGTTGAATGATGGAGCAGACTTGATGGGCCAAGTGGCCTAATTCTGCTCCTATGCCTTATGGATTCTAATAGGATGGTAAGTGAGCCAGCTAGCAGAGAGATAATAATAATCACTTATTATCACAATGAAGTTACTGTGAAAAGCCCCTAGTCACCACATTCCGGCGCCTGTTCGGGGAGGCCGGTACGGGAATTATGTTGTGATTCAACAACTGTGATCAAATGTATCTCGGGGGGGGGGGGGGGGGGGGGGAGGTTATCACATGGCTCCGCCACCATACTTTTGTCATCATTTGGCTAACATAAGAACATGGAGTAGGCCATTTGGCCCCTCGAGCCTGCTCCGCAATTCAATGAGATCATGGCTGATCTTTTGTGGACTCAGCTCCACTTTCCGGCCCGAACACCATAACCCTTAATCCCTTTATTCTTCAAAAAACTATCTATCTTTACCTTAAAAACATTTAATGAAGGAGCATCAACTGCTTCACTGGGCAAGGAATTCCATAGATTCACAACCCTTTGGGTGAAGAAGTTCCTCCTAAACTCAGTCCTAATTCCACTTCCCCTTATTTTGAGGCTATGTCCCCTAGTTCTGCTGTCACCCGCCAGTGGAAACAACCCGCCCGCATCTATCCTATCTATTCCCTTCATAATTTTACATGTTGCTATAAGATCCCCCTCATCCTTCTAAATTCCAACGAGTACAGTCCCAGTCTACTCAACCTCTCCTCATAATCCAACCCCTTCAGCTCTGGGATTAACATAGTGAATCTCCTCTGCACACCCTCCAATGCCAGTATGTCCTTTCTCAAGTAAGGAGACCAAAACTGAACACAATACTCCAGGTGTGGCCTCACTAGCACCTTATACAATTGCAACATAACCTCCCTAGTCTTAAACTCCATCCCTCTAGCAATGAAGGACAACATTCCATTTGCCTTCTTAATCATCTGTTGCACCTGTAAACCAACTTTGTGACTCATGCACTAGCACACCCAAGTCTCTCTGCACAGCGGCATGCTGTAATATTTTACTGTTTAAATAATAACCCCGTTTGCTGTTATTCCTACCAAAATGGATAACCTCACATTTGTCAACATTGTATTCCATCTGCCAGACCCTAGCCCATTCACTTAACCTATCCAAATCCCTCTGCAGACTTCCAGTATCCTCTGCACTTTTCGCTTTACCACTTATCTTAGTGTCATCTGCAAACTTGGACACATTGCCCTTGGTCCCCAACTCCAAATCATCTATGTAAATTGTGGGCCCAACACAGATCCCCGAGGGACACCACTAGCTACTGATTGCCAACCAGAGAAACACCCATTCATCCCCACTCTTTGCTTTCTATTAATTAACCAATCCTCTATCCATGCTACTACTTTACCCTTAATGCCATGCATCTTTATCTTATGCAGCAACCTTTTGTGTGGCACCTTGTCAAAGGCTTTCTGGAAATCCAGATATACCACATCCATTGGCTCCCAGTTATCTACTGCACTGGTAATGTCCTCAAAAAATTCCACTAAATTAGTTAGGCACAACCTGCCCTTTATGAACCCATGCTGCCTCTGACCAATGGGACAATTTCTAGATGCCTCGCTATTTCTTCCTTGATGATAGATTCCAGCATCTTCCCTACTACCGAAGTTAAGCTCACTGGCCTATAATTTCCTGCTCTCTGCCTACCTCCTTTTTTAAACAGTGGTGTCACGTTTGCTAATTTCCAATCCACCGGGATCACCAGGGGCTAACATATCCATCCTTGTCATATACTATTGGAAAAAAAGAATTATCGAAATGTATGATATTTGACTGTCCCCCAAATCGCCTTTTTACCAAATGTAAAAATATTGAAATGGGGGTAGAGAATGGAGACAACAAAAAAAAGCAATCTTTCTATCTCCCGATGATTTTCCCCCGGGCTGTACAGAGTGATCCTGGAAATTGATGTCCAATTCCTGGAGACTCCAGGCCAATCCTGGAGGGTTGGCAACCCGACCGCCCGAGAGTTCATTTCACCCTTTACCACAGCCGAGTCAAACTCTCCCTCGAGGGACGCAATGGCAGGCGATTATTTATATATATTTTTAAAAAGGGGGCCGACATTTCATTTTACAAGAATCAGAAAGGCCGACGCTCTCCTCCTCACCCACCATGTCCGCCTGCTCGTGGCTGCCGATAACGTCATCAAGCGAGCGCCACTGGGCGACGTCATCGAGGGAGCGACCTATTCCACACGCTCCTCCCCCTCCCGCTTCGGGTTGCTATCGGTCCATAGAAACAACATGCGAGAGGGAGGATCAACTGGGCCACTGGGCTCAGGTTGGTGTCTGTCAAGGGCGCGGTGATGGCCGGTGCGGAATCACAGTGAGCCACGAATAATAACGTATGCCCAGAAGGTTTCAAGACTAGAAGCCGCGGTAAGGCGACTCTGTTTCTCCTTTTTGTTCCGAAACAAAGGTGAAAAAAATCCTCTTTTGTTCAAACAAAAATCTAGTTTTTCCTTTGATCAACAAAACGGCAAATGGGACAGCTGTTTCAGAGAGCTAGCACAGGCATGAGGGGCCGAATGCCCCGTACCAGCCTCCCCGGACAGGCGCCGGAATGTGGCGACTAGGGGCTTTTCACAGTAACTTAATTGAAGCCTACTGGTGACAAGCGAAGTTCATTTCATTTCATGTCTCCTTCTCTAGTGATACAATTGGCTGTTCTGCTGTCTGTCGTCTTTGAAAACTTGATCGGTTCATTTAGGTTTCTGGGATTTTCTGAAATTTAGGATTTCTTTAGTGTCGATTGATTCAGGAAGCAGATTGTTGGTCATTTGACTGAACGTTAGCAATTTGGATGGAGGAACAAAGAGGGAGCAGGTGGCCTCACTCACCAATGAAGTGCTGCAAGTATGTCAAGAAATACAAGTCATTCCGAAGAACAGTTGAAATGTTCAACCTGGTGTTGTAAGACTTCTTACTGGGAGAAAGAGTAAGACATTTCCAGACAGGAATGTTATTTATTAATGGTACTGTATTCAGTTTCCCAGTTGAGAAGGTAGGGAGCTGATATTTATCGGTATCCTTGTTGGAGCCTAGAGGATTATGAAAACGCAAATAAATTATTATTAGTGTGTGCTGAATTTACAACCCCCTTCCCCAATAACAATTTCGCTTTTAACTGGAACCTGCTGGACCATCATACCATTACAAATATTAACACTGAAAGCTTGTTGACAAATTTACTGTTCACTTTTGTGGGGTTTTTTTTCATATTAACAAGGGGTGGAAAGGACAACTGGGATCAGTTAATTCCCCATGAGCCAAGGATCAAAGCTGGTACGTTTGTGGTTAGGCTATGGCTTGTCAATGTGGCTCAGTGCCACACACTATGTCATGCATTTATCAGTTTCCTTCTATTTATTTACTTGAGGGATATTAGTGCGGCACACTGGAATATTTTCTGACATTGTCAACAAAAAAATTCCAAGATAATTAAAGGACTCTGGCTTATGCCTCAGTCTTTTTTTAAATTTAGAGAACCCAATTTTTTCCAATTAAGGGGCAATTTAGCGTGGCCAATCCACCTAATCGCTGCGCCACCGTGCTGCCCATGCCTCAGTCTTAAACCCCGAGCAAGGTAATCTCCGGCTGTGTCTATGTGTCATGCTGCCATATTTCTGCCAGCCTTCAGCAGCCTAAATTAGGGACAGTTTGTGTTGCAGGCTCATAGGGAAATGGTTGAGAGTGTGAATTAATTTTATGTAGAACTGTTACAGCCAGCAGATGGGATACTAGTATCCAGGGTTGTGATTTAGATCCATGGCCAAAAAGTGAGTTTTACTGGATACTTCCCCACCCATGCTGCAAATTTTTAGTGTTTCTGCTCTGCTACCAGAATTCCAGGTACCAGGAATTATGGCTTTATTAAATTCTGAACTTTGCACTATGGTGTTTGAGAGAGGTATTTCGGGCAGACTTTCCTCTGTAGTGCTTTACCACAACAGCTTGGTGGGTGGCACTGCTTATTAACATTTTGGCATGAACTGCACATGATTTATTGCCCTTCAGCTCTTACGTAGATCAGGTAGACTCTATCCTGTTGTCTTTCTCCCACTGTTGTACACCAAGTTTCGTTTTTAATGTGGCAGAAATCATGGAGTATTCTGAATTGTGTTCTTCAGTTCTGTTCTTCTCAAATTATGTATTTTCTTCTTTACAGAAGAGCTTGAGCACTGAAATTATGGCCACAAACTGCTGACATATTGGTTCAGAGTGACTGATGCCCTTGTTTTTTCTGGCATTTTCCTGGAATACTGATGTTGTTTGACTTGCGCAGCAAATTAACACCAAACTCAACAAAGAAATGTGAGAATCTCAATATTTAGCTCTATTCTGAAATCCAGGATTGAATTATACAGCTCGTGCTTGTTTACCATGGCCTGATGGACCGGTGCATTTTGACATTCCTGCTCTCCTTTTGTCTTTGGGTGCTGGCCTGGGAACTGAGGTGGAAGGACCTTGGAGAGAAACAGATTGCAGAATGGCTCAATGCTAACAATCTTCTCAAATATAAGATCCTGTTTGATGGTAAGTCTCAAAGGCATCTCAAGTCCGATTCTTTCATTGTCACAGTACACATACCGTTAAGACTGAGCAGAATGACTTTGAGTGAGTTAATGCACAGATTGAGTCGACACAATATAATCAAAACTAGATTTTAGTGCTGCTTTTATCGAAATGTCTGGGAAATAATGAAATGAAAATGAAAATTGCTTATTGTCACAAGTAGGCTTCAAATGAAGTTACTGTGAAAAGCCCCTTGTCGCCACATTCCGGCGCCTGTTCGGAGAGACTGTTACGGGAATTGAACCGTGCTGCTGGCCTGCCTTGGTCTGCTTTCAAAGCCAGCGATTTAGCCCTGTGCTAAACAGCCCCTGATCAGACCAATACTGTATATGTATCAATCATGGTTCACAACATAAGAATTAATTGAACTATATCACTTCTCCTTTACATCTCGGATCCTTCAGGTCTACTTGATTATTTGTATTGATGTGTTTTGGTTAAATTCCTTTTAAAAGCTGTGGACTTTTGAATTTGAATGGTGTAATTATTGGGAGGTTGGAATTTCTGTTTTTTCTCTTTTAAAAACTAGTTTTGACTGTATGCAAATTTGTGAAACACTGAAGCAAAATGTGCAGCACTTTCAGTTTAATAAGAGAGGTCTAAACCTAACTGCAGGGAAATGGATGGAGTTAGAACCATAGGAATAGGTAATTCAGTCTCGTGCATCAGTTAGATCAAGGCTAATCTGTATCTTGGCTCTAGTTACTCGAATTTTCTCTGTATCCCTTCAGTACCATTATCTAAGAAAAATCCACCAATCAAGTTTGATATTTTTAATTAATCTATTCTCAATAGCTTTGCGGGAAGTTCTAGATTTCCCTTGCTGTTTGTATGAAGAAGTCACTCTTGAAAATCTACCACTTATTTTAAGGATCTCCTTATCTACCATGTCAAATCCTTTAAATATCTCAAGTAATCTGTTGTAGTCAAGGAAATATGAACCTAAACAATGTAACCTATCCTCATAATTTAACCCTTGATGGTTCTGGAAGGTCAGTGCTGCACTCCCTCCAGGGTCTTTATATCCTTCCTGAGGTGTAGTGCCCAGAATTAAATGTAGCTTTCCAGATGCAGGCTAACCAGTGTTTTCCTCAAGTGTAGCATGATTTCCAACTCATGGTATTATAGTAAGAAGTCTTACAACACCAGGTCAAAGTCCAACAGGTTTGTTTCAAACACGGGCTTTCGGAGCGCTGCTCAGGAAGGAGCAGCGCTCCGAAAGCTCATGTTTGAAACAAACCCGTTGGACTTTAACCTGGTGTTGTAAGACTTCTTACTGTGCTTACCCCAGTCCAACACCGGCATCTCCACATCATGGTATTATAGTCAGAGTTCTGGTACAAGGGAAGGCATTCATCTGAGCTGAAATGATCACTGATGCCCTTGTGACAACATTTGAATATAGAATACAATTCATGTGGAAAGGAAGATGGAAAGTCTAGGCTTGAAGTTAGGGACAGAGTTCAGGATTAATAAGGCTGTCGTAATAATTAGAAAATATTACTGGAGGGAAATGGAAAAGTGGCTTTACTTTCAGATACTGGTAGCAAATAGCACTGTTATAGAAAGGGGATGCAATATACCTTTTTAAAACAAAAACAAAAGAGCAAGAAAAAGAAGAAGGAGAAAAGTTCCAAAATGTCATGTCAATAAGGGTAGAAGAATTATCCCTGATGTCGTGACCAGCCAACATCATAAAAGTAGATTATTTTGTCAATATTGTTGTTTGTGGGAGTTTGCTGTGTGAAAATTGGCTGCTGATTTTCCTACAATGCAGCCACTTCTGAAGTATTTCATTGGCTGTAAAACTCTTTGAGAAGCCTAAGATAAAAGCAAATTACTGCAGATATTGGAATCTAAAACAAAAACAGAAAATACTGGATGATCTCAGCTGGTCTGACAGATCTGTGGAGAGAAAACGGAGCTAGCATTTCGAGTCTGGATGACTCGACAGCTTTGACAAAGTGTCATCCAGACTCAAAATGTTAGCTCCCTTTTCTCTCCAGAGATGCTGTCAGACTTGCTGAGATTGTTCAGTATTTTCTGTTTTTGTTTCTTTGAGAAGGCTGGTGGCAGTGAAAGGCGCTTCATAAATGCAAGTCTTTCTGCTGGGGTTACTGGATAGAGGTCAGGTCAGGACTGGGACCTTAAGTGACGCCACGAGGCGCTTTAAACATTTCACTTAACTTGCAAGTCAAGTTCTTGCTGATGGCAAAGGAGCAATGTACCCAATGCATATATTACTACAATGGCAGCTTTCCAAGGTCACCACTGCTGCAACTAAGGGCAGGGCAGACGGCCAGGTTTTCCTATGCAACCAGCAGTGTCATTTTTAGCTGACTAGCAGAAATGCCCAATTGCAATTGATGGGAGTGTCTCAAAAAAATATTTTTTGCTTTTTTGCAGGGATGTATCTTATTTCTGATCACCAATGTTTTGAAATTTAGTGCTCTGAGGGACTGAATTTATGCTTGACTCTTCCATGATACGGTTCATTATCAGTCTTAAACGACCATAGGTCCTTTATGGATTACTTTTTAAAACAAAATTGACAAATAGTTCCAACATTTTATTTATACCTCCCTGTAAAATAATTGGAGAGCTGAATATGACGGCAATCTTTCTGTTCTGTCTCTTGCTGTCCTGCAGGTAATCTGTGAAACGGGGTCAGACTGCAGGTGGGTGGAAATGTTCAGCTGCAGTCTGCTCACAATTCAATAATTGAAGTTACATTTTTGTTGAAATGTTGTGATGTTTTAATTTGGCAGATGTTACAGCATTGTATTATTATTAATAATTCTTCAACCATTGCTTAATTAACCAACTTTTTTTTTTCAGAAGGGAGATTTCTTGATCTGGTGTGTGAGCGATTGTTGTGTTTATTTCACATCCTGGCTTGGCCCTTTCTTTTGTTTTCAAAGCATTTGGTTGAGAAAGGCTGGCAACAGATTTTCTAATGTTATGTGTTCCTGCTCTCGCTGTTAATGTAGTGTCTGAGGCTGTGGACTGCACTTTTATTAGAACTGCGCTTAGTTCTCTCAGCAGTAATTAAAAATCTACAATGCATATATTAAAATAAGTCCGGAAAGAGAGCTGTAAACCAGATGTGATATTGCATCAGTATTGATGACCTTTTCCAAAGTTACATTGAAAATCCCATGAAACCCAACTGCGATATCATAGTAATGATCTAACTTAACAACTGCCATCTTCATGCTACGAATGCCCACTGTGAGCTGTTCCCTGAAACCCCAACATGCGTTAAATAATTGATCATTGCTATAAAGCAAGCATGCCACGGCAACTGGTATTTACATATGCCTTTAACATAGCAAGGCATCCTGAGGTATTTCATTAGAGGCATAACAGCAATACCCAGAAGGCAAGCGAGGGAAAGAAAAAAGGAGGGGTGAGCAAAATCGTTTGAAATCCTTGGACTTGAGGGACTTCAGATGGGAACAGAGCAGAGGAAATAACTAACATCAAAGAGGTATAGATTTTAATGGGAACTGAGTCGGGAAATGAGGGGGTGCTGAGCAAATCGGTAGCTTCAGAAGTAGTGGTAAATGAAGGGTCTGAGACTAGGCAGCTCAATATTCCAATCATTTTAGTTCCACACCAATTGTTCAGGGACGATCTTAACAGAAGGTATCTAAAGTTTAATGATCTTAATTACAGCATCTATTTCAATTTAAACACCGAGACTGGGTTTTTTTTTTGAATTCGGCTACTGTTGACCTATTTTAATTTAAATAAATTCTCATTAAGAGCTTTCTGCCTATTCGAGCTGGATCTTATCTATGTAATACCCAAATGAGGAAGAAAGCTGATTAACCTGCTAATAGTTAGAATATCCCTTTTCGTCCCCACCACTCATTGTCTCTGTCCTGAAGTGTTATTACTATATGCTTTCTGTAAGTGGTGTCTTTAGTTTTTTTAGCACCAGCCGTCGCTCAGTTGAATCTGAGACTAGGATTAGGGGTTGAGGTTTCATTGCAGGACTTGAGCACAAATATCAAGGCTTTGTTATTTACAGTGATGGTGCTTGACATTTTTATTCACAGTATTTACCGAACATATATTTCACATATTTAAAATGAAGGTCTGTTTTTAATAGCATACTGAGGCAGCCAAGCTGCATGAAATGTAGTGTTTTCCCCCAACAAACAAATTAGACCCGATTCCTCATTCTGAGCTAGATCCTGAAAATGGCCGGTCTGATGAGTATTGGGAAGTGCTTTACAGATTAAAAAATATTTCTACACAGTAGTTTGAAATTTAGATATAAAATGCGTCTTTAGTTTAAAAATAATATTGCTGATTCTAACAAAAATACTAGGGTAAAGTTTCCTGTGTGAATACCAAGTGGAAACTCTACCCCAGAGGATTTCAACCAGTGTGCCGCCTTGGGAACTGGGAAAATGTGCCGCAGCCAGCTGCGGGGAATGTTTCGGTGAGTGCAGTACGTGAATGACAAAGTTCAATGGGCAGGCAAGGTACAAATCAGCCTCCAACACCCAACGTGCTACGGGCTCTTCGGGCACACGCGCTGGCTTGCGTTTTACTCCATCTCTCCTCGTCTCCCCCTCCCCCGTGTCTCCATTCCCCACCACCTCAGAACTCGCTTCACAAACTCCGGTTAACAGTGCCAGGTTCGATGAAAGGATAAAACTGTGGTCGGTTATCACAGTTCACAACGGCTGGACTCACTGTTGTTTCACATTATGGTTTTGTGTGTAACCTGCTAAGGATGAATTGCAATTATTTTTAACTGCATAGAAAGTAAATTTTTTTTTTAGTTATTGTCTAAAATGCCAACAATATTCACCACTTGCTTTGGTATTATATTGTTTTTCAACTGAGCTAATGATAACAATGAGTGGCAGTGCTCAGAACCTAGTTTGGAACTAGTTCGAGTTATTTGAGCTACAAAAACTTAGATTGAAGACTCTGGAAGCAACGATTAAACCGGGGAAAGAAGGGGTACTGGGCGATGCCACCAAGCGCGATTGGTTGGGGTGTGGGGAGCTTGAGAAAGTGGAGGGAGATTCCATTGATGAGGCGATGGAGGAGGAAATGGAATACAATACTGCCAGGGAGGGGAGATCCACAAGCCGATGCGACACTTAGCCTCCCCCTGAGCCCTCATTCCCACCCCCTGAGCCCTCATTCCCACAGGGTGTGGATGCCCGGAAACCTTACGGAGGAGCTTGACTTCCCTTCCCTTTCCCAATGGGAACCAAAAGCAGAAGACGCGCCAAGAGAAAGTTTCCATTATATATGGTCGGCACGGTGGCACAGTGGTTAGCACTGCTGCCTGACTGGTCCAAGGACCCGGGTTAAATTCCAACCTCGGGTGACTGTATGGAGTTTGCAGTTTCTCTCCTTGTCTGCGTGGATTTCCTCCGGGTGCTCCAGTTTCCTCCCACAGTCCAAAGATGTGCAGGTTAGGTAGATTGGCTAAGCTAAATTGTCCCTTAGTGTCCAAAAGATTAGGTAGGGTAACTGGGTCATGGGGATAGGGTAGAGGTGGGGGTTAGGTAGGGTCCTCTTTCCAAGGGCTGGTGCAGACTCAATGGCCGAATAGTCTCTTTCTGCACTGTAGGGATTGACATAGTATTTTAAAATAGCAACGCAGGCTGGAATGATCTATTCCTGCTCCTTGTTTGTACATTACCATCACAGCATGGAAGGTTGGCGGGGAAGGGTTGGGTTTCATTCAGGTTATGGACTCTATGCTGGAATTAGCCTTATAAGAGTCTTTCACTCACAAGCGATGTGAATGCTACCCAAGAAATGTTGAAGACTGCCATCTTCAAAAAATAGTGGAATTTTTTGATTTAGTGGAATTTTTTGAGGACATTACCAGTGCAGTAGATAACGGGGAGCCGATGGATGTGGTATATCTGGATTTCCAGAAAGCCTTTGACAAGGTGCCACACAAAAGGTTGCTGCATAAGATAAAGATGCATGGCATTAAGGGTAAAGTAGTAGCATGGATAGAGGATTGGTTAATTAATAGAAAGCAAAGAGTTGGGATAAATGGGTGTTTCTCTGGTTGGCAATCAGTAGCTAGTGGTGTCCCTCAGGGATCCGTGTTGGGCCCACAATTGTTCACAATTTACATAGATGATTTGGAGTTGGGGACCAAGGGCAATGTGTCCAAGTTTGCGGATGACACTAAGATGAGTGGTAAAGCGAAAAGTGCAGAGGATACTGGAAGTCTGCAGAGGGATTTGGATAGGTTAAGTGAATGGGCTAGGGTCTGGCAGATGGAATACAATGTTGACAAATGTGAGGTTATCCATTTTGGTAGGAATAACAGCAAACGGGATTATTATTTAAACGATAAAATATTAAAGCATGCCGCTGTTCAGAGAGACTTGGGTGTGCTAGTGCATGAGTCACAGAAGGTTGGTTTACAAGTGCAACAGGTGATTAAGAAGGCAAATGGAATTTTGTCCTTCATTGCTAGAGGGATGGAGTTTAAGACTAGGGAGGTTATTTTGCAATTGTATAAGGTGTTAGTGTGGCCACACCTGGAGTATTGTGTTCAGTTTTGGTCTCCTTACTTGAGAAAGGACGTACTGGCGCTGGAGGGTGTGCAGAGGAGATTCACTAGTTTAATCCCAGATCTGAAGGGGTTGGATTATGAGGAGAGGTTGAGTAGACTGGGACTGTACTCGTTGGAATTTAGAAGGGTGAGGGGGGGTCTTATAGAAACATTTAAAATTATGAAGGGAATAGATAGGATAGATGCGGGCAGGTTGTTTCCACTGGCGGGTGACAGCAGAACTAGGGGACATAGCCTCAAAATAAGGGGAAGTAGATTTAGGACTGAGTTTAGGAGGAACTTCTTCACCCAAAGGGTTGTGAATCTATGGAATTCCTTGCCCAGTGAAGCAGTTGAGGCTCCTTCATTACATGTTTTTAAGGTAAAGATAGATAGTTTTTTGAAGAATAAAGGGATTAAGGGTTATGGTGTTCGGGCCGGAAAGTGGAGCTGAGTCCACAAAAGATCAGCCATGATCTAATTGAATGGCGGAGCAGGCTCGAGGGGCTAGATGGCCTACTCCTGCTCCTAGTTCTTATGTTCTTATCAGTGTTACCGAACCAGGGAGGGCCCTTATGTTTGGCTTATGGATGGAGTCAGGAGAAAACCCATGGGGATATTATTCGCTGGCAGAAACCATGCAGCAAGCTATTAGGAAGACTAATACAATGCTAGCCTTTATCACAAGACGAGTTGAGTACAGGAATAGTGTGTGCAACTTTGCTCCCCTTACCTCAAAGAATGTTGTTGCCATAGAGGGAGTTCTCCAGAGTTGTTCCGGATATGGCGGGACTGCCCTATGAAGTGCGGTTGGGCAAACTGGGCTTGTATTCCAGTCTAGTAAGACCGTAACCATAATAAAGATTAAGTTTATGAGCAATCGATTCAGTTGAAAAAAGTGGGAGTGCCTTGGAATTGTTTGCCTCATTGAAACATAGAAGCAGGAATAAGCCATTAGGCCCTTCGAGTCTGCTCCGCCATTCCATAAAGTCCTTACAGTGCAGAGGTAGGCCATTTGGCCAGTCAGGTCTACGCTGACCCTCTGGAAAAGTGTGCCATGTCACTGAAAAGGTTGGACACCATTGCTCTAGCGCAGTATTGAGGGAGTACTGTATTATCAGAGGTGCTCTGTTTCAGGTTAGATATTAAACTGTGAGGCTCAGTCTGCTCTCCGGGTTGGACTTTAAAAATCCATTGGCGGTGTTTTGAAGAAGAGCATGGACGTTATCCCAGGTATCTTGCCCAATATTTCCCCCCCGTCAAGATAATAAATACAGATAGTCTGATAATTATTACTTTGCTGTTTGTGGGAGCTTGCTTGACGCAGGTTGTCTGCCATGTTTCCTACATCACAACATTGACTATGCTCTATATGTACCCTTTTGACTGTAAAACATTTGAAACGTCCTGTGGTTGTGAAAGGGACAATAATATAAAAGTAAGACTCTAAACATTCCTATCCATCTTCACCCCCTTGTAGTTCTTTGTTTCATTGGGCAGCACGGTAGCACAGTTGCTTCACAGCTCCAGGGTCCCAGGTTTGATTCCCGGCTTGGGTCATTGTCTGTGCGGAGTCTGCACATTCCCCCTTGTCTGTGTGGGTTTCCTCCAGGTCTTCTGGTTTCCTCCCATAGTCCAAACATATGCGGGTTAGGTGGATTGGCCATGCTAAATTGCACTTAGTGCCCAAAACAAAATGGTTAGGTGGGGTTACTGGGTTACAGGGATAGGGTGAATTTGTGGGCTTAGGTAGGTTGCTCTTTCCAACGCCGGTGCAGACTCTACGGGCCGAATGGCCTCCTGATGCACTGTAGATTCTATGATTTGTCCCCTTGACCCACTTTTTGTTTCTTGTTTCTTTAGTTTGTTCATGTGCAATCCACCCACACACAGTGCCTTGTTTGCTCTCACTGCGCACTGACCTTTGTTCTCCCATTAACACGTTCAGCTGTCTTGCCTTTTATGCCACCACCAGCACTTCTTTAGTTCTTAATGCTATCATTGCACCTGCTTTATATCCATGACATCATTGTCAATCTCTCCTTAGGTCCAACCTATCCCAGACTTTCTCTTCTGTCCTATGCCCTCCAAGTATATAACCCATTACATTTTTACCCTTCTTGGTTCTAAAGGAGTCATGTGGACTCAAAAGAAAATGCAAGTCTTTTTTTTTTTTAGATAAGCCATTTCTAGTCATGGAGGATGATTAAGGAAGGGGAGGTAAGGGCAGCACAGTGGCGCAGTGGGTTAGCCCTGCAGCCTCACGGCGTCGAGGTCCCAGGTTCGATCCCGGCTCTGGGTCACTGTCTGTGTGAAGTTTGCACATTCTCCCCGTGTTTGCGTGGGTTTCGCCCCCACAACCCAAAGATGTGCAGTCGGTGGATTGGCCATGCTAAATTGCCCCTTAATTGAAATAAATAAATAAATAATTGGGTACTCTTAAAAAAAAATTTTTTTAATTTTTTAAAAAGGAAGGGGAGGTATTTTCTCTCCTCCTCCTCCTCCCTGCCCTTTCCAGTAAGGTTTCCCAGGGTGTTCACAAGACCAGATCAGTACAAGATGTTATATTAAAGATACAATGCAGATGTTATATCGAAGTTGGTGACATCCCTCAAGACTGAAATGATGAATGTTTTGTTGGGCTGCGTGGCCTATGCAGCTCATGGGGAGGCAGTGGAGTAGTGGCATTGACACTGCCCCATTAGGGCAGATGGTGGAATTTGAATTCAATTTTTTTTAAAATTTGAATTAAAAGTCTAATCCAACATTGTTGAATGTTGTTAAAAACCCATCTGGTTCACTAATGTCCTTTTAGGAAAAGAAATTTGCCATCCTTACCTGGTCTAGTCTACATGTGACTCCAGACCCACAGTTATGTGGTTGACTCTTAAATGCCCTCAGGGATGGGCAACATGTGCTGGCCCAGTCAGCGATGCCCACATCCCATGAACGAAGATAGGAAACAAAAGAAACAAAATCAGATTTGAATTACGATTTCTATTTGGAACCGAATTTATGATCCATGTAGCTGACTGATACATTATTCCAGTAATCCAGAGGGTTAGATTTATGACCTGGAGGTATGAGTTAAAATCCCACCACTGCAGCCAGGGAATTTTAAATTCAATTCTTCAAATAAACTTGAATGAAAAACTAGTTTCAGCCGTATGACCTTGAAACTACCGGATTGTCATTAAAAACCTATCTGATTCGCTAACGTTAGTCGGAGAAGGAAATTTGCAGTTCTTACTCTGATTCCAGACCCACATCAATATCATAGAATCTACAGCACGGAGACAGGCCCTTCAGCCCATACTGGGTTGGCTCTTATCTGAATTGGCCTGCAAGCTACTCAGTTCTATCAAACCACTTCAGAAAAGTCTGTTCAGAGTAAAACCAGACAGACCACCCAACATTAACCTAACACCTGATTCAGGAAACACACAATAATCCTGCAAAGTCCTCCTCACCAATATGCCCCAGAGAGCAGTGGAGGCAGGCTCATGAATATTTCTTAGATTGAGTGAAAGAGATTCTTAAATGGCAAGGGAGCTAAATGGGTATAGGTGACAGACAGGAAAGTGGGGTTACGGGCGCAATCACATCAGCCATGATTTTATCAAATGGCAGAGCAAACTCGGGTTGAATTGCGTCCTCCTGCTCCTAACTCATATGTAGTTTGTCAACAACACTGGCATCGACCTGACAAAATGGAAAATTGCCCAGATATGTGCTGTTCTCAAGAGGCCATTTACTGCCCCATCAGTCTGCTCTCAATCATCAGCAAAATGATGGATGGTGTCATCGATCAAATGGCACTTATTCATTAATAATGGGCTCACCAATGCTCAATTGGGTTCTGCCTAGGCCGCTCAACTCCTGACCTCATTACAGCCTTGATCCAAACACAGATAGAGGAGCTGGACTAAGTCTAATTGCCCTTGACATCAAGGCAGCATTTGACCAAGCATGGTATTAAAGAGCACTAGCAAAACTGGAGTCAGTGGGAATTGGGAGGGAAAACTATCTTTTATTAAAGTCATCTAGCACAAAGGGACATGGTTATGGGTGGGGTCCTAGCTCAGTCCTTCGATGTCACTGCAGGAGTTTCAAAGAAGTGTCCTGAGCCCAGCAGTCTTCAGCCTCTTCATCAACGCCCTTGCCCCAGGTTTACAATCTGAAATGGGGAGGTCTGTTTGTGATTGCAAAGGCTCAGTTCCATTCACAACTCCTCAGATATTGAAGCAGTCCACGTTCTCATGAAGCAAGACCTGGTCAACATTCAGACTTGAACTGATAAATGACACAAAACTGACAAATGACAAGTAACGTTCACAACAGATAATGACTATCTCTAACAAGAGAGAATCTAACCACTGTCCCTTGACATTCAGTGAATTTCTTGCTATTAATGCCCTGGGGCACTGACCAGAAACATAATATTGTTGTATTGGATGTAAGAGCAGGCCAGATGTTGATATACTGCGGCATTCATTTCCTGATTCCCCAAAACCTCTCCACAAAGCACAAGTCAGGAAATTGATGGAATACTTACCTAAATGAGTCCAGCTCCGTGGACGCTCCAGAAGCTTGATTCCACCGAGGACAGAACCACTCACTTGATTGTTATCCCAAACGCCATCTTAAACATTCCATCACAGGTGTTAACATGGCTGCTGTGTGTACTACCTACAAAATGCATTGCAGCAACACAAGGCTCCTTTGACAGCATCTTCCAAATGCATGAGCTGTACTGCCTGGAAGAAAAGGAAAGCAGACAAATGGGAACACCAAAATCTTAAAATTTCCTTCCAAGTTACACACCAATCTGACGTGGAAATGTATAGCTATTATTTGTCGCTGGATTAATATCCCAAAACTCCCTTCCCTGCAGTGCCACGGATTTACAGGAGTACAAGAAGTCAACTCTCCACCTCTTCTCGGGCAGTGAGGATAGACAGTAAATGCCGGTCTTGTCAGCAATGTCTACATCTTGTGAACAAACAGGAAAAAATATAATTTATTCACTCATGAAACATAATTGCATACAAGGAGGCCATTCAGCTAAATCAGACCTGTAACTCTGCTCCATCTACTCCCCTCCCTTCTTGGTTTAATAACCTTAATCCGCTTACCCAAGAAAAATCAATACCCTCCACGCTTTTATATTCTGCACCTCTAGACATTGTTTGTCTTTGTTTTCAGTCTTATTGGTTCACTTATAGGTTAGGTCTTAAGGGTTCACTAATGTCCTTCAGGGAAGAAAATTTGCCATCCTTACATGGCCTGGCCTATATGTGTCTCCGGACCAACAGCAATGTTGTTAACTCTTAACAGCTTTCTGAAAATGGTTTAGCAATTATGGGATAGACATCGCATAAATACTTGAAGTATTGATGAGATGTCATGTCCTGAAAGTCTTGATGTCTTCTTCAGAGAACATTGTTAAAATGGGGTTAAACCAATTCGTGTAATATTTCAAAGCGGCTACAGCAATGCAATTTCTTTCAGGTCATCGTTATATAATGTGGGCGTAGCATTTTATGCTTTGTGCGTCTGCATCAAATGATGAAAGAGAAATCCCTATGATGTGCCCTACATATATAATTCACAATTTGATTAGCGCTTCAAGTGCCGTTATTTTATTTGGTGCCCTATAAATTGTGCAATGTATTGAATCATGCAGTGATACTTTCTGAAAGAAATTACAAATTGCCTCTTTATTGTTATTGCATAGGAGATGATAAAATAATTATCTGAAGGCCTTTTCTAAGTGCAGTAACATCTGGGACTATTCTACTGACAGTAAGCAAAGGCTGTTTTCTATTGAAATATTCAAATTGTAGCATGATTTTTTCGAATAGCAGTAAGCTAATATTGATTTAAAAGAAAATCTCTGAGGATATTTATTGTAGTGTTTGAACAATAAAGTGATTCATTTGGAATCCTAGTCAATCATTTGTTCTCTTTGTATTAGATATCTGTTTATTATATTTAATATATACTAATGTATTAGATCTCACAGGCAGCAGCTTATAACTCAGATGCAATGCCAATTTATAATGAGAGTAATATTATGTTATTGAGCTATAGAGGTGCAACTGTGTTTAAACTAAACTGCCCTTGAAGGCCCTAAAATCTTGGGTGGAATCTAATAGCCCGGCTCACCACGTGTTGTGCGATCTAACGGGGATTCGGGGGCCCCCAGGGCTTTGGGGGCCTCTGGGTGGCTGGGCTGTGGGCAGGGTGGTTCCCTGGCACCCATGCCACCTGGGTACCCTGACTGGCCTGGGGGTGTCCTGCCCTTATTAGGTGGAGTGTGGGGGTGACTCGATGATCCCCTTGTAGGTGAGTTGGGTGTTGGGGGGGGGGGGTCTCCAGATAGGGGCGCCATTTAAAAATGAGTAATGCTGCTCGTCATTGCAGAAATAGGAAAAAGTTCCGCCCTGGTGGGGCATTCCTGCTGAGGCCCCGAAATAAAACAGGGGTCGGTTAGATTGTGGCGTCTTTCTCTGTGCTGCAAGTGCCGGGTAGCACCTGGCTAAACGCTCTCAACATGGCACTGTTTCATTTCTGTTAAATCAAGCCCCTAATTATTGTGAATGAGCATATTCCTTATCAGTTTGAGTTTAATTACTGCTCTTGCGAGAATTTTGCAGATTGGCCGGTGCCTATAATTGTTGGGCTGTAGGTTACTAACTACTTGTGCATTGTCTTTTAATGACCTATTTGTGTCGGGTAGAACAGACTGCTAATCGGCATATTTGTGATATTGACCAAGGACATAACTAATAAAAAGACTTGGATGAGTCTTTTAAAGATGGTGAAATAAAGAGTTAACATGCATTTTATATTACTTCTCACATTCTTATGCTATCCTAAAGGACCTGTGCCAATAAAGCACTTTTGAAGTGTAGTCACATTTGTAATTCTCTCTCTCTCTTTTCCCCCCCTCCCATGATTGGGCGACACTGCTAATTTATTCTGGGATCATTAGGGCAGCCCCTGACGTTTGGAGAGGGCTTCACTATTTTATACTTCTGCCATGTCCACACATTATCTGACTTGCTCCACTGTGACAACATTATCTTACACCTGGGTAGACCCTGCCCATTTGGGGGAAAAAGTAGTTTGTGAATGAAGATGTTGTGCAGGCGGGCAAAAGGGGTTGGTTAGCTCAGTTGGCTGGACGGCTGGTCTGTGATGCAGAGCGGTGCCAGCAGCACTGGTTCAATTCCTGCACCAGATGAGGTTGCTCATGGAGGCCCCATCTTCTCAACCTTGCCCTTCGCCAAAGGTGTAGTGATCCTCCGATTAAATCTCCACCAGTTCGCTCTCTTTCAAAGGGGAGTGCAGCCTATGGTCCTCTGGGATTGTGGCGACATTTCCATTTTTATGGAGTGGGGTATCTAGAAATGACCAGAAGATTATTCCTGACTCTAAAGAATTGGTGAGAACTGCTTCTTCAATATTTTTTCCATTGGGTTGATAACTGGCAATAGCTAAAGGTACAGAGGTTGTATTATGAAAGAATGAAGGCCATTGGGCTGAAGTTAGATCATCTTTACGAGAACGTAACAAATAGTAACAATATAGTGTCTTGAGCTTCCTCTTACCATTCAGTAAAATCATAGCTGAACTTCCACCAACTCCAATTTCCAATGCTGTTTCCATAGCCTTTGATCACTTCAATGCCCAAATGTCTCTGTTTTGAATATGCTCATTGACTGAGATCCACAGCTCACTGCATAGGGAATTCCAAAGATTCACAATCCCCTGGGCGGAACGTATTTTGCTCACCCCACTCCTAAGTGGCAGATCCTTTATCTTGAAACTATGACCCCCTAGACTCTCTAGTTGGGTGAAACGATCCCTCAGCATCAACCCTGTCAAGCCCTCTAAGAAATTTTGATAAGGTCACTTCAAGAGAACATTCTTCTAATCCCCAGGGAACATAAGCCCATTTTATTCAATCATCCCTCCATAGGACATCCCTCATATCCCAGGAATTAATCTAGTGAATCTTTGTTACACCCTCTCCAAAGCAAATAAAACTTTCCTTGGATAAGAAAGCCAACACTGCAGACAGTATTCCAGTGTGGCCTCACCAAAGCCTTATATAATTGCAACAAACCTTCTTCACTAGTACTGCAACACCTGTGCTACACAGGCTAACTATTAGTTCTTTTCCATTCTTCCTACTAAACTGGTTAATTCCACACTTCCCCACATTATACTCCATCTGCCACCCTCTTGCGCAACCACTTAACTCGTCTGTATTTCCCTTTGTGTCTCCCCTCATTTTTCACCGACCAGCATGTATTATCAGCAAACTTGGATATATTATATTCAGTACCCTCATCGAAGTCATTGACCGAGATTATAAATAACTGATTCTTGTGGCACTCCACAACCATGCCACCCTGAAAAAGATCTGTTCTTATAAGAAAAAAAAATCTGGAAGAACTCAATAGGTCAGACAGCATCAGTGGAAAGAAATTGAATTAACATTTCAGATTGAAGATCTTTCCTCAGAACCGAAGAAAGATAGAAACATCACTATCTCCTGTCATCGCATGGGAACAGGAACTCAGTGCTATTGATATATCAAATGTGTGCCTGGAACAGGAAGTCAGCACCTACTCCATCCATAGGCACATGCATGGTGCCACTGATACCATTGTTGTGCGCCCATTGAATGCTCAATGCCTCCTTGTACACCCCACATGCTATTTATCTCTCTGCCTAAATCACCATTGTTTGCCGCTTAGCTTGCCACCGCACTTGTCACTTCTTGCCACTCTGCTAACTGCTTCACTCCACAGCCCTAGGCGCCTTCACTCCCCCCCCACCCCCTCCCCTTTGCTGCCTGTAGATAACGAGGGAGCAGGACACCAAGTGTCAGGGAGGCAGTGAGTGGGTGACCAGTGAGGTGGCAAGCAAATTGCACTTGCATTCCCGGGATTTTTAACTGGTCTTTTTCAATTTTCTGTGCAACTGAAGTCCGAGTTAAACGTACTGGGGAAAAAAAGAAACCCTTTTTATTGACGCTGCACTCAACATCTTTACATTGTGCAGTATTATGATGGTCCAATTCTTTGATGCAGGCAGCTACATGTGATGTCTGTCACATCACAGGCGCTGTCACTGTACGCCCGGTGAGCACAGTCCTAGAAGTTGCAGTGGCACCAAATGCAGCCTAGAAATGTACAAGTTTTTAAGCCAGTGGAAGGGACAGGGAGAAGAAAGAAGGTCTGTGATAGGGTGGAGACCAGGGGAGATTAAATAACAAAAGATTTCATGATACAACAGCCAAAGTGGGTGGTATTGGATGTAGTAAAGAAGCAACGGTTGTGTCCAAATGAGTGAATTGTTACATAAAACCATCTGAATGCAACATGATGGGGTAAAGATGGAACATGGGCAGAAAATTCAGCATGAGAGTAAGGTGTAGAATTAAAATGACAAACTCGGGGTCATGCTTACCAGCTCTGCAAAGCGGTCACCAGGTCTGAAATTTGAACAGTACTTTGTGTTCTCTCCTTTTCTTGAATTAGGTTTTGTATTCTCCAATCCATAGGCACCATTCCAGAAACTCGGCAACCCTCAAAAGATCAAAACCAATGCATCCACTATCTTTAGCTACTGTCATATTATCCACTCCTGTATATAATGAAGTGCAGACAGACAGTGATTGACACACAGGATGACCTGTAAGCACACAGCACAGTGCAGCCAATCACCAGACAGGACACTACCACTATAAAGCCAGAGGGCACTAGGTTTCCCGCGCTCTCTGGACCCAGCCACTGAGACAGTCAGAGTCCACGAGCTAGCCAGTGCAAACACCACGCGGTAGCTAGTGAGTCTGGTCAGGCTAGTACCAGGTGTCCAGTCAGTTCAGTATACTGTCGACCCACAGCTGAGCATGTATATTAGTTATGTTGTTGAATAAAATCGTGTTGGTTATTCTCCAGTGTTCGAGGTCTGTCTCTCGCCACACTGCATCAAGTGCAGTCCACGTCAAACCAACCTGCCTAACACATCAGCTACCTCTGTGAGATGTTTGAGGGAAGGCAAACTAGACTGTAGACTACACAATAAATGCAATGAGACGGAGAAGCATAGAGTAGCTGAGGAAGCATTTGAGTGCATGTCCAAAGATCCCTGAAGGTAGAAGAATAGGTAGATAAGATGGTTAAGAAGGAATAAAATATATTTCCCTTTATTAGCTGAGGCACAATACGAGAGCAGGAAGCTATGCTGGAACTATATGCATACTAATTAGGCATCTATTACAGAAGAATGTAATCACAGTTGACAGGATACAGATCAGTCGAGGGTCATGCTTGACAAAGTTGCTTGAGTTCTTTGAGGATGTAACCAGTAAGGTGGATAATGGGGAACTTGTGTATGTGGTATATCTAGATTTCCAGAAGGTGCTTGACAAGGTGCCACATAAAAGATTGATTCAAAAGGTGGGATCGCAGGAATACTAGATTGGATTGAGGATTGGCTTACTGACAGAAAGCAGAAAATCGGGTTAAATGGGTCCTTCTCTGGCTGGCGAACTGTAACTAGTGGGGTGCCGCAGTGTTCATTCCTCGGACCTCAACTGTTTACAATCTATATCAATGATCTGCAAGCAGGGGCATAGTGTCTCGGAGCAAAATGTGCAGATGATATTAAAGTAGGTGGAAAAGCAGATAGTGAAGAGGAGATACAGATTTTACAGATGGATATAGATAAGCTAGGAGATTGGGCCAAAATTTGGCAGATAGAGTTTAATGTGGATAAGTGTGAGGTTATCCATTTTGTTCGAAAAAAATAGTCAGGCAAATTATTACCTAAATGGGAAGTAGATTCAAAATGCATCTGGGTAGAAGGATCTGGGTGTCTTTGTTCATGAATCGCAGAAAGTCTGTATGCAGATACAAAATGTAATAAGAAAGGCAAGTGGAATGTTAGTTTATTGCAAAATGACTGGAGTATAAAAATAGAGAAGTATTGTTGCAATTGTATAGGGTGTTAGTGAGACCACTTCTGGAGTATTGTGTCCAGTTTTGGTCTCCTTATTTGAGGAAGGATGTGGTGACATTGGAAGCATTTCAGAGGAGGTTCGCGGGGTTGACATATGAGGAGAGATTAAACAGTTTGGGCTTATACTCGCTGGAGTGGACCTGATTCAGGTAAATAAAATACTAAAAGGGATTGTAAAATAAATGTAGACCAAAATGGAAAGTTCCCCTTGTGGAGCAGTCTAGAACCAGAGGTCACAGATATAGGTTGAGAGGCGCTAGATTTACAACTGAGTTGAGGAGGAACTACTTCTTGCAGAGGGTGGTGAATTTGTGGAACTCTCTGCCCCATAGTGCAGTGGAGTCCGAATCATTAAATGGTTTCAAGAGGGAAATAGATATATTTCTGATTTTTAAAAACAGGCTAATGGGATATCGGGGAAAAGGTTGCTTTGAGACCAGGAAGAGATCAGCCATTATCTGATTGAACAGCGGAGCAGGCTTGAAACGCTGAATTGCCTATGAGGAGGATTCAGATCACATTTACAAGGATGTTGCCTGGACTGGAAAATTTTGGATACAAGGAATGATTAGGGATTGCCTTCTTTGGAACAGAGGAGGCTGAAGGGAGATTTAACTGAGGTCAATAAATTTATGAAGGGCCAAGACAGTGGATAGGAAGGCCATATGCCCTTGGAGGGATCAGCAACCAGGGGATGCTGATTTAAATTAATTTGTAGAAGGACTAGAGTGTAATTGAGGATAACATTTTTCAACAGTGTGGTGAGTGTGTGGAACTGTCTTCCTGAAGGGTGGTAAAGACAGAAATCCTCTTCATATTTAAAAAGCATCTGGATATACATTTGAAGTGCCTTAATTTGTGGGCTGTGAACCAAGAGCTGGAAGTTGGGATTAGGCTGGATAACTCTTTTCGGCTGGCACTCTTTACATTGGTTTTAATGGGAAAATCTGTTTTGCATAAAGTTAATATTCTAGGAGCGCAAACACAATATTACATCAGGAGTTAAATTACCCTTAATTTCTGGTACCATCTATTCCTTAACTGGAGAGGGAGCTGGTGATACTAAAGCACTCTTGCTGACTTTATCAAAACACATGTTTTAGTGTATTGATTTTGATCAGCTTTCTTGTTAATACTGCCAGTATATTTCCATGTGTGGTGTGTATGTAAGAATGCAGTTTGATAATGTGTTTTTTTTTCTTCTCTTTCCTTATTGACTGATACACACTATCACCCTGTGCTGTTGGCAGTATGCTTTTGAAAGCATTATTGGCTGCGCACAGTCCAAAGTCCAACCCTGTCCTCCGGCAAAAAGAACACCCCCATTACGCCTCATGTCCACCTTAGGTTTGTGGTTCTTTTTATATACTGGAATCCAATTCAGCTACTTCTGTAACAGGTACTTTTATTCTTCTCCACTGACTGGCAGGATTTTTATTTACTGCAGAGTATGCCATGTGTTTGCCGTGTGAAAATGAAGGTTATCTACGGGATAACTCCTAATTACACATTTCAGGCGCGTGTGCTGTTTACATAAGTTTGCATAAGATTTCTTAGCAAGTCATGCAGAATGTCTCCAAACAAAAACTCGCTAGGCTGGGCTGCCATTGATCCCTCAGTTGTCTGTTGAAGTCTGCATAACTTCCAAGGCAAGTTGAGGCAAATCTAGTCGAGCTAAGTAAGCTCATTGCTTTAGAGTGCAACTCTGTTTTCCGCTGTACTCTTGTGTTGGTGATGCACAATCTGAACAGAGGCAACTGGAATTTGGGATAAAAGAGTGAGGCTGAAACGGTGAGTAAATTCTCAACCCTGGTAAAATTCCTGGCACTCTGTCAGGAAAAATATTTTGGAATATGTAACCCAAGATTTCCTGTCAGACACCGGGTTAACTGCTCTTTGAAAAAGGTAGTGAGAAATGTTGGGTGAGACCACTGAAATAGGCCTTGGTGGCCGTGGATTAGATAGGAAAGTTGAGCAGGTTCTTGTTAATAAGTTAAGCGCCATATATAAGGCAAAGCTCTCTTTTCCTCAGTGTATGAAAGCACTCATTAAGGAGGTCCAGATATGAAGATTAGATGTCTGCACAAGGCTCAGAAGGGCTTTTGGGAATCTCAAAGAGGAAAGAGAAGAAGAGAAGTTTGAAAGGAAATAAGTTTTATTCTCATAAAATATGTTTTTGACAGTTTTATTGCCTTTTTCAGGTACAAATGATTATTTCTCCGATATTTGGATCTTGACTGTTTCAAAATACCCTGATCATGCTTGTTTATATAAACATCTCTGCACTTTATTGATTTCTAGTGTGATATGCGATGTAAAGTTCCATATATACGAGAGTATTATTTGTTATTGTACATACATTGCAGATGATAACTTAATTCCTTTAAGAGTTGTTGCGATATCAATTTACGGTTCAATAGATTAGGTTATAAAATACAATAATGTATAACAATGACTGCGGTAATGCCAAATAACTATAATTTCATTAACTTACATTTATTTTTGGAGACTGTGGTTTTGTTACCTTGACTGTACTAGGGCCTCACTCTGGGCTTCTGGACTTGAGTATGTCCCTCCGCGAGTAGTCCCAGATCTTAGAATGTGCTGGTCTGCAAAATTCTGTCGAGGACAATCTTTGCAGCGGAAGATCACCAAGTTTTGGGCAGACCAAAGAGTTGATGATCCTCCAGCAGCGGTTGATGTTTACCTTAGTGTGTGTCCCTGGGAGCAGCTTGTAGTGCAGAGTCCTGCGTCACAACGATCACAGAGGTCTGTCTGTGTACCTTTTGGAAGAAGAAACACACGCACGTTTCATTCTGATCCATGAAACAAACTCTCGTCTAAAAGATGGCCTTGAAGGCCTCCAAGGCAAAAGAACAAGGCTTGCTGGCTCTTCATTCACTTGGAAATCCTCCTTGACATCAGGCTCCATGGACTGCAGCCGGAGCAGATTCTGCATGCTTTTCTGGAATTGGGACATTCCTCTCGCCTCCTCCTCCCCCCCCCCAACCCCCAACCCCCAACCACCACACACACACGCCAGTCTTTCTCTCTCGCTGAAATCAGGTTGGAGATTGCAGTAATTAGGATTTTTATGCCCTTTACGTCAATTCATTCGACTTTTCGTTTGTGTCACACATGACTCAGCCCTCTCCGGGTTCAAGTCCCTTTGCAGAAGCTTGGGTGACCATGTTCCGATCGGGTTCGATGTTGATTTTGAGATGTGAGAAACACAAAGATTCTCCCATTTGGGTAAGGCTGACTTTGGTAGGAAGAGACAGAGGCTGTCCATGGAAAAATGGATCAATCCGTCCCTGAGCAAAACTCATCAGTGAGAGGTGTTCACAGTTGAACACAATGTAGAACACCTTCATACCTCTGTTCCCCCAAGGGACAAGATCTCTACTTGACAAAAAAAAATATCAGAGGCTGGGAATCCTGCAGCGAGTAACTCAACTCCTGACTCTTACCCCCCGCCCCAACACCTCCTCCAAAAAGCCTGTCCACCATCTACAAGGCACAAGTCAGGAGTGTGATGGGATACTCTCCACTTTCCTGGATGAATGTGACTGCGACAACACTCGAGAAGCACAACACCATCCAGGACAAAGTAGCCCCGTTTTGGTTGGTACCCCAGCCACAAATATTCACTCCCTCCATCACCTACGTACAGTGGTGGCACTCCAGTGCTGTACTGAGGGAATAGTTTTAAATGAGATATTAAACCAAGGCCTCATATACCTCCTCTGGTGAATGTTAACGGTGCCATGGTACTATTTCAAAGTAGAATAAGGGAGCTATCCCTGGTGCCTTGGCCAATATTTATCATACAAAATAGGATTATCTGGTTGTTATACCATTGCTTTTTGTGAGGGTTTCCTGAGTGCATATTGGCTGCCGCTTTTCCTAGATTAGAACAGTGACTACACTTCAAGTTCTATATTGGCTGTAAAGCACTTTTGAGATGTCTGGTCGTGAAAACTGGTGTATAATGAGTGACAGAGAAACCCGTCACACACACATTTCACCAATACCCACACACTCGCAAACATAAAGGGCGCGATTCTCCGCTCCTGCGCGGCATCGGGAAGGCCGTCATGAAATCGGCCAAGTTTCAAGACGGCGTCGGAGGCTGCTCCTTGCACCTTATTCACACACCCCCCCCCCCCCCCCCCCCCCCCCCCCCCCCCCCCCCCCCCGGGACTAGGAGCGGCGTTGTGAGAAACTCGGCCACCGGGCCCTTGGTGCTTGCGTCAAAGCAGCGCGCCAAGAATGACACAACGGCGGCGCCTAAGTGACGTCAGCCACGCATGCGCCGGTTGGCTGGCTCCAACCCGCGCATGCGCGGTTGCCGTCTTCCCCTCCGCTTCCCCGCAAGACATGGCGGCTTGATCTTGCGGGGCGGCGGAGGGGAAAGAGTGCGTCTCTTAGAGACGCCGGCCCGACGAGCGGTGGGCACCGATTGCGGGCCAGACACCTCCCGAGCACGCCCGTGGTGCTCGTTCTTCTCTCCGCCCCCCCACAGGCCCCAAACTATGTTCACGCCGGCAGCGACCAGGTGTGGTTGCCGCCGGCGTGAACAGATTGGGAACGTCAGGCCGCTCGTCCCATCCGGGCCGGAGAATCGCCGGTCGCCGTGAAAAACGGCGACCTGCGATTCCGCGACACGCCATTTTGGGGGGGGGGGGGGGGTGGGAGAATCGCAGGGGGTGCCAGGGTGGCGTGTCATGATTTGCCCGGCCCTCCCGCGATTCTCCCACCCGGCGTGGGGAGCGGAGAATCGCCCCCAAAGTATAAACATCTTGTTTAGTTCCACAAAGGTTCTAAAATACATTGGTGGGCACTGACTTTGTAAAATGTGACCTGTGCGATTGTGTCCCTCGTCTGCTTACCTTTTTTTTTTCTTTCAATTATTTCAGTTAAAGGACAAAAGAGGAACGGAGTGTTGTTGGTGAGCTATGGCTGCCACATTCCTCCGCCACGACCCAAAGTGGGAAATAGGAATGTGCACATAGAGGGCTGTTAATATGCCTGTGTGGAAGTGAAACCTGAAACTGACACTTGTGTAATGGGTTTGAATTTACAAAAGGGTGATGGGGGATATTATTTAGCTATTTATTCGAATATATAGTAATTTAATGTGTTTATGTTATTTGTGGTTTTGTGTATTGTGTTCTAACAATCTAGATTGACCCATGTGTTTTGTAACGTCTTGGGTCACAATTTATATTTTCAAATGTTTAAATAGTCTAGTCCAATGAGTGAGGCTTAATCTTATTAATACCAGTTCTCCCCCCTCAAACAATTCCCTATATGTGTGGACTTTTGGGGGCAATACAAGATCCATTGGTGGCCCAAGATTCACCTGCCTTCTTGCCAGCTCTGTATTGGAGGGGGTACTTTTAACACACTGCTTGCAGTTCATGCTACCCACGTTCAGGTAGTAGTGACAAAATGTATTTTTTTTTTGTCTAATACAAATCTTATTTGCCCAATGGAGTCACTATAATGTTGTTGGTGATTGCATCACTCCAAGAGCTAAAGGTCAGCTTGTTCCTCGTCTTTTATTTTCAGATGTGCAGAATTTAGAGGAGATAGCAGTGCTGAATACTTTGCCCCTTCGGAAGGGAAATTCCTTGGAAGACAGTGTGGTTCAAAAGATAGAAGCAGCCCAACGCCAACCGGTGAAGGAGTTAGCCCTGCAGGAGTGGCTCTTCAGCCAGGGTCTGGAGCGTTACTTCCACTCGTAAGTTTTAAAGAAAATAATCCTTGAATTTCCATTCTCTCTTGGATGTATGCTGCCTACTTTAGCTGGGAAGAGTCAGACTGTCCACAGTTAAGTGCTTGTCCATAAATGGCATCAAATGGCAGCCAACCGTAGACACACAAAGCTTGACAATAATGGTCATGTTATTTCTCTCCATCTCCCAGAGTCGCAAAGTACCTTGGTTGAGAGGTACTTCATCTAGCAGTCTGGCTGAAAATCCAGTAAACTCCTCACGATCATGGTAGGCAGATGTTGTGAGTATCAGGCATGCTTTGGATTCAAACCCACCCTATATCCAGCATCCACCAGTCCAGCCATTAATTTTTGTTTTTGTTTAACCTTATATAGATTCAAAGTCACTGTAATTGCAGTTGTACACAAATCCGTGATTTTCAAATGGAGTGTTTGTGCTTTATCTTTTTTTTAAATTAACATGGGCCACAGTAAAAACCTACCAGTTTTTAGTACAAATTAATCTCAGCTTGGCAGCTTCAGTCCGAGACTCCAAAGGAAGGTTGATGTGGAAGATGGGGGTCATATTTTTGCACCAGGGAGTATCTTTGATGTTCAAATTTGGATAAATTGGATACTGTATAGAAGGAATGCATGCAACCTGTGCTTTACCTGACATGACAGCCTTTTGAGTACTCTGCAGCTAACCTATACTAAACATCCCTTCTCTCTAAGATAAGATAAGCTATTGGGTCTGAACAGAGCTTCACCTGATTCTGAACTGTGCTGTGCCAGACCGAGAAGTTGAATTTCAACTAATTGTTTTTAATTTCTAAAACTCAAATTCGGCCAGGAACACATTGCAATACTAATGTGCAACCAATTCAAAAGTTTTGATAGGAGAGTCATCAACTTCTGCCTGTACACTATTTCCGTAGTATCCTTCTCCAGAGTTATAAGAAGGGTTTTTAGTTGCATTTGGATTTGATAGAGATCAACTATTGTTCTGTGAGAAAAGCATTTGGCTTAAAAGGGGTGTTCGGAAACTGGTGTGATGTTGCTGGGAAAGGAGGGGTGGGGGGCAGGAAAGAAGGCCCATAAGTTAGGTTCTGTTTCAGATCAGGGGTATTTTTGACAACGAAAAAGCAAAAAACTGCAAATGTTAGAAATCGGAAACAAAAGCAGAAATGATTGCAATCTGATCTGTGAAGAGTACAAAAACGTCAACAATGAGCTACGCTCATCTTTGGAACAGAAATATGAAAAACGAACAAGCATTTTAATAGCATCAGTAAACAAGCAGAGGAAAGGGGAGACATCAAATCTATTAAACAATGGCAGGATTGGACAGAGTCAGCATGGATTTATGAAAGGGAAACCATGGTGGACAAATCTACGAGAATTCTTTAAAGATATAACAAGCAGAGTTGATGAAGGGCACCCAGTAGATATGATCCCACGGATGAGATTAGCCTGTAAAATTAAAGCGCATGAAATTTGGGACAGTGTATTAGGATGGATAGAAAATTGCTTGGCAGACAGGAACAAACGGTAAGAATAAATGGGTATTTTTCCAAATGGCAGGCAGTGACTAGTGGGGTACAGCAGAGATTGGTACTGGGACCCCAGATGAGGAAACACAATCTAATGTCTCCACACTTGCAGATGATGCAAAGCTGGGTGGGACGGTGAGCTGTGAGGAGGATCCTTCAATGTGATTTGGACAAGTTTAAAAAATAAAAATAAATTTAAAGTGCCCAATTCTTTTTTAGGTTGTGGGGGTGAGACCCATGCTGATCTGGGGAGAATGTGCAAACACTGGAGAATGTACAGTGGCCTTGGGCCAATATCGAACCCGGGTCCTCAGTGCCATGAGGCAGCAGTGCTAATCACTGTGCCAGCGTGCCTCTCTTGATCTGGAAAAGTTGAGTGATCGGGCAAATGAATGGCAGGTGCTGTATAATTTAAATAAATGTGAGGGTATTCACTGGCAGCGGAAACGGGATGGTGGATTATTATCTGAGAAGAATGTGTATTGAGAGCTGGGTGCCCTCGTGCACCAGTTGCTGAAGGCAAGCATGCAGTAAGGAAGGCAAATAGTAAGTTGGCCTTCATAGCAAGAGAATTTCAGTACAGGAGCAGGGATGTCTTGATGAAATTACAGGGCATTGGTGAGACCACACCTGGAATATTGTGTGCAGATTTGGACTCCTTATCTGAGGACGGCTGATCTTGCTCCAGAGGGAGTTCCACCAGCCCCATGTTTCTCGGAGGCACACTGTTCACTGGCAGCAAGATTCTCTCTTTCCACCACTTGTCAATGGGATTTCCCGATGAAACTAACCCACGTTGCCGGGGAAGCCTGAGGAAGGGGTATGCAGCCAGCAAGAAAAGAGAATCCCAATGAATGCACAATTCCTGCCCAGGTTGCCCAGATTGCCTGGGATGGCAGGACTGACATGCGAGGAGAGATTGAGTCGGTTAGGATTGTAATTCAAGAAGAAGTGGGATCTCATAGAAAGCTATAAAATTACAACAGGACTAGACAGGGTAGATGCAAGAAGGATGTTCCCGATGGTGGGCGTGTCCAGAACCAGGGGTCACAGTCTGAGGATATGGGGTTTCCATAATCTATAAAATCCCCACAGTGCAGAAGGAAGCTGTTCAGCCCATCGAGTCTGCACCCACCCTCTGAAAGAGCACCATACCTAGGCCCACTCCCTCACCCTATCCCCACTCCCCTACCCTATCCCCTAACTTGCACATCTTTGGACCATTTATGACTGCGATGAGGAGAACTTTCTTAACCCGGAGAGTGGTCGTCCTGTGGAATTCCCTATCACAGAAAGCAATTGAGGCCAAAGCATAGTACGTTTTCAACTATTTTGATTAAACCAGATAAACTCAGGGATAAACTAAAAGGTGTGGCCCCTGAATGGAATACTACCTTAAAAACAAATCCCCAATGAAACTTGAAACATCAAACTAAAATGTCATTGAAAGAGTCATAAGGCACCTCGGGACACAGAAGCCATTGACTCTGCCTGTAGATACCGCATGCTCCCTCTCCAGGCACACCCAGCTGCGAAAGTAGCCATGTTAGAGGGGCCCACAGTTGGGTTGGATGACCCATTTGGTCGCCACTGCCTGGTGCTCTTTCAGAGGGCCAGTGCAGACCCAATGGGCCAAATGGTCTCATTTTGCACTGTAGGGATTTTATGATTATAATATGATTGAGTTGGAAGATCAGTCATGATCATAATGAATGGTGGAGCAGAGTCGAAAGGCCGAATGACCCCTCCTGCTCCTATTTTCCATGTTTCTATTGTAGCCACCTGGGGTGGCCACTGCCGAACACAAAATGGAAGATTGCAAGGAATGCAGGGAAAATGGACATGTTGTAAAGCAAGCAGCTTGCAAAGCGATTGTATATTGGGATGACTGCAGAAACCAGTTTTGACTGTTGCAGAAACCAGACAGCACTGTGAAAAGAATCCAGTTAACATACTAATGAGGCGATACCGGGCAATCCCCAGATACAATGGAAACAAGATAAACACAGATCGATACATTCTATGGAAGGCCAGACCCTTTGGAGCCAGAGAAGCCCAAAACAATAAGTCCCAAGAACCGCCCCAGCGACCGAGGAACTGCCTCATGATTGGGGGGTTCAAACATAATCGATTGGGAAGAGACCCAATCGATTCCAAGCAGGTAAAGGAGTCCGCCCAAAGGGGCGCGGATCCCCTGGGACCGATAAAAGAAAGGTCCCACACATGGTTCAGCCTCTGGCTCCTGTTCCAGCCTTCGGACAGCAGCCACCAACAAGTAAGTGCCTCCCAACGACTGCTACCAGAGATAGGCACTCCTGACCCCCTTTTTAATTGATACCAACCTGAAGTCTGCAGACCAGAGCAGAGCAAGAGGCTTTGTTCCCTGACCCAGCAGTTCCTTTGAGATAAGTATTAGTTGTTAAGCGGTAGGAATAAGTTTAATCCTTTTAGCGTGTGCATGGGTAGTTATTATAATTGTATTATTTTTTTTTTAATATAATTTTTATTGGAATTTTTTACAGAAAATATAAAACATAACGACAAACAATGAAATGCAACAAAATAACCCATAATAACTGTGACACCCCCAGAACGTATCGGCGCATGTATCACATCCCCCCACCCCCCCCAACCCTAATGAACAACAAAAGAACTTAAAAAATATTAAAATTAAATAAACAAACATAGTCATTGTCGGCCCCCCCCTTTTCCCTCCCCTTTTCCCTCCCCTTTTCCCTCCCCGGGTTGCTGCTGCTGCTGTCCCCGTACCCTATCGTTGAGCCAGAAAGTCGAGAAAAGGCTGCCACCGCCTAAAGAACCCTTGTACCGACCCTCTCAGGGCGAATTTGACCTTCTCTAGCTTAATGAAACCCGCCATGTCATTGATCCAGGTCTCCACGCTTGGGGGCCTCGCATCCTTCCATTGTAGCAAGATCCTTCGCCGGGCTACTAGGGACGCAAAGGCCAGCACACCGGCCTCTTTCGCCTCCTGCACTCCCGGCTCCACCCCAACCCCAAAAATCGCGAGTCCCCATCCTGGCTTGACCCTGGATCCCACCACCCTCGACACCGTCCTCGCCACCCCCTTCCAGAACTCCTCCAGTGCCGGGCATGCCCAGAACATATGGGCATGGTTCGCTGGACTCCCCGAGCACCTGACACACCTGTCCTCACCCCCAAAGAACCTACTCATCCTCGTCCCAGTCATGTGGGCCCGGTGCAGCACCTTGAATTGGATGAGGCTAAGCCGCGCACACGAGGAGGAAGAATTAACCCTCTCCAGGGCATCAGCCCATGTCCCGTCTTCGATCTGTTCCCCCAGTTCCCCCTCCCACTTCGTTTTCAGCTCCTCTACTGACGCCTCCTCCGCCTCCTGCATAACCTTGTAGATATCAGATATCTTCCCCTCTCCGACCCAGACCCCCGAAAGCACCCTGTCGCTCACCCCCCTCGCGGGAAGCGAAGGGAATCCCTCCACCTGCCGCCTAGCAAATGCCTTTACCTGCAGATACCTGAACATGTTCCCCGGGGGGAGCCCAAATTTCTCCTCCAACTCCCCCAGGCTCGCAAACCTCACATCAATAAACAGGTCCCTCAGCTGTCTGATGCCCGCTCTGTGCCAACCCTGAAATCCCCCATCAATGTTCCCCGGGACGAACCTATGGTTCCCCCTTAACGGAGCCTCCACCGAGCCCCCCACTTCTCCCCTATGTCGCCTCCACTGCCCCCAAATCTTGAGGGTAGCAGCCACCACCGGACTCGTGGGATACCTCGTAGGAGGGAACGGCCACGGCGCCGTTACCAGGGCCCCCAGGCTTGTATCGCCACAGGACGCCCTCTCTATCCGTTTCCATGCTGCCCCCTCCCCCTCCATTACCCACTTGCGCACCATCGACACATTGGCCGCCCAATAATACCCCGAGAGATTGGGTAACGCCAGCCCCCCACCATCTCTACCCCGCTCCAAGAAGACCCTCTTCGCCCTCGGGGTCCCATGCGCCCAAACAAAGCTCATGATGCTGCTAGTCACCCTTCTAAAAAAGGCCCTAGGGATAAAGATTATAATTGTATTATAATAAACTCTAGTTGTTTGGATTTACTAATTGGTGTACGGTTTTATTGCTTTGAATTTCACCTTGAAGCTTGCGGCGGTGTCTTAACGACACCTGGCGACTCCAGAGCTTAGAACAGAAACAGAGCCAAAGTGAGTGTTCAGCACACTCACACAGAAGTAGCAACACTATGAACAAATTCAGAGAGGAAGTTTCAAAATATTGTTGGGTGATAGCAGTTAACTTGTTAACAATGGAAAGGAGAAGTACAGAGCAAAAACTAAATAAGTAATAACTCAGCAAGGATCACAGCCACAGAAATGTTCAGAAATTGTATATCAGGTGTGAAGTCTAAACCATCAATGCTGACCATGCATGTGATTTATCAATTCATAAAAGAAAGGCCAAAATCAGTTTATTGCATTCTTCCCTCGCTCCGAGACACTATTAATGGTTTTACTCCAAATGACAATCTGCTCTTTCCTCTCCCTCTGCACTTCTCTCATTCTGTCGTAAACATAGACGAATGCACCCTATATCAGCAACTCCCTGATATTAACTTTAATACCTTCAGACCTTTGTTTCTTCAATTTTTCACAGCAGATGACATGTCTGGTTTCTTCCCAGACGATGACTGGACAGCCTTTGGCGGTTTTTAGATTTATTTTTGTTTCTATCAGTTTTTCAGTTTTTCTCTTGCTCTAATTTCATATTTCCAATGAAACAGAATTTGACCCATTTTCCGTTTGAATGCTTTAGCAGAGCACCATCTACATTGGGTAGTTTATCAATGACTTAAAGCCAGAGGAAGTCATTCTTCAAGTTGGCTCAGCACATGAATTTTCTTATTTGACCGTCTGGTTCTCTTTTGCTGGTTTTCACATTATCATATCCTGACCACGTCTGTGTTATTGATCCTCTTCCTTGTTTCAAATTTGGATATTGCAAATATCTTCTGAAAGTGCTAATATATGCATGCACCACTTCCCTACCATCTACCAAACTTATTGATTCCTCAGCATTCTAATAAATGTATTTATTTTGTGAGATGGTTGAGTTGCATTTATTCCTTATTCTCACTAGATGTTCTTGAATTACTTCTTTCCTAATGCACCCTGAGTCGGAATATTAGCTTTCTGATTCCTTGCCTCTATACAGGCTGAAATCATTGGGCTGTAGCACCCTTGCTGACCTGGTACAGTTTGACAGCAAGTCGCAGGTTGCTCTCACCGCCTGGGGTCATTTCTACAGTGACTACCACAAGTTTGACAGGAAGATTCATGAGATTTCAAGGGCACACCTGGATTGGGGACACAAGCTAAATCTCGTTCACAGCTTAGTCCAAAGGCGCAGAGTTGAAAAGTGGTCTGTAGGTATGTATGTAAAAACCCAACCGTTTAAAAAAAAAAAGCGTTTCTGCTTTTTCTTTGTTCCTCAATTTAGGTGGAGTTTGTTTATCATTAATTTGAACTCTTTTCTTTAGTGGGAGCAGTGGTTTTTGCCTCTAGTGTCACACTTTGCACTGTAAAGAGAGACCTGATGTTTATCGTTGTTGGTGAGTACATTTATGTCCCTTGCTTATTTCAGTGATTGAGATTTTTGAGGTGAGGGCTGTTTGAAAGCAACCTCTCACGTGGCCAGGATTTTCTGGTCTTGTTCCCTGCAGCGTTTGTAGCGACACACTTAAATGTCCGCTAACTTCGGCGCGACCGGCAGAACCCACAGCGAGGAGAGATCAGAAAAGTCCGGCCACACACGCTCACACTAATAGAAATTCAATAAATCTGCTCCGATCTGTGGGAATGATTTGTGAGTCGGGTTTGACAAATTTGACATGGTTCACTGATAGCATAAATCCCTACTACAAAATACAATTCGGCCTGTCTTGCAGCACTGTTTATTGCGATCAAGGGATTGATTGTTGCATATTTTTGCATCTCAATTTCTGTTTGCCGAACCACTGAGAATTTGACCCGTTGTAACATTTATGTGCTTCCATTTTGTTAATTAGGAAAAAAAAGTTTGCTAAGGCGTGATTTGTCTATCCATGTGTAGGTGGAATCGCCGTTTCCATCATTGCATTCTTTTATACTGCCAAGTTTCTTTACGAGTTGCTGGGCCGGGTCATCAGCTTTCTTCAAAATGACAACCGGGGTAGGCGTGGGAACCGCACCATTTACGACTATGTCCGTGGGAACTACCTGGATCCAAGGTCATGCTTAGTCACTTGGGATTGGAAGGACCCCCAGGAAGTTGGGCATATCATGACCTTTAGAGTGTATGTGAGTAACCATATTTTAAATATCTCCAGTTCAGAAGTGTTGAAAATCTTTTTAAAAATGAAGTCAATCGCCTGCCTAATTTCACAGAGGATATTTACACCAAGTGTAATCTTAAATTTAAGTAGAGTTAAAGGGCGTAGATGACTTGACCATATCTCTCAGAGCCAGTAAATTTCCATTCAAAGTTATACATTCTGTCCTTGTTTTATTTAATACCTTGATTCAATATTGGTTAAATAAAAAAATTTGTTGCAAAGAAGTAAAATGTGATGGAGTACCTGACTTTACACTAAGGCTAAAGAGCTTACAGAAGCATGATAGGCACAATCACTGACAGAAAGGTATAGGTACAGCATGAATAGTTTAAAAAGCGAGTTTCCATTACAAATGTGGATGCTAAAATTTATAAGAAGAATATAAAAGCATGACGCAACTATGACAAAAGGAGGTTTGTGGGCAAATGCATGCATACAGATGTACATTTTTTAAAATATGTTATAGATACGGGACGGTGGTATAGTGGTTATCTCTGCTGCCTCAGTGCCAGGGACCCAAGTTAGATTCCAATCTTGGGTGACTGTATGTGTGGAGTTTGTATACTCTCCCCACGTCTGGGTGGGTTTCCTCCCACAATCCATTTTCCCGCCTTGGGCAGCACGGTAGCACAAGTGGCTAGCACTGTGGCTTCACAGCGCCAGGGTCCCAGGTTCGATTCCCCGTTGGCTCACTGTCTATGAGGAGTTTGCACATTCTCCCCGTGTCTGCATAGGTTTTCTCCGGGTGCTCCGGTTTCCTCCCGCAGTCCAAAGATGTGCAGGTTAGGTGCATTGGCCATGCTAAATTGCCCTTAGTGTCCTAAAAGTTTAGGTGGGATATTGAGTTACGGGGATAGGGTGGAAGGGAGGGCTTAAGTGGGTCGGTGCAGACTTGGTGGGCCGAATGGCATCCTTCTGCACTGTATGTTCTATGTTCTAATCCAAAAATGTGCAGGTTAAATGGATTGGCCGTGCTAAATCGTCCATTAGTGCCCAAGGATGTGCAGGTTACAGGGATAGAGAGGGGGAATGGGCCTAGATGGGGCGTTCTTTCAGTGGATTGGTGCAGACTCGATGGGCTGAATGGCCTCCTGCACTGTAGGGATCCTCTGATTTCTATCATTTCTGGGGGTGTGGAGTCTGGATTGCTGAAATAACTTGGCCCTTGTGAGGAGTGCAAAGGCCCAATACCTGCACCCATTTGGGGAAAAAAGACATGTAGTGTAGAGAACTTCATCACATCTCTCAGAAATGTCTCAAAGAGCTTTGCACATAATCAACCTAATAGTTTTGCATAGATGGGATGATTGACCAATTAATCATTCTGTTGGTTGAGGGAGTGATATTGCCAGGCACCAGACTAGCAATCCACGGTTCGTACAAAAGTGTCACGAGCTCCTTAAGATGCATGTGAACCACTGGAATGCTTGGCATTTAATCCAAAGGTCAGTACCTGTGACGGGGATTAACAGCTGTATGCCCCTGATGTGTCAGCTTTAATTGTGGCTGCCATCTTGAACCACTGCAATCTGTCTGCTGAAAGTCGTCCTTCAACGCAGTTTGGGATTTCCACGGTTTTGATCCTGTAACGATGATGGGGCAGTCTAATAGGATGGCATTAACATTAGGATGGAAGGACTACTAAGATTTGAACCCTCAACCTTTGATTTAAAGGTACTATCATCTTGGACAGTCATCTTGGCAGAAGCAAATCACATTGGATGTTGCATGCAGTCACGTTTTGAACTACAGGTCATTCCCAATTTCCCATCCTTGGGTCTTGAGATCACAGCTTTATAGTTTTATAGTTGCTCACCTTCAGTGCTTTATATCAAGGATAATAAAACTTGGATTGTAATCATGAGGTAAAAATAAAAAATTGAGTTTTGGGATGGATGGAGTTGGAGCTAAACGTCTGGTAGGTTTTTGAAAGAGGTGAGGGAGATAGACAGGGCTCTTTGGAGCAGTGTTCGTCAAACTTTTTTTCCGGGGACCCATTTTTACCAACCTGCCAACCTTCGTGACGCATGCCGGCCGACCTGCGCGACCCACCATTTTCTCTTACCTTGTTTGCTGCCGACAAAAATGGAGGAAATGGTTTGTGGTCTCTTTGGCCCTCGTACACGCTCCTCCAATGGAACCTGTTGGATGAAGGTGAAGCCTTCTGGTGTCGGAAAGTATGGAGTCTCCATCTGTCCAGATTTCTGCATTTTTTTCCTGTAAAATTTGATCAAATAAAACCCTGCCCGAACTTGTAAAAAAAAATAAACTGAATAAAATAAATGAAAACATAAATATTAAATGAATAACCCCCCCCAACTTGTAAAACAAAAAGCTGCGCCCGTTTTTAAAAAAAGCGGCCGCACTGCGTATGTGTGCCCGATCATCGGTGCGCATGTGCATAGTTTTGCGCATGCCCGCCGACGATCTGGCACGCATGCGCAGTGCGGCCGCATTTTTGTTACATGTTCGTGCCATTTTGGAGGCCGCTTGCAGCCGCCGTTATTAACAACCGGCTGTTGCGTGCAGATTTGCGCGATCTGTAAGGAGAAGCTGTTCCTCTTGATGGAAGAATTGAGAACTAGAGTACACCGATTTAAACTGATAGTGAAAGGACCAGAAGCAACATGTGGGAAATGTTTTTCTATGTAGTGAGTGGTTAGGATCAGGAATGAACTGACTGAGATTGTGCTGGAGGCAGATTCAATTGTAATTTTCAAAGCGAATTGGATAATTACCTGATGTGCGAGAATTTGCAGGGCTATGCGGGATAAAACAAAGGAATGGGACTCACTGAAATACTCTCATAGTGTGCTGGCAGGGGAGTAACGGGCTGAATGGTCACCTTCTGTGTTGTAATCTTTTTATGGTTCTATGAGTGTGTATAACAAGGCGGAATGTTAATACAGGACTTTATTGCTGTGTAGTTGTTCTACAAGAATGGGCAGCCATTCCCTGCACATCGGCCAGTGGGATTACGGATTCACATCTCACACATAGAGCTTGGGTTGGATGTTCCCATCACACAGGAGGTACTTCAGGCGCAGAACAACAATGTGGTGAAGGTGGGCTTCACAGTGCGGAAGGCGGGAAGGTACAAAATCTCTGTCAAACTTGGAGGATTAAATGTTGCCTACAGCCCATACACCAAAACATTTCAACCTGGTAGGTGTGAATATGTGAATGTTTCACTAGGGATACGATTATCTGTTTTATATTTTCTCTGTTGGTTTGTCCACATTGTTAACTGAATACCTTGCATCCAAGCCTCCAGGAATAAGCAAGTGATTGGCTATGAAAAGCAGCCCCATATACTTGTCCTCTAATTTGAACTGCAGGTTTTCTTTTTGTTGCTGTGGGGGTGGCAAGATGGGATGATGAGTGCTTGACCTCTACTTGGTCCTCACCCACAGCGGTGACTGAGTCAAGAGTTCAGTGCATGTGGAAATGTGCTTACGAGCTCACTTATATTGGCTCTTTTTTCTCTTGCTCTGTCTCCCCTGTCGCTATCAATTGATTAATTGGCTGTTGATGTTCCAAGCATAGTTTTGTTGGCACTTTACTGCAACAATGTTTGTATCTGCATGTAATTGACCCTGCAAACTGCCCTATTGTCCCATCTATGTGGATGAGGTTTTGTTGTTTACTGTTAAACATCTGTGAAGACTTGCGTCCCAAATTTTCTAAAGTTCACAAGTTGTTACTCAAAGTAAAAAGGCAATTAAATTTTGTTGGTGGGAAGGACAGGAGAATAAGGCGCTGCTGTATTGTAAAATACGGCAGTAGATTCATGAATGAAAATTATGATTAGAGAACACAGCCTACCTTCTCTGGAATTTAAGTTATAATAAAGCTTGAACTCCTCACAAAGAAATCTCCTTTGCTGTTTGTGTGGATTCAATTGGAAACAAATTTGTAAAATTGTAATCCAATCCTTAGTCTGTAAATACTGTCCGTGATTTGGTAATAATTGAATGCACACTGGTACTGCACGTAGAAAAGAAAAATAAATAATGCATGCATAGAGTGAATTAAATTGAAATAGTTAAGAACCATGCTGAATAAGACGCAGAGGTCTAGAAAAAGTGTGTGTGGGGTGGGATAATGCTGCAGAGAGACTGCCAAGTACAGGGGAGAGAAAGGGGTAGAATTGTGAGACCAGGGTTGGGGGAGAGATTTGAGTGTGACGGGGGAAGAGTACGCTAGAGTGTAAAACTACCGCTTCACTGGCTTTTTTACAGCAGAAGTCAAGCCTCAAAGATTGGTCAGTTAGGCCAGATCCAAAATCAAAATAACGTGAGAATTTAAAGGGGCCTCACTGTTAGCACCCAATATGACCAGTTGCTACTTCTGAACTCGTTACCCCAAAATCTCATTTCACGACCCCACAGGGAGTTGCAGCTCACACTTTGAGAAGCCCTGTATTTCGCCCTCACTTCTCACGCCAGGCCCCAACCATGCCAATCCCTACCATCCACAAATCTCCTTATGGCTTCTGTGCCAACTTGGTGCCAACTCATGCCCTCAGCATCCTTTACCCTACAGCATCCATGCCAACTCACTCAGTATCCACCATGGGCAGACCTCAGGCGCCATGCTGAGATAAAAGAAAATTCTAAATATCTATCACAGATTTCACTTTCTAGAACAACTGTTCTCATTCATAAAGGCCCATTCAAAAAATTTTGATTCACTGAAGTACATAATCCTTCATAAATCCCTTATAAAACCAAACATTGGTATTTATAACCTCACATTAAACTGCCTTTTAGTGCATTCTTGAATAAAAAAAATGTAAGTCACTCACTCCGAGATGAGACTCTCACTCCAGCAAAAATATTAACTATTTGAACTCAGCGACGAGCTTAAGTGTCTCTGCGTTGAAAATTTGTTCATGGGATCATCGTTAGCAAGGCCAGCATTTATTGCCCTTGAGGTGGTGGTAGTGAGCTGCCTTCTTGAACCACTGCAGCCCCATGTGCTGTTAGGAAGGGAGTTCCAGGATTTTGACTCTGCAACAGTGAAGAAGCAGCAATATTGTTCAAAGTCAGGATGGTGAGTGACTTGGAAGGGAACCTTGCAAATAACGGCACTCCCGTGCATTTGCTGTCTTTACCCTTCTAGGTAGTAGAGGTTGCATACGAGCATATGAATTAGGAGTAGGCCACTTGGCCCCTTAACCGACTCCACCTTTCAATAAGATCAAGGCTGATCTGATTATAACCTCAACCCCACATTCCTGCCTCTCCCTGATAGCCTTTCACCTCTTGTTAATCAAGAATCTATCTAGCTCTGCCTTAAACATATTCAAAGATTCAGCTTCTACTGCCTTTTGAGGAAGAGCATTCCAGAGACTCGTGGCCCTCTGAAGAAAAAAAATAAATAATCCTAATTTCTGTCTTAAATGAGCAACCCCTTTTTAAAAAATGGTGACCCCTAGTTCTAGATTCTCGGACAAGAGAAACATCCTCTCTATATCGACCTGGTCAGTACCGTGTGGCATTAAGGGTAAAGTAGTAGCATGGATAGAGGCTTGGTTAATCCACGGATCTTTACGTTTTCGATCAGTTTGCCTCTTGCTCTTCTAAACTCTTGTGAATAATCTAACCTCTCCAATCATTCCTCATAAGACCATCTGCCTATTCAGCACAGTGGGCTAAACAGCTGGCTTGTAATGCAGAACAGTGCCAGGTAAGGAGACCAAAACTGAACACAATACTCCAGATGTGGCCTCACTAACACCTTATACAATTGCAGCATGACCTCCCGAGTCTTAAACTCCATCCCTCTAGCAATGAAGGACAAAATTCCATTTGCCGCCTTAATTACCTGTAAACCAACTTTTTGCGACTCATGCACCAGCACACCCAGGTCTCTCTGCACAGCAGCATGCTTTAATATTTTATCATTTAAATAACAACTTTTGCTGTTATTCCTGCCAAAATGGATAACCTCACATTTGTCAACATTGTATTCCATCTGCCAGACCCTAGCCCATTCACTTAACCTATCGAAATCCCTCTGCAGACTTCCGGTATCCTCAGCACTTTTTGCTTTACCACTCATCTTAGTGTCGTCTACAAAGGTGGACACGTTGCATTTGGTCCCCAACTCCAAATCATCTATGTAAATTGTGAACAATTGTGGGCCCAAGACTGATACCTGAGGGACACCACTAGCTACTGATTGCCAACCAGAGAAACACCCATTAATCCCCACTCTTTGCTTTCTATTAATTAACCAAGCCTCTATCCATGCTACTACTTTACCCTTAATGCCACACATCTTTATGTTATGCAGCAACCTTTTGTCTGGGACCTTGTCAAAAGCTCTCTGGAAATCCAGATATACCACATCCACTGGATCCCCATTATCTATCGCACTGGTAATGTCCACAAAGAATTCCACTGAATTAGTTAGGCACGACCTGCCCCTTATGAACCCATGCTGCGTCTGCCCAATGGGACAATTTCCATCCAGATGCCTCGCTACTTCTTCCTTGATGATAGATTCCAGCATCTTCTCTACTACTGAAGTTAAGCTAACTGGCCTATACTTACCCGCTTTCTGCCTACCTTCTTTTTTAAACTGGTTCGATTCCGGCTTGGGTCACTGTCTGTGCGGAGTCTGCACATCCTCCCCGTGTGTGCGTGGGTTTCCTCCGGCTGCTCCGTTTTCCTCCCACAGTCCAAAGATGTGCAGATTAGGTGGATTGGCCATGCTAAATTGCCCTTAGTGTCCAAAATTGCCCTTAGTGTTGGGTGGGTTACTGTGTTATGGGGATAGGGTGAAGGTCTTGACCTTGGGTAGGGTGCTCTTTCCAAGAGCCGGTGCAGACTTGATGGGCCAAATGACCTCCTTCTGCACTGTAAATTCTATGATAATCTATGATAACCTTTGCCACTTTGTCTGCTTTTTCCTTAAATTTGATACTCTCCCTTATTTCCTTAGATATCCACGGTCGATTTTCCCTCTTTCTACCGTCCTTCCTTTTTGTTGGTGTAAACCTTTGCTGAGCACTGTGAAAAATCACTTGGAAGGTTCTCCACTGTTCCTCAACTGTTTCACCATGAAGTCTTTGCTCCCATTCTACCTTAGCTAGCTCTTCCCATTGTAATCTCCTTTGTTTAAGCACAAAACACTAGTGTTTGATTTTACCTTCTCGCCCTCCATCTGTATTTTAAATTCCACCACATTGTGATCGCTCCTTCAGAGAGGATCCCCAACTATGAGACCATTAATCAATCCTGTCTCATTACACAGGATCAGATCTAGGACTGCTTGTTCCCTCGTAGGTTCCATTACATACTGTTCGAGGAAACTATCGCGGATACATTCAATAAACCCCTCCTCAAGGCTGCCTTGACCGACCTGGTTAAACCAATCGACATGTTGATGAAAATCCCCCATGATAACTGCTGTACCATTTCTACATGCATCAGCTATTGCTTTGTTTATTGCCTGCCCCACCATAACGTTACTATTCGGTGGCCTATTGACTACTCCTATCAGCGACTTTTTCACCTTACTTTTCCTGATTTCCACCCAAATGGATTCAACCTTATCCTCCATAGCACCAATGTCATCCCTTACTATTAGTTTGATACCCTTGGATATTTAACTCCCAGTCGTGACAATCCACTAACCATACAATGATTTGCGCCATCAACTCATTTATCTTATTCCGATTACTACGAGCATTCAGGTAAAGTACACTTGTGTTGGCTTTTATACCTCCGTTTTGAAACATAGCACCTTGATCAGTAACCTCTTGTAAGTTATTTTTCCTCATACCTTTTCTCCTGATTTTCCTTGTCGTTGAACCCATATCTTCATGTAACATCCTGCTGCGTCGCTTTCCATTCATATTTTTACTTCCCGTTTTAGTCCTTTAGTGACAATAGGCGATTATTATTATTATTCCTGGTACCAGTCTAGTCAGCCTTCTCTGAATTGCTTCAAACAAATTTACATATTTTCTTAAATAAAGAGCAATAGGATGTGGTCTCACCAATGCCCTGTACAACTGATGTATAACCTCCTTATTTTTCTAAGCAATTCCTCTCTCAATGATGGATAATTTCCAATAGCTTCTCTAATTACTTACTGTAGCTGTACACTAGCCTTCTATGATTCATGCACCCAGATCCTTCTGCACCATAGCTCTGCAATTTTTCACCATTTAGCTAATGAACTTTTTTATTTTCCTGTCAAAATGGACAATATCGCATTTCAGTCTTGCTCACTCACTTCACCTATCTATGTCCCTTTAGCCTCCTTAAGTGCTCTTCACAACTTACTTTCCTACCTATCTTTGTGTCGACAACAAGTTTAGCAACTGTACCTTCAGTCCGTTCATCCAAGTCACTTAAATGAATTGCAAAATGTTAAGGCCCCAGCACTGATCCCTGTAGCGCACCACTCACCACATCCTGCCATACGGAAAAAGAACCATTGAGGCCAACTCCGTTTCCTGGCAGCCAGCCAATCTTCAATTCATGCCAATATGTTATCCCCTACACCATGAGCTTTATTTTCTGCAATAACCTTTGATGTGGCACCTTAACAAATGCCTTTTGGAAATCCAAGTACAGTACATCCTCCAGTGCCCCTTTATCCACAGCACATGTGACTCATTTAAAGAACTCCAATAAATTGGTTAAACGTGATTTCCCTCTTTCAAAACCATGGCTTGGAAGGAGCCTTGGTGAGTTCCTGCAGTGCCCCTTGTAGATGGTGCACACTGCTGCCACTGCGCTGGTCGTGGAGTTAGTGAATATTTAAGGTGGTTGATAGGGTGCCGAACAAGTGGGCTGTTTTCTCTTGGATGGTGTTGAACTCCCTGAGTGTTGTTGGAGCCGCTCTCTTCCAGGCAAGTGGAGGCTATTGCATCACTCTCCTGAAATGAGCCTTGTAGTTGGTGGACAGGCTGCAGGAGTCATGAGGTGAGTTCCTAGCCACAAACTTCAAAGCCTTTGACCTGCACTTGTAGCTCCAGTATTTCTGTGGCTAATTCCTTTTAATTGTCTGATCAGTGATAACTCCCATGATGTTGATGAGGTTTTAGCTAATGAAAATACCACTGAACTCGTGGGGAGATGGTTGGGAATCTCTCTTGCTAGAGATGGACATTGCCTGATGCTTGTCAGACCCAAATGTGGCTTGGTATTTGATCATGTTTAAGCTGCATCTTAGGATGTTTATGTTAAAGGTACTATATAAATGAAAGTTGCCATTTTTCTGAACTTGTGAACAAAAACCACACAGTCCAACAGAAAAAGGTGTGCTTTTATGATGAGCAGTTATGTATCTTAGAATCCACCTGGTATCCAGTATTTTGCACCAATTACGTAAAACTATAATTGCTTGAGAGTCCATTTAATTCCGTAACCGTCCTCACTAAATTTTATTTGAGTAGGTTTCATGCTGGGACTAAAAGGTAGAGAAAAACGTTCATTCTCTCATCCCAGCCAAATAAATCATGTGTCTGTATCTGATACTGAAATAGCTGAAATCTATTTGCCCCCCATTTATAGGAATTGTATTTCCAGCGAAAACAAAAATTCTCTCCCACTTCTCTACCCTGGTACTGACAAGCGGACAACAGCACATGTTGCAGATTGCGCCACGTGACGAATATGATAATCCGACAAGTAATGCATTGGCCCTCATTGACCAGGATAATTACAAAGTGCAAATCAAAGAGGTGAGTGATGAATTGGCTGCAAGCAAATCTTTAGCATTTAAGAGATCCTGGATTAACACTCGAGTCTGTTTTCTTAAATGCCTGCAGTTATTAAAATTCTGCATTGTCCCCAATCTTTGGAGAATGTTATATTCTCCTTCAGTCTTTAAGCATAAAACGTTCCTAGTTTGCTAGTTGCTCTGCTGTTTCATGATATTCTTGATGTTAAGTATTCCAGACATTTTGTTCTTGAGAGCAGGTTATTGTTCCATTGTTGCTGCTCTCCCTGTTCCCATCCTGAGCTTCTGAAGATGTGCGGTAGTGGTGAGTTACAGTACATTCAGGGACTCAGACTTGCTGGAGCTATGGATAGTGATGGTGTGGTTGGGGGGGGGGGGGGGGGAAGAGAGGGGGAGGGGGAGAACAGAGTGGTTAGCACAGTTGCTTCACAACTCCAGGGTCCCAGGTGTTAACATGTACTAGATGCTGTGGTATGAAGAGGCAAGAGTTCAGCTCCTTTTTCACCAACACACCTTTAATGGTTCAAACTCACTCTGCACAGAACTCTACAGATCATCACAAGCTCCAGAATCCATCTGAAGCCCCTTTACATATCAGTGTCAATCATTGAACACTTAACATAAATGAGACAATCATTGAACACTTAACATAAACAAGACAACTAATTGCAATGTCTCTTAACCCATTACTTAACGCCAGGTTCGATTCCCGGCTTAGGTCACTGTCTGTGTAGAGTCTGCACGTTCTCCCCGTGTCTGCGTGGGTTTCCTCCAGGTGCTCCGGTTTCCTCCCACAGTCCAAAGATGTTCAGGTTAGGTGGATTGGCCATTCTAAATTGCCTTTAGGTTAGGTGGGGTTACGGGGATAGGGTGGAGATGTGGGTTTAAGTGGGGTGCTCTTTCCAAGAGCCGGTGCAGACTCGATGGGCCGAGTGGCCTCCTGCACAGTAAATTCTATGAGTCTGAGACTACAACCTTCTTTCCATTACATGGCTGACCAGAAATCTCTCCACCTCTCCGGATGTGTCTTGGAAGGATTTTCAGGATCATCCTAACCTGTTTGTCTGCATTATGAACACACCTTCCTTGGCCATAAAGTTATACAATAGGATCTAAACACACAGATTCTGGCTGCGAGTCAGGGACACTACCCATTGTGCCAGAAGGCCTCCTCTAATCTGATGTGTATGAAAGGGCTATTTAGCAGGAGGTTTTTGGCAGTGCCAACATCAACCTTCCTCCCTTCCATTCATTGTTGCTCAAACTAACCTTAAAGGCAGTTTACCTTTATCTATAGAAAAGCAAATTACTGCAGGGTTATGGGGATAGGGTGGAGGTGTGGGCTTAAGTAGGGTGCTCTTTCCAAGAGCTGGTGCAGACTTGATGGGCTGAATGGGCGCCTCCTGCACTGTAAATTCTATGATGATAGATGTCTTTGGGAAGAGTGAAGATGTAGAAAAGTTCCAACGGAGTAACAAAGTAAATTGAAGCAGCAGGTGTTGGAATGTTTCATTGAATCTTACCCAAATTCATACTTGGTTCCTTCAGTTTAAATAACACATCCTGCTGTGATGTTACAGGCTTTCAAAATTCCTCTTCAGAAACAGTTTAACACAATTGCTTCAATTATTAGGGTTGCCAAGTTTCAGAAATTGATTGGGACAAAATATTGGATGAGGTGTTCCAATTAGTGCCATCTACACTTGCAAAGCTGCTGAACAATTTTTGTTTATAACATATAAAATATTCAAACCATTCCAACAAATTTTACATCATTTCAAAAAAAACCTCCATCCACTCGAGCCTAGCCCTGCACCAAAAGTAAACCTCCTAATCCCCCCCAAAAAACGCTACCAAACTGACGATCTCTTCCCCCCCCCCTCCCCCCCGCACCGCTGCCTGTAATCAGCTCTGAAGGTAATGAATGGCCGCTACTTTGAGTAAAACCCCTCCACTGACTCCCATAGTCTACTTTATCTTCTCCAAGTGCAGAAAATCCACCCCACCAAGCCCCCTAACCAAGCCGAAGCCTTGGGCAGCGGCGGGGACCTCCACCTGAGCAAACCTCACCTCTGGGCTATTAAAGAGGTGAAGGCTAAGGCATCTGCCTTCTTCCCCTCCTGCAGCTCCAAAGATGGTCACCTTCAGGCACGACTCCACCTTTAATCCCAACAACAGATCCACGTAATGTGGGGCATGATCCGATATTACACTCGCCAAGTACCCCGACCCGAGGGATCAGCAGAAAGTAAAGTCACCCCCCCCCCCCCGGGCCACACACACAATTCCCCCCCCCCCCTTCTCCCCCCCCCCCCCCCCCCCCCCCCCTGGCCACACACACACACATCCTTGAATACTAACGATTTCTTTGCCACCTCCAACATCATGAAGGACTTGTGACTCAACCTGTCCAACCTAGGGTCCAACACACAATTAAAGTTTCCCAACCCCCTAATTAACTGATGCATATTGAGATCAGGGATGGACACCTCTGAATAAAATCCACGTCATCCCAATTCAGCGCATATACATGAACTAAAACCATTGACATGCCTGCCAGCACCCTACTAACCATTACATACCTCCCTCCTGAGTCAGCCATAATGTTGACAGCTGAAAAAGCTACCTCTTATTAATCAATGCCGTGGTTCCCCGAGACCTGGCATCAAAGCTCGAGTGAAACACTTGCCCAGCCATCCTTTTCACAGCTTTGTCTGATCCCTAAGCCTCAAATAGGTTTTGTGTAAAAGGACCAGATCAGCCCTCAAACATTTCAAATGGGCAAAAACCTGGTTCATTAAACCCTCTCACATTCCAAATAACTAACCGGACATGGGGCATCTCGCCCCCTCCAGGATCAACCATATCCCTCCTGTGAGTCAGTCCGACAGGAGCGCGACCGATGCCAGCTCCAGGCCCACCCAAGATGGCCGCCATCACCCCTTTCTGACTAGTTTGAAAACACAGGAATCTGCACCGTCATTAACTATCCCTTTTCCCCCTTCCCTCCATCCCATTCAGCCCCACCCCCTGAACATCAGACAGTCCACCAAAACCACCCCCCCCCATTCCCCAACAAAACAAAAACACAAAACTTAAACCTGTTACCATAAGATACAAAATAAACCTCTTCCCCCCCCCCCCACCCCCAACCCCTTGAGGTATCCATCTGCAGCCATCTCCCCCCACTCCGCTCCTGCAAACTAGAAAACCTGCTAGCCAGGTGACCCCCACCTAGGCTGGGAAAAAATAGGCAAGGCAAAGACAAACCCCACCACACCATACATCCATAACAACCCCCAACTCAACTTTAATATGAAATGTTATAGGATGAAAACAGAAACCCACACCTCAATCCCCTCCCTCTAACAGTTCCAACAATACCATAAACACCCCCAAACCAGCATATGCCAGTACAACAGCATGCCCTTCCCCCACTTTATAATTATTCCCACATGAACAAAACAAAAACATTTAAAAAAAGGACAATTCCAGAATGTCCAAACAAAAAGGATCACAGTCCTCAATCACCCTCACCCCCCCCCCCCCCCCCCCCCCCCCCCAAAACCATGTTTATTAACAGTCATTCGCCTCGTCCGGCGCATCAAAATAATACTCTGTGTCTCTGAAAGTAACACGAAGGCGAGCTGGATACCTTATCCAAGAAATGCACCTTGCTTCTGTTTAGGGCTGCCTCGGCCTTATTGAAGGTCGCTTGCTTTCTTGCCAGCTCTGCCCTGACATCTTGACATATTCAGATGGGATGGCACTCCCATCTACAGTCTCAGGTGTCCTTCGCCATCTCAGGACCTGCTTCTTATAGAAGTATCTGTGGAACCGGACATTTATCTCCCATGATGGTTCCCCTGATCTGGGCTTCTGTGTCAGTGATCAATGGACCCCATCCAACTCTGGAGGGGTCGAAAATATCCCCTCCTCTCCAACATTCCAAACATCTTAGATGTAAAGTTCATGGCTCTTATACCTTCCAGCCCCTCCAGCAGACCAACGATCCTTAAATTCTGACTTTTGGAGCGGTTCTCCAGGTCATCGACTTTGGCCGTTAATATCTTTCACTCTCCCACCGACAACGCCATCTCTGCCTCCAACAAGGTAATCCAGTAATCCAATGTGATCATTGAGCGCCTCCTCCACCTTAATCATCGACTCCTGCACCAACACCCGCTCATCCAACCTGACCAAGTTCACACAAATATGTGCCACCTCAATCAATTTCTTCAAATCATTAGCAACTGCTTGTTGCCGTTTCTTGAATTCCCCCGACAGAAATTCAACCAACTTCTCAGTCGTCCACTGAGGGTCCAATGACGCCTAAGAGGCCCCCACCATTTACTTCTCTTTTGAGGCTCGAGAGACTTCTGAATCGGATGAAGATCCCTTGCCCGATTTGTACCTCGTATTATACCCCTTGGACATCATTCGACAGAGAGAATCTAATTCTGTCATCCTGCACCACTTCCTTCCTAAAAAAACACCCATTAAACGAGTCAGAAGCGCCAAAAAACAAATCCCCAGGAAAAAGCCACCTCATGAGCTACTTTTTTTTTAAATTCGTTCATGGGACGTGGGCGTCACAGGCTGTGCCCGCATTTATTGTCCATCCCTAATTGCTGTTGAGCGGGCAGTTAAGAGTCAACCACATTGCTGTGGGTCTGGAGTCACATGTAGGCCAGACCAGGTAAGGACGGCAGATTTCTTTCCCCATTTCCTTGACATTAGCAAACCAGATGGGTTTTTTTGACAATGGTTTCACGATCATCATTAGACTCTCATCGAGGCTGCCATCGGAAGTCTCATAAAGCATCTGTAATGAGGCAATCCCTGAATTGAAAATACAGAATTTTAAACAGTGATGTTCCCCCCGGGAGCAAATTGTCTTGGACAGGTGGTACAAGGCTCAAGCAGAGTAGTGAAGAGGGAGAAAATAAATCAAGACACTTCTCTTTTACCCTGAAGTAGGAATATGTTGAAATGTAAGGATTGATTTTCATTGGTGGGCCAATTATTTTTAGTGGGTGAGATTTGTAAGGGGTTATGGGGAGAAGGCAGGAGAATGGGGATGAGAAAAATATCCATGATGTGGAGATGCCGGTGTTGGACTGGGGTGAGCACAGTAAGAAGTCTTACAACACCAGGTTAAAGTCCAACAGGTTTGATTCAAACACGAGCTTTCGGAGCGCAGCTCCTTCCTCACCTGAGGAAGGAGCTGCGCTCCGAAAGCTTGTGTTTGAATCAAACCTGTTGGACTTTAACCTGGTGTTGTAAGACTTCTTACTGTGCTCACCCCAGTCCAACGCCGGCATCTCCACATCATGGCTACCATCGACACCGCAAACTGCCGGCTCAAAGTGGAGAGGATCTCCAGGGATTCACCTGAGGAAGGAGCTGCGCTCCGAAAGCTCGTGTTTGAATCAAACCTGTTGGACTTTAACCTGGTGTTGTAAGACTTCTTACTGAGAAAAATATCAGCCATGTTTGAATAGCGGAGCAGACTCGATGGACCTAGTGGCCTAATTCTACTCCTATGTCTAATGGTAAGCTGTTTTTTCCCATGTCTATGTATTTCTGTATGCCCTATGTTTTATTGTCATGTATGGAATGGTCTGGATTGTACACCAAACAATACTTTTCACGTGACGATAAACAAATCCAAATCCCTAATTGAGTTGTTTCCATCTTGTTCACTAAAGAAGAGGGAATAGGTCGGCACTGCACATCGAGGCTTTCACTGATTCTGCTTTGCGATAAACACTCGGAGATGTGCATCATTAGCACAGAGTGGCTCTCCTGTCTCCCTTCGGGAAGAGCTTGGCTTCCGCTCTGCGCAGCCCATAGCAAAGCAGCTGAAATCAATTATCCCAGCAAATGGAAGATGATGGGTGTAACCGTATCCAATACATTATGCTATGTGCACTGTACTGCCTGTAGGTTTTTGAATTTTCAAATACTTCACTGAGATTGTGAAAACACCCCATCAACAGTGCAACTTGCTGCTAATCCAAAGCTCACATATTTCTATCCATTGCTTGTATTTCAGCTTGGTGCCCCTGAAAATGAAATGTCCGATGTTTTGTTTAACAAAACCATTTCTTCGAATAAGACAATGTGCCTAGTGCTTCTGAACTTGACATTGTGGAGAAAGGGTTGTTTTCGAGCATCTGTTACCTATTGGGATCAATTGATTGGTAATGGTGTGTTTGACATCATCATTCTTAGTGGTGAGTATAATAATAATAATCTTTATTGTCACAAGTCGGCATACATTAACACTGCAATGAAGTTACTGTGAAAGGCCCCTAGTCACCACATCCCGGCGCCTGTTCGGGGATACAGAGGGAGAATTTAGAATGTCCAAATTACCTAACAGCATGTCTTTCGGGACTTGTGGGAGGAAACCGGAGCATCCAGAGGAAACCCACACAGACACAGGGAAAGCATGCAGACTCCACACAGACAGTAATCCAAGCTGGGAATCGAACCTGGGACCCTGGCACTGTGATACATCAGTGCTACCCACTGGTTGTAAAACTGGAAGCCTAAATTTTGTTATCCTAATTTGCACCTTTCTCAGGTGACCTTGCAAACTACTGACCCATCACCAACCACTCTTTTCCTCTCCAAGTCCTTGAATGTCGTGTCATTTACCAAATCTGTGTGTATTTTTCTTTGAATGCCACAGTTGACTTCCTCCAATCAAGTTTTAGTCCCCTGCAGAGTACTGAAATAGCCCTCACCAGAATCAAAACTGGCATCCAATTTGACTGACCAATCATAGAATTTACAGTGCAGAAGTAGGCCATTTGGCCCATCGAGTCTGCAACTGCTCTTGGAAAGAGCATTCCACTTAAGCCCACACATCCCAGTAACCCCACCTAACCTAAGGGCAATTTAGTATGGCCAGTCTATCTAAGCTGCACATCTTTGGACTGTGGGAGGAAACCGGAGCACCAGGCGGTTAGACGGGCAGCATGATCGGCACAGGCTTAGAACATAGAACATTACAGCACAGTACAAGCCTGTTCCTGTGCTGCACTTTTCTTTGTTCTTTGAAACCCACGTAGACACGGGGAGAACGTGCAGACTCCGCACAGTGTCCCACACCGGGAATCGAACATGGGACCCTGGAGCTGTGAAGCAACTGTGCTAACCACTGCTACCGTGTTGCCCGCAAACCATCCCTCCTCATTTCATTAACAAAGTTGATTGATGAGGGAAGGGTGTAGATGTCATATACATGGACTTCAGTAAGGCATTTGATAAGGTTCCCCATGGTGGGCTGATGGAGAAAGTGAAGTCTCGTAGTGTCCAGGGTGTAGTAGCTAGATGGATGAAGAACTGGCTGGGCAACAGGAGACAGAGAGTAGTAGTGGAAGGGAGTTTCTCAAAATGGAGAACTGTGACCAGTGGTGTTCCACAGGGATCCGTGCTCAGACCACTGTTGTTTGTGATGTACATAAATGATCTGGAGGAAGGTATCGGTGGCCTGATTAGCAAGTTTGCAGATGACACTAAGATTGGTGGAGTAGCAGATAGTGAAGGGGACTGTCAGAGACTACAGCAGAATATAGATAGATTGGAGAGTTGGGCGGAGAAATGGCAGATGGAGTTCAATTCGGGCAAATGCGAGATAATGCATTTTGGAAGATCCAATTCAAGAGCGAACTATACGGCAAATGAAAAAGCCCTGGGGAAAATTGATGTACAGAGAGATCTGGGTGTTCAGGTCCATTGTACCCTGAAGGTGGCTGTGCAGGTCAATAGAGTGGTCAAGAAGGCATACGGCATGCTTTCTTTCATCGGAAGGGGTATTGAGTACAAGAGTTGGCAGGTTATGTTACAGTTATATAAGACTTTGGTTCGGCCACATTTGGAATATTGCGTACAGTTCTGGTCGCCACATTACCAAAAGGATTTGGATGCTTTGGAGAAGGTGCAGAGGAGGTTCACCAGGATGTTGCCTGGTATGGAGGGCGCTAGCTATGAAGAGAGGTTGAGTAGATTAGGATTATTTTCATTAGAAAGACGGAGGTTGATGGGGGATCTCATGAAGTCTACAAAATCATGAGAGGTATAGACAGGGTGGATAGCAAGAAGCTTTTTCCCAAAATTGAGGACTCAATTACTAGGGGTCACGAGTTCAAGGTGAGAGGGGGAAAGTTTAAGGGAGATATGCGTGAAAAGTTCTTTACGCAGAAGGTGGTGGGTGCCTGGAACGCATTGCTGGCAGAGGTGGTAGAGGCGGGCATGATAGCGTCATTTAAGATGTATCGATACAGATACATGAATGGGCAGGGAGCAGAGGGATACAGATCCTTAGAAAATAGGCGATAGTTTTAGATAGAGGATCTGGATTGGCGCAGGCTTGGAGGGCCAAAGGGCCTGTTCCTGTGCTGTACTTTTTCTTTGTTCTTTATTTGCAAACTTTGATAGGGTTAACCTCATCATCTTCCTCCATTGCCTCCTTCATCCAGCTGGGTGTTGAGATTCTTTCTTATTTCCATTCTTATTTGTCTAGTCATGGCCAGGAAATCACCTGAAATGGCTTCTCCTCCCGCTCCCCACAATTACCTTTGGAGTATCCTTGGCCCTCCTATTTGTCATCTAGATGCTGCCCTTCAGCACCACCATTGGACAGCATGTTGTCAGGCTCCCATGTTTCCACTAATGACATCCAGCTCAACTCTCAACCATCTCTCTCAACCCAGTCACTCCACCATCTATGATTTGGCACACTGTTTAATCAGTAATGAAATTAGCTAAATTTTTCCAAAATTCTTCCAAGAGCGAAGCCGTTATCTAAATACCAACTCCATCCCTCTCCCTGGCAACTGTCTTGAGACCAAGCCAGAATTTTTTCAATATTGATGTCATAAATGACGCTGACATTATCTTGGGCAATGTACCATTTCTGTAGCAGGACTGTCTATTTACAAATCTGCAACATTATCTGATTCTTCCCATTTCATATTATCTTTGCCTGAAACCCTCATCCATGCCTTTGATGCCATTTGACTTGATTATTCTAATATTCTCCTGTACAGCCTCCCATCTTCCAGCCTCCATAAACTTGAGCTTACCCGAAACTCTGATGTCTGTATCCTAGCTCTCAGCAAGCCCTGCCCTTCCATGACACCTTTACTTGCTAAACTGCATTGGTTTCTGAGATTTTTTAAATTCTCATCCTTGTTTTCAAACCGCTGCTTGGCCTTGTCCTTCCCTATCTTTGAAACCTCCTCCTGGCCTACATCCTTGTGATATTTCTGCGCTCCTCCAATTCCAACATTTTGTGCGTCCCCAATTTAATTATTCCTCTGTAATAAATGCTGGAAATCTGAAATTAAAGCGGAAAATGCTGGGAAAAGTCAGTCGGTCTGACATGTGACTCTTTCCTGAGCAGTTCTGGCTCCCTCAGTTTAAGAAGTATTGCATTGGAAGTGCAGCATAGATTTACCTGACTGATACCAGGATTCCAAGGGTTAAATTACAAGGAGAGATTGCACAAACCAGGGTTGTATTTTAGAATTTAGAAGATCGCGGGAATTTTACCAAAGTTTTCATGATGATAAAAGGTAATAGATTAAGTAGAGAGAAACTATTTCTGCTGGTTGCGCAGTCTCAGATTAGGGGGGGTATGGTCTAAAGATTTGCAGGGAGAAGTTAGGAAAGACATCTGCTTATAAAGAGGGATGGAAGTTTAGAGTTTTGTCAGACCTCAAATCTAAGATTGATGACTTTTTGTTAACCAAAGTTATTAAGGGATTTGGGCCAAATACCACTGTGGAGTTAGTTTGAAGATCAGTCATGATCTCATTGAATGATGGAATAGGCTTGAGGGGCTAAATGGCCTATTCCTGTTCCAATGTTCCTTCAGTTGCCAACACCTGAAGCTCTGGAATTCCCTTCTAAAACTCTGCCTCGACTTCTGTCTCCTTCTTTAAGATTCTCCTCACCTCTAAGCTTTAAACCATCTGCCCTGTTATCTCCTTTTGTGGCATGGTGTCAAGCTTTCTTTGGTAATGCTCCTGTGAAGTGCCGTAAAGCATTGTAAAACCTGAAAGGTACCATTAAATGGTTATTGTTGAAATTCGCATCAGACCAGCCTGACAGAATATAATTTCAAGATCAGGTGCTGATACTTATAGTCTTGTTGTTGATTTTCAATAACAGAAGGCAAGAGAACAGTGTTAGGACTTTAGGCTTTAACTTTTTCAAGCCTTCCTAAAAATGGCTTTGCTGGAAACTGCCTCGCTGGAAACGTGGCAACTACCTACATTTTGCAGAAATGAACTCAGGGGTTCAGTGTCTGGGGAATCGCATGAGTAGACTTGCATTCCATCATTCCCTGTTACAGCTTTCCTGAAAAAACCCTTGAGAAAGACCATGCTTGGGATTGTAGCACTTGACAAAAAGTGAGTGATTAATACTGACCTAACGCAACCTACACTCTTGACTAAAGGGGTTTCTGTGTGGAAAGAATTATGCGCATTAACTAGTTGCCTTTTCTTGACATTAGAGAATGAAAAGAACACGGTAGAAAAGAATGTGTCAACTCCAGGAATCAGTGTTTACTTCGAAACGTACTTGTACAGCACAGCAAATTATGCTCACACTCAGTGGCAATTATCACCAGTCACAACTGCTACCATGGGTCGATACCCGTCAACTAACACAGATGAAGAAGAAGACGAAAAAGATGTGGATCAGGAAAATCAGACAGCTGAGAAAGTGAAGAAACCAAAAAAGGTTTATTGTTACATATCACCAAAGGTAACAATGCACCCACTAAGTTGCGAGAAAATTGTTCTAAAAGTTAATATTAGAACTAGAACATCAGAGGCTGAAATTTACCACCACCCCCTCCCCCCCTTCAGTTGCAACACAGGGAAGGGTAGCAAAATGGCACAGGAAGGCATTGGAAATAGGCTATGGGGGGCTTCCTGCTGCCATGTCATTTTAGCACAAGTTGGAAAGGTAGCTGACAAGCTGCTCATTGGGAGCCCATGTGAACTATTGAAGTGGCCAGTTAAGGGTTTTGCCATCTCCCTTTGTTGACATTTTGCTAGCAGAAAGAGGAGACTGCTGGGCAATCCCTGGCAACCTCTCAGCGGGCTCCAGAAGGGGTAGGGTGCTCACTGGATGGAGGGGCCTCTGGCAGCAATGGACGCAACTGATGCAATGGAACAGACTGCCCTCGGTAATGTGTCCCAATTCTCACTGGGGCCTGCCTATCTGACCTCTGGCCATTCACCTGACTTGGGGTGGGGCATATCTATTAATGCATTCTCACCCTGCAAGCACACTCACAGCATGGCCACTCCTGAAGCTGCCGAGGTGTAGCCCTGACAGACTGTCACTGGCAAGATGTGACCCTATGTCCCACCAAAGTATAGTCACTCCTAATTTAGCCCCTTGTGGCGGGACATCTGTCACCTCCTTTGAATTCCACCTCGGGTCTCTGGATCACCTACAATTTTGTGGCTCCTAACCTAGAAGGCAAATTCATCTTTTTTAAATTACAAAATTGTTGACTGGCTCCAAAGATGGCGCGTATACAATTGTTACTATTACAGGATGATATTCCCATGTAGGATACTGTGAAGCCATACGTTAAAGGTAATGCTTGTAATTGCTTAATTGGGAGAAAGAGTCAGTCGTGAGAGGTGGTAAGTGGAGGCTAGTTGCTTCTATCCTTTTATTGCTGGGGAGGAGAATATTACAGATTGATTTGTTGACTTCTTATCGAGCAGCTCAATAGTAATATTGGCAGGTGCTTCGGAGCACGTCTCTTGTGTTATGATCTTGGTAGAGACCAGTAACAGGTTTAACTTTCTTGTTACAATCCGATAAACCCAGGCATTTGCCAAATAAATGACACCACAAGATTCACGATTTAAGAATTTTACTACACCAAGATCAAAAACATTACTGTACCTTGAATAGTTAAAGATATTAAAAGTATACTGAACACCATTACTAATCTGAGCTAAACTGCCCTAATCAAAGGTACACAAGGGTTGTGATTTCTTGGACTTTCTGTTTGCGTCCATCAAGATTGTACCTTCAGAGGGCAGCACGGTGGCCTAGTGGTTAGCACAACCACCTCACGGCGCTGAGGTCCCAGGTTCGATCCCGGCTCTGGGTCACTGTCCGTGTGGAGTTTGCACATTCTCCCCGTGTCTGCGTGGGTTTTGCCCCCACAACCCAAAAATGTGCAGAGTAGGTGGATTGGCCACGCTAAATTGCCCCTTAATTGGAAAAAATAATTGGGTAATCTAAATTTAAAAAAAAAAGATTGTACCTTCAGAACCCCTCCAACCATTCCTCACTAGTAGACTTCGCAGTCAACATGGCCTTTGCTAGCCTGGTTCTATTATTCTTTAACTCCTGGGTTTTGCATCTAAAATTATCTCCTTTTCTTCTCCGCTTAGCTATCAACTCTCTATTGGGAGTCTTTTAGTTAGCAAGAGTTTTAAACTCTTTTCACCAACACACTATGATCCTTGAAAGTGATGTTTGCTGCACCAGGCTTGTTCTGAACTAAAATTTAAACATCTGCTTGGAACAGAATCATACCCACATTCTGCTCACCTTTATAATTAACTTCCGGTTGACTCTTTGCGATTCTGTTGTTTATCTCCCAGACAACCTGGTCATGGGATCATTTACTGAATGCCAGGTGTTCTGCCAGAAATCCTCTTTTTGAGAAATCTGGTTCTCACAGGGACCATCACCACAACATAAAAGTTAGACTCGCCCCCAAAAGCACATGGATCATTACATTGGAGACAAAGTACCTTAGCTGTTGAGTCAGGCAGAGCACAGTTTTGCATACTGTCTAGTTTCCATTCAAATAGATTTTGTAGCTGAATGCATGTTAAGCAGCTGTGTTTATCTTAATTCTACTTTCAATTCAAGCTGCTAGGAAGTGAAAGAAAGAAGGACTTGCATTTATATAGTGCATGTCACAGCTTCACGTTCCAAAATATTTTACACCCAATTAAGTACTTTTGAAGTGTCACTATTGTAATGTATCAAAATGTTATCTAACCTGGGTATTCCTCAGGATTCACAGCACATGAAATGTGTTTAATGTTATTGCAATATTAAAGCAGAACTGAATCTGAAACTTTCCCCTGGACCAAACAAGTAAGAATTGTGATATATTAGAATGGTTTATTAATTGGTTATGCTGGGTAGTACTGTACTTAGACTCCAATGAAACTGTGCACTCAATCCTGAGGTTAGCTCATTAGAATAGTTTCAGATGCAGGCCAAGGCAATGTGTAAGCTTTGAGTGTGGAAAATGGTGTGTTCATGCAATTAAAAAACGTGGAGACAAAAATCTGCAAGCCTTTAAAGCTTCAAAAATCATTATTAGTCTTCACCAAAACTTTTTAAAAATAAATTTAGAATTTCTAATTAAGGGGCAATTTAGCGCGGCCAACCTACTGACCCTGCCCATCTTTTGGGTTGTGGGGATGACACCGACGCAGACACGGGGAGAATGTGCAAACTCCACATGGACAGTGACCCTGGGCCAGGATCGAACCCGAGTCCTCGGTGCCGTGATTCAACAGTGCTAACCACTGTGACATTACTGTCCCGCCTTTACCAAGACGGAAGGGTTGTGAAATTAAGATAATCTGAGTAGAGACGAAGGAAAGGAACCAAAGAACCGCAGAAAGCTATGGCACAAAGATGCCATTTAGCCCTTCGTGTCTGTGCTGGCCCCCAAAAAAGGAAAAAATTAATAAACTAGCCACTCATTTTAACTCCACTTTCCAGCACCTGTCTGAGGCCTTGCAGATTACAACACTTCAGGTGCATACCTTTTGAATGAGTTGAGCATTTCAGCCTCCACCACCAATTCAGGAAATGATTCCAGATGCTTACCACCCTCTGAATGAAAAGGCTTTTCCTCATGTTGCCTCTACTCCTTCCACCAATCAGATAATTGACCTCTCAGCTAGGGTAAACCGGTCTTTCCTGTGTACTCTATCTAGGCCCCTCCCAATCTTGTATACCTTAACTAGGTCACAAGACCTTGGAAGAAGGTCCAGCCTCCAACTGCTTTCTGAGGAGGAGAATTTCATGGACAAATGATCCCTGAAGGAAAGATTTCTCCTGATCTCGGCCTTAACAGTGATACCTCTCATTCTTAAACTGAATCCCCTAGTTCTAGACTCCCTTAGGTCAAGTCTCCCTTATCTTCAGGTAATGCAGAATTGTCCCCATTTGATAAGCCAAGGAGCATCCTGTTTATAAGTTATTGCCAAATTTTGTCTTTTCCTCTCCTCTCTTGAAAACATTCAGCCTCTGGCAACTTATCCAACTGGCAATTCATCATTGGGATCAAGAAGCTATTTGGCTGTTCAGACCATTGTAACTGAGTTTGAACTTGTCTTCACCTCTCATATGTGCACGCCTTCATGAGGAGCGATGCTGAAGAGTCCGGAGCTGGAATCCCAGCGGCTTGAATTTCCTTTTCCCACACTTCCGTCAAACCAGGGTTGCTGCAGCCTATTATTTCATAGCCTCTTCTCGCTCTTCTGTACCCACCACTGGGCCTAGCAATCCCATGCAGAAAGTCACTGGAAGGTTGTGATATAACTCTCAACTCTTGCCCTCCACCGTAACATGCTAAATATACAATCACTAAGCATTTTGCAACAATGTACTTGGCAGCTAGTGTAAACAGAACAGTAAACCGAATATTTGTTTTCCAGCAATTCTCAGTGAAGGAGTTTTACCTGAAAATCATCCCTTGGAGACTTTTCACTTTCAGAGTATGCCCGGGAACAAAGGTGGGTCTGGGGTGTGCACTGACAATGGAGTGTTTAATTATGTCATGTTACGGTGAGGGCGAGCGAGGTGGTATGCTGTGTATTTGTATTGACCTGATCAATCCAATGTTTAATTTCTGAGAGTTGGCTAATTTCAGCTAAGATAGCTGGAAGGCTCTACAATTGACCCACCATCACGGATCGATGGGAAGAATTAACTAGTATTATGAGTCTTCATCATAGTCCAGTGAACTTTCATTGGCTGGCCACTGTTTGTAGGCACCCAGCGAAGACAGAGTCAAATTCAATTGTGATTCTCCCCACTCTCCACTACAACTTAAACACTCTGCTACTGTTCAGACACACTAACGCAGATTAGCTGCTTGGATGGGACTCTGGCAGATTAACAGGTCCTGGAGTAGAATCACAGCAGGAGTCAATAGTTTTGATAAAATACAGAAGTGAACCGGGAAAATTGAATGGTAAAAATAATATAGTGCCTTTTTTTTTCTCAGTTTTTCTACCATGGTCCAGACCCAGTGCATAAGTTCCTGACTCTAGTGGTAGATGATGGGATACAACCTCCTGTGGAACTCAGCTGCAAAGAAAGAAACATCATGGCAGCAACATTTATCCGTTTCTTACATAATAACATTGGTAATGATCAAAACCTTCAACTCCTGTACTTGTCTGTTGTGGAGGTGTGTGTGAGAGAAGGAATACGTTGCTGTTAACTCAAGGAAAAATCAAACTTGGCAGCCAAAGAGAACACGTTAGCATCAGAACCATGCCAAGTGCTGCTTGGATAAGAATTCCGTCCCCTAATTTCTCGTCCGGCAAATTGCCCATGTTTTCAGGTCATGCAGTGAATGAGCTTTGAGAAGCTGCCAAGTGGTGGCTAGGCACTTATTAGGGTGCAAAAAGGAAGAAAAATTGGCAGTTGAGTCATTTTGAATCGTTCAATCGCATCTTCATGTGGCTGGATCAAGTTACTGCTGTCTGTCCCATTGCCTCAGGCCTATTGTATATAAATGGGAACAAGAGACCTATGTGAGGAAAAGAAAAATTGTAATTTGTTAAAGAAAAAGAAACGGTTGCTTTCATTGAGACCAGTCTACACTTACCTTTGCTGTTCCCTTGTGTTCAGCTGTCTTCTGCCTCTGCAGTTCATTCTTACCCTCCCGTATAAAATACTTGGTATCAAATATATGTGTAGAGTTGCTTCAGACGTTTAGCGTTTAATTGTTTTATGCAGGTTTGTAATTGGTCACACATTGTAAACTGGTCATTGGAATTTATTGTCTATCATGTATTCTGTTCTTTTAAATTGTTCCAATTGTAGGCGAAAGTAAGTATGAGGCATGGTAGCACATTGGTTAGCACTATTGCTTCACAGTGACAGGGACCCGGTTTCGATAACTGGCTTTGGTCACTGTCTGTGGGGAATCTGCACGTTCTCCCCATGTCTGCGTGGGTTTTCTCCGGGTGCTCCAGTTTCCTCCCACTAAGTCCAGAATAGACCTGCTTGTTAGGTGAATTGGACATTCTGAATTCTCCCTCCATGTACCCGAACAGGCGCTGGAGTGTGGCGACGAGGGGCTTTTCACAGTATCTTCATTGCAGTGTTAATGTAAACCTACTTATGACATTAATAAAGATTATTATTATATTATATGCGTATAGCAAGCAATTTGAAAAGCAAATAGCATGTTGGCCTTTATTGCAAGTGAATTGGAGTACAGCAATTAGATGTCTTGTTGGAATTGTACAGGACTGTATCGCGACTATTCCGAGAGCACTGTGCACAGTTTTGTTTTCATGTTTAAGGAAGGATTACTTGCATTAGAGGTGGTACAACAAAGGTTCACTAGATTGGTTGTCTCATGATAACGAGGCTGAGTAAATTAAGATAATGGTCTCTGGTGTTTAGAGGAATGACAACTGATCTCATTGAAACAAATTGTGAAGGGGCTTGATGGGTGGAGATTTGTGAGGTTATTTCTCCTGACTGAACACATTTTCTTTAGAGCAGGGAAGGCTGAGGGGATTGATGTGTATAAGATTATGAGGGGGTTTGTACAGGGTAAATAGGAAGCAGCTGTTCCCCTTGGTTGAGGGGTCAATCCCATGAGGGGCAGGGGATTTGAGAAAAACCATTTCAGTCAGAGGGTGGTGAGAACCTGAAGTGTGCTGCCTGGGAAGGCAGTGGAGGCTGGAATCCTCAACCTTTAAAAAGCACTTGGATGAGCACTTGATATGGGACAAATGCTGGTAAATGGGATTAGTGCGAGATTAGGGGTGGTTATTTTCAGTGCAGATTCAATGGGCCAAAGGGCCTTTTCTGCGCTCAGTGACTATGACATGAGCTCAGGATAAGGGGACAATTATTTAGGACTTGGAGGAACTTCTTCACATGGAGGATTGTTAATCTTTGGAATTTTCTACCCAAAAGGTTGTGGACCCTCCATTGTTGAGTACATTTAAGGCTCCGATAGACAGGTTTTTGGTCTCTCAGAGAATCAATGGATATCGGAAGTGTGTAGGCAAAGTGGAGTTGAGGCGGACATTAGATGATTTTAATAAATGGAAGAGCATGCTCAAAGGGGCCATTTGCCCTCATTTTGTATGTTCTCTTTATATAAAAGCATTTTGTTTTGTCTCTCTCCCAGGAGGTTCTGAAACCTTCCAAGACAAAGTGAATTTCTTTCAGCAGGAACTTCGTCAAGTACACGTGAAGCGATCACATACAAAGATTTCCCTAAAAGTCAGCCGCCACAGTTTTCTTGAGTCGGTGAGTTTAATGTGTTGTCTGAGATCTATATACTCTGCTAAGTAAGGTAATTTCTAAAATTTGTAGTGTCCAGAACAATTTCTCCTTAATGTCGTCCATTATTTTATTTTTGTTTTTCACCAAATTTAGGTGCATTCCGTTAGTGTGTAAGTTCAGGCATTCATCTGACAGGAGATTGTAATTTAAGGAATCTAATCTAATGTGTAACTTCGAAATTTTTAACTTTGACAGCAATTCTAATTCTAGCTTAGTTTGTCTTTAATCCCTGATTTAAATTTCTGCACCCACTAGTCCCTGAAAGCTACACGAAACTTCTCAGTCTCTGATTGGAGCAGGAATTTTGAGGTGATCTTTCAGGATGAAGAAGGTCAGTACTAAAGCGTGATCAAATTTTTGCAATGCTTGAATGGGACAAACCCGTCTTGCTTTAAAAGCTAATTGATCAAGGTTGACAAATGTGTGCTGTGATGATAAATTGATATGACTGAGATTTTACTAGGTTTGCTTTGGACGTTGTGGGATTTCGCAGAACCTAGTTGCCTTGAGAGCTTTACTGTTGTTAGCCCTCTCCCTTTGGATTTAACCCACAACATGTATCTATATTACATCACAAAACAGCACAAATTAACAGCGTTATACTAAGATACAGTAAGGAAAGTAGTGCGGCAATAAAATATCAATTCTGCTCTATTAGTGCGAAGGTTTGTTAGTTACTGTTGTCTTCCCTTTTCTGTAACTTTTGTTTGCTATGTCAGTTTAGAGATCCTTGAGGAAACCTGCTCGTGGATTTGCTACTATATAAATATCTTCTATGAATTGCATAAGAGTAACCCAGCTGATTCATTATTATGCCTGCACAAAATCAAAATACTACAGCTGCTGGAAATCTGAAAATGCTGGAAATCCTCAGTCGGTCTGACGTCATTTGTGGAGAGAGAAACCGAGTTAATGGGTAGAATTTAATGCTTGATGAGCGCACTTGGCGATGGAACTTAGAGTAACCGTGAATCCCGGTCCTGCCCAAATCCAATAAAAAAATTGCAGTATTGTGGCAGCCAGTGTAAATTAGCGGCCGCATTGGGCATGCGGGGTCACGGGCACGGCAAGCGCCGTGTCCAATGGTGACCTGCTGCCAACTTTAAAAGCAGTGTCCACGTGCGGTTAATTAATCCGTAGCCACAGCTGGTGGGAGGGGAGCACCGGCAGCCAGCCAGCCCCTCATTTCCCTGATGACTTCCTTAGAGCCCTGTTGGAGGCTATTACTGAAAGGGGGGTGGGGGGGGGGGGGGGGGGGGGGGGGGGGGAGACACCCTAAAGCCAAAGGATGGAAGGAGGAGGTCACCTCATTAAAACCAAGAAGGCCTGGACCAAAGTGCAGCAGAGGTCAGCAGCCATAGCCTGGTCTAGCGAACCTAGATTTAGAGCTGGAAAAGGTTCAAAGACCTTCTGCACTCTGAACAGGTGAGCTCCGAGTGGGCATTGTGCAGAATGGGACACTGAGGAAGGGTTTCAGGAAGTCTCGGAGTACACATGTCTGTGCGCCTCCAAGCTGCAGGGATGAATCTGCAGCCTTTGGTCCATCAAAGGATCAGTTGTGTAAAGGGGGGAGAAACGTTCTCAACTCTCTGAGGGGGTGGTCTGAGTTGGGGGCAACATTGTATGCTGCTGGAGGTACTCAAAGGTATCAGCACTCAATGGGTCTCTGCATTTAGTTACAGAAGAAATATAACCACAATGATCATGAGCGACCTGTCACTGGTGGAGAGGGGGGCGATTCTCCAAGACGCTAGCCCGAGCCAGGATTCCCACTGACCCGTTGAATCGGGCGTGAGGCCCAAAATGGGATTCTCGCTGGATGTCAAACCCATCACAAGTCTCCCAGCCCGCTCCCCTACTGAGATCAGGTTCTCGCCCGGAACTCATTAGCATCCATTGCAATCTCATGGGCAAGATTAAAGTGAAATGCTGCAGCTTCCCAGGATGCTCCTGACTACCCTAGCTGGGAGTCGCATGGGCGGCAATCGGCACTAGTCCTTAAAAGAGAGTACCAGGTTCTGTGGACTCCAAACGGGGGAGCAAGGGTCTGAGTTCCTTCTCTGCACTTACTTCTAGGGTGCCAAGGACAGTCTTTCAGGGAAGGTGGGGGTCAGCTGGGGGCTTAGGCTGGGCTGGAGGTACGCAGGTTGAGGCGCTTTCCAGGGATAGGCAAATCTTCCCTCTGTCGCCTTGGAAACCTTGATTCTCTTCCAGCATGTCATGACAACAACTATGAGCGACACTCACTCGGATAAGTACTCCAGGGCGTCCCCGGATCGGTTGAGGCATGTGAACTTTTCTTCAACAGCCCAATAGTGCTCTGTATCGCCATCCTTGTGGATACAGAGCAGTGATTATATCTCTCCTCCGGTACCTGACAGGCATCATCAACCACCTTTTCAGCGGGTAACCCTTGTCGCCAATCAACCAACCGTTGAGGTGAGCTGGAGCAGCAGACATCCTGGGCACCTGCGACTGGTGATTGTATGCATGTGCGAGCTGCCCAGTTACCTTGCCCACAAATGCAGAATTGCATATAATCTAAATGTTCATAGACTGAAAACTTTCCAGTTCACAAAGGCACCCGTCTGGCCAGCTGGCGCCTTGATGGCTATATGGGTGCAATCAGTAGCACCCTGGATGCAAGGGAACCCTGCAATGGTGGTAAATCCTCGTACCCACTCAACCTGACTGACCTGGTCTGTGCTGAAATGAATGGATCTTTTCACAAGTCTGAACAGGGCATCAGTGACCAGCCGGATGTAGCTGTCTGGGAGACTCAACATTGATTACCCACCATAATCCACAGACATAAAGTTTTAGTGCCACAGTGACCTTCAGAGCTATGGACGTTGAGTATTCACCCACACAACTGGGGGCTATCTCTGGCCCAATCATCTGCAGATACCCATCATGGTTTCCCTTGGACGCCAAAGTTTCCTCCTCTGGTTATGTCAAGGTAGTCTGAAAGGTGCCTGTGCACCCTCGCAGCAAGGTAGCAGTGTCTTCTGTGAGCTTGGTCTTGCCCTCTTCTGGTGGCCCTGATCACCCTGTGCCTGTATCTCTGCCGCTGGGGATTGCCTGTGACCACCAGGCCTCCTCACTCTTAGTTACCTCTCCTGCACCGAGGAGACAATACCCATCTACAGGTTTGCAAATGGGGCTCACCCATGCGCAAAGGATGACCGAGGGATCCAAACCTCTGGTGCCAGAAGACAGCAATGTCCTGTGAGCTCCACACTCGAATGAACCCAACACAGAAACCACTCCATCAAGGCTCCAAGACGCACCTTACTTCACTCCCAGAAACTCCTAATTCCTCAGCCAGTGTGTGCATTAAACCCCATTTTTCCCACCCATGCATGAAAAAAAATCAAATTTGGTTTGTCCGCCTGCCTATGTTGACCGTGCAACAAGCTTAAAATCACACGGGTACGGTTAAATTCTGGTCTGTTGGGATTTTAATCCCCTTAACTATCTCCATTATCAGTGGGAGCCACTGCCGATCTACGCCTGCCCCACCGTCTGAAATATCGCGCAAGTGTGCAATGATATTGGGACGTGCACCCGACATTATTATATGCGATTTACTACAGTTCCGGGTGGGGCGCACGCCCGCCAGTAAAATTCTACCCAATGTGTCCGATCAATGCTTTTCAATAAAATTGGGAAATGTTAGAAATATAATAGGATATAAGTAAGTGAAAAGGGGGAGGATGGGGAAAAACAAAAGGGGAAGGCTGTGATGGGGTGGATTATTTAATTATGTATCTGCCGCAACTCTTTCCTTGGCACCTGTCTTTGCTTCTGACTTATTCCAATTTAAAGTCCATCCAATTCGGTTCCAGATCTTCTTTGCATTTTTCCATCCGCTGCTCTTGCTGCTTCTTGAGATACACACTTAAAGCTATGTTGTCACATTTATCAGCTATCCAAAGCATTTTGCTGCAAGATCGCAACTTTTGTGTGCTTGAGGGAAACCTTTCAGGTGATCTTAGTTCACCCATCCAGACAACTCTGAAGTTACCCCCCCCTCATTGCAGTAATTAATTCTTAATATGATTTCATAGTTACTACTTGTACATTAATAACAATTTTCCAATATCAATGCCAGATTTACCTTGGGGAAGAATGTAACCTTACTTTCCTAGCGTAATGCTGGAGGAATCTCAGGATGCTTTTGTGTATTTTTTTCAGCATTGGATTGGGGTGGTCCACGCAGGGAATGGTTTGAATTGACATGTAAAGCGCTCTTTGACAAAAGCAACGGTCTGTTCATGCACTTCAGTGACAATAACCAGGGGCTGGTGAGTGTATATTTCACTTAAAATTCTGCAAAGTAAGATTTAATTTCAGCTTTTAATAAATGATTGCTTATTAAAGCCCGAGAAAATAGTATTCCTTTCGGGGGTGGGGGGGGGGAATTATATTTTAAATGTGATAGGTAGGCTAATTGGGCGATGCATTGAGCTAGAATTCTGTCCTTTTGCCACTGTTTCCTGTATTGTGGAAAGCTCCTCTTTGCTGGCTTTAGGAGCTCTACATGAAATGAACTTAATGTGATTCCATTATTTAAAGGGAAGCACATGTTGGTCAAATTAGCGTCCGTAAAAATAAAGGAACATGCAATCAGATGTTGATGACTGCTGACTTAAGGCTGAATTCGGTTTTGTGATTTTCCTCTGCTGGTTCTGATGCTTCCAATTTAAATATGCAGACTGAAGTAAAACAGACAATGCTGGAAAAGCCCTTCTGGTGTGGTCGCGTATGTGGAGAGAAAAACAGAGTTAACGTTTTGAGTTGGTCTGACTCTTCCCTGGGTGGTCACAGTCAGAAAACGGGGTTCGAAGCTTGCATCGTGGGCTGGAGGGAGGATGGAGGAACCCACTCCGTCTTCTCTAGTCAGCGTTTCAGTTGCTTCTTCTCTTACTGCAAGGAAAGCAGAAGCTTAAAACACACAAAAGGTGGACCTATCACATCACCAACACCCAGTGATTCTAACGTGGTTGTCACCAGTACATTCCCCCTTGCAACTTTAATTAATTCATATCTGGGAACCACCCTCTCACAGCGAGGGCCCTGTTGTTAAAATGATTGCATTCAAGATATTTCCATAATGGCTCAAATAAATTTGTGACTGGGGACCTCCTCTCAGCTAGGGTCCTATTATCTAAGCGATTAGGCTTAATGGTTTGTCTCCCAAAAGTTGAATACCTCATGTGATTGCCTTGCATGGGGACAGAGCTGTGGTTCACTGATATTCCCCGTCATTGCCCTTGATGGATCTTTGCAGGCCTGCTGGGCGGGATTCACCGTACCACCACACCCGTTTTCGGGTGCAGCGCACCCCTGCCGGCAGCGGGACCCTCCGTCCCATCAGCCAGCCAATGGGGTTTCCCATTGTGGGCATACCCACGCCATGAGTACGCTGCCTACGAAACAGAGGATCCTGCCGACGGAGAATCCAGCCCGCTATCTCGATCCTAATGGATTGAGATGTGGAATGCACAGTGACCCAAATTGGGGTATCCATCTTTAGCTTGAGTTCCAGTCACCTTTAGTCTCTGTTTTAAAAAGTCTCAGTTTTTCAAAGTTCAATTAAGGCTTCTAGCCGGTGGATTAAAATCATTATATGACATTAAACACACTTTCATGACACACCACCACAGTGACTAACCTGGAGAAAGCCTGAGGCTGTGAAAGGTACCAAATAAACACAAGCTTGTTCTTTTTCTCTTGCTGCAGGTAGGAAATACCAATTTGTGACTTTGCATATGTAGCATATTTATGATTATCTACTATATTATTGAGAATATATTCAGTTTTGTGTGGGAATGTATTTACTTAATGACAAGAGGGAATTATTTTCTTTGCCTGTTCAGGTGCATCCAAACCCAGAACGATTACCTCATCTCCGACTAAAGTTATATGAGTTTGCAGGAAAAATAGTTGGGAAGTGCTTATATGAATCTGCCCTAGGTTACAAACAGCTGGTTTGTGCACGCTTTACTCGATCATTCTTGGCACAAATTATTGGACTCCGGATGCACTATAAGGTAATCAGGTTTATTGATTAATGTACTTGTAGTGGCCTTGGAATACAAATAACCTTTCATCAGAACTGGAAGATATAAAATATTAACAGTTTTTAATGACAAACGGTCTTGCTTTGTTTCTCTCCCCACAGATGATGCCTGACCCCCTCAGTATTTTTTTACTTTTATTTCAGATTTACAGCATCCACAGTAATTTGCTCTCATTTTAAGATGCATATACTTGTGTAAAGACCCACATGATTTCAGGCTGACCTGATGCAGGTTTTGAATTGTCCCAACAATGTGACCTCCACCATCCCCACAAACATTCCTCCTAGTCCAACAAATCTCGGACCTGATTAGTGTTTACAGGGCTATGTTTTTAATTCTGAATGGATTCTCTTTCCCTGCCTCCTTCTCCTCCAGCATTACATTGCACCCCGATACCATGGAACCAATGGTTGCCTCCAGGATGGAGCAGCAGATTATTCAGAATGTGAAACTTCAGATTAAAGCAGCTAGAATAAGAGCGCAGCTTGTTGATTTAAATGCTTTTAATCAATTATACTCAAATGTAATCTTCTATTTCTATTAAATGAGTCCGTGGAAGTTGAAAATAGAATGATTGGTCTGTTGGAAACCAGTTTGTTGGGGGTTGGTTGTAAATTTCTCACCATGTGCCTTAATTTGTTACTTTGCACTCTGCATCCAATCTAAATTGCTCAATTGCTTCTGATTAGATGTTGATGCAGATTACAAATGTAGGCCACCGCTGAATGCTGACACAGAAGGAAAGGAAATCCTAAATATGCCTTTTTCTTGTAATAGTGTCAGTGACCCAAATGAGAACAAATTCACCTCACTGTTCATGTCTTTGTCGCTTTGTCAAGTACCAGAATGTTAGCCTTTGTGATTACATTTACACCACACCTCTGTCTTATCACCTCTGCTTGCAGTATTTTGCAACAGATGATCCAGAATTCTACAAGAGTAAAGTATGTTACATCTTGAAAAATGATGTGAGCGAAATGGACCTTGTTTTTGCTGAGGAAAAATATAACAAGTCGGGTCACTTGGAAAAGGTAGAGTTGTTCAGTAAATTCACTTGATAGGTCTGCTGTGCAAACTTTTTTCAAAATAAATTTAGAGTATCTAATTATTTTTTTCCAATAAAGGGGCAATTTAGCATGGCTAATCCACTTAACGCTGCACATCATTTTGAGTTGTGGGGTGAGACCCACACAAACACTGGGAGAATGTGCAAACTTCACACGGACAGTGACCCAGGGCTTGGATTGAACCCGGGTTCTCAGCGCCATGAGGCAGCAGTGCTAACCATTGGGTCACCCTGCCTCCCTCTCTGCTATGCAATCTCACATTGTGCCCTCTTGCTGCCTCACGGAAACAGTCTAGCATTATTTACTCTGTTGTATACTTTATGATCTTGAACATCTCTATCACCTCCATCTCTACTTCAGTAAAAATAAGCCAAAACTTCTTAATTCCGTTTTCATAACTAACCCATCACTCCTGATAACATCCTAGAGAACCTTGCTGCACATTTTCCAGGTTTTATGTCCCTTTTATAACCAGAGGGCACAGACTAAGATGATAGGCAAAAGAGTCAGAAGTGACACAAAACATCTATTTACACAACACGCTATTGTGATCTGGAATACACTACTGAAAAGATGTTGGAGGCAGATTCAATAATGATTTTCAAAAGGGAACTGGTAAATAATTTCAGGGCCCCGGAGAAAGAGTGGGATTAGTTGGATAGCTCTGCCATAGAGTCAGCACAGGAAAGGTGGACTGAATGGTCTCTCTGTGCTGTATTATTCTGTGATTCTTACAACAGGCTGCCAAAAACTCTATATAATACTCCAACTGCAGTCTAACTAAGGCCATTTACAAGTTCACAATTATCACATTGCTTTATATTCTAGTCACAAAACCAAGGATTTCTTGGTACTCTTGCCAACTTTTGTTAGCATACATATTTGCATGCCAACCATTTAATGTCTAAATGTTTTCACCCTCAGTTCTAAAGTGTATAACTTTTCATGTCGCTGCATTGAAATGCACCTGCCTTTTAGCTGTCTTTTTCACATTTTCCATACTAAACCCTCTCCCAATAATTTGGTGTCATCAGCAAATTTTGAAATTGCTCCTGCCGTTCCTAACTCCTGATCATCTGTCCTAAGTCCTATATCCTAAGTAAAAGTAATGCCTAATATCGACATTTGTGGAGCATCACACATCTATGTTTCCAGACTGAGAAACGTACCTTTATTATTGTTACTAATTTGTTTTGAAAAACCTTTCAAGTTCCTCTTCTCTCATTTTTATCCTTAATTCCCCTTCCGTAGTTTTCCTGTATTTGCTCATTCTTTTTACTTAACTTTTATATTCCGATATAATCCCAATCTTCAATGCACTCCTTTATTTCATTAACTGTAATGTGCTTGATTTGAACATTTTCCGTTCCATTCGCTAATGCTTCCTTCCACTTATTCTGAGCGAAAGGCCATTTTTGGCCTTTTTCTTCAAAGTTAATTATCCTCATCATTTTCTTTTCCCTTTTCTATTCTTACACTGAACCTGTATTTGTGTTCTGCTACCTTTGCATCTACTTGCTCTGCGTCATTACATTACCCACAGCCATTTTTCATTGTTATTAGAGGAGCAGCATGTTACCTCGCTAACCTGTCCATTCCTGTGTCTGGTGGCCACAAAAAGGTATTAATATTACTTTATTTAAGATGCTGTATTTTAAAAACAATCCCTTAAATCATGAAATACCCTTTTGTAGATTGTGAAACCTGTTACATTGAGGGTTTTAACTTTAATCTCAATTTCTGGCTAACATCCCCTCCCTGACTCAGTGCTTTGTACCTGCGCTTTATCCTGGCACCTTGAAACCTACATACCATTCTGGAATCACCGAGTTTACTGCCAGTATCAATGAGAAAGCTTCACCATATCCTTTGTTTGGCTCATCACTTTGAGATTGTTTATTTTCTACCTTACAGGTTGTAGAACTGATAGCAGGAGGTGCACAGGTACCAGTGACTAATGACAACAAAATATTCTACCTGAACATGCTGGCACAGTACAGACTGGCCAACCAGGTGCGACAGGAAGTGGAGTGTTTCCTTAAAGGTATGTTATCACACCTCGTCAGCAGTGATAGAAATTGAATATAAACATTATTCACTTTCCTCCTTTTGAGTTCATATCCATGCATTGGGTACCACAATACATTTTGATATCTTTATTTTTAGTGGCAGCAATATAAATTGAGAAGTTCATTCCAACAGGAAAATAAACCTTGGGTGAAGACATTTATTACACCAGGGTTCTATAAATGTTTGACCCATGAGTTGGGGCTGACGGGCTCAGATATTTTTTTTTTAAGTGCAAAGTACTCTCGCCTCCACCTTGGACCATGTGTTCTCCAAAGTGCAGTGTCGATTGTGAAAAACAGATGAATGATAAATACTCCTCTGGCACTCAATCACGTGTGTCGAAGAGGTGAAAAGAAGAATTCTGAAAGTGGGTGAGAAAAGTAACAGTTGCCTTGGGATCTGGAGGGATGCAAGTTTAAATTGCTGCCCTCACTTCCTGAAATAGCCACGATGAAAGGGGAGGCAATAAGCAATGGGTAAAGAATCTTTCAGTCATATTTGGGTGATCTGGTGCTTTCTAGCAGCAAGGGCATTGACGGTGACTTGGGCATTCTCCGTTTACCAGCTATAAGCACTAAGCCAGGCAACAAAAAAACAGTGGAAATAAAGAAACAAGCAGGAAGAACAAACCTGGAATTGTTGTACCATCCTTGCCTTCAGGGCACCTCCGGGAGAGTTTCCGGCTGGTTAATTACTTTCAAAGTGATGTTGCTGTTTAAAAAGAAAATATGAATTAAGGAAACTTTTCTCTAACTGATGGCTTCAAGTTCTTTTTTCTGTTTTATGCAGGTTTGAATGAGTTAATTCCAGAAAATCTCTTGGCTATATTTGATGAAAATGAATTGGAGGTATGTAATGACACGTGAAGTGACTCATTCCATATCACTGTGACCAATGTCCCCCCTAAATTATTTTCGTGTTTGAGGCCTGTTTTTTGAACATACGGTGCTTAAAATTTTTTTTGAACCACTGCACATGTGCAGTGCCTTAAAGGTGGGGGGGGGGGCAACTTGTAAGCAGCCTGCACCACTTTGGTTGCTGTGTGGCTAAGCATGAGGTTTATGGGGAACATTGGGGACTTTGCCTTCCGGCTAATGCTTTGGCAAATTTGTCAAGATATGCCCTTCGCACTAATCTCTTCATACCACTAGATGGCACTAATGCACTTTGAATGCAAACTGGTGCCAACAACGTTTGTTCATGCTCATTTGAAAGCAAAATACTGGAAATATGAAGGTGCCAGAAAAGCTCAACATGTCTGACAGCATCTATGGAGAGGGAAACAATGTTTTTTTAAATAAATTTAGAGTACCCAATTCATTTTTTCCAATTAAGGGGCAATTTAACGAGTTCAATTCACCTACCTTGCACATCTTTGGGTTGTGGGGGCGAAACCCATGCAAACACAGGGAGAATGTGCAAACTCCACACGGACAGTGACCCAGAGCCGGGAACGAACCTGGGACCTCGGTGCCGTGAGGCAACAGGGCTAATCCACTGTGCCACCATGCTGCCCTGAGAGAGAAACAATGTTAATGTTTCAAGCTCATTATGACTCTTTAGAATATGTTGAGTCTTTTTGTGCATTTTGTTTTTAATGTCTGTTTGCAGGTTGAGGGTATCCCCAAAATGCTATGATACTTAGCGTAGGTGATTTTAAATTGAAGTGCTTGGTGGATAAGTAAGATTACCATTCTGCGACTAAGAGGCTTGGTCTGTTGTCAAGCTACTATCTTCAGGTTTATGAAATGCATGCACATGACTTTCTGAGACGAATAAATTTCTCTTTCCCCTGGAAGCATCTGACATGAATTTATCCAGTCATGTGCGTCATTATGGACGAAGGCCCATGGCCAGCAGTGAAGTGTGACACTGCTCTGAATGTACGTACAATACCGTGGTATTGTTAAAGATCGTGACTTTCACAATTTTTTTTTTGTTAAAAGCTAAATTCAGTCTTCTCGTTTGCTGTTGTTTTAGTTTCTTACATTTTCCCAACCTATTTCCTTTTTAAAAATTTAATTAATAATTTTAAATTTATAGCAGTGTCACACTTAACTGCTGGCCATGGGCCTTCGCCCATAATGACACACAACTGGATAAATTCATGTCAGATGCTTCCAGGAAAAAGATTAATTGATCATTTTTATTGTCACAAGTAGGCTTACATTAGCACTGCAATGAAGTTACTGTGAAAAGCCCCTAGTCGCCACATTCCGGCGCCTGCTTGGGTACACAGAGGGAGAACTCAGAATGTCCAATTCACCTAACAGCACGTCTTTCGGGACTTGTGGAAGGAAACCGGAGCACCCAGAGGAAACCCACGCAGACGCGGGGAGAACATGCAAACACCACACAGGCAGTGACCCAAGCCAGGAATAGAACCTTGGACCCTGGATCTGTGCAGCAACAGTGCTAACTACTGTGCTACCGTGCTGGAGTACCCAATAATTTGTTTACCAATTAAGGGGCAATTTAGAGTGGCCAGTCCACTTATCCTGCACATCGTTCTGGGTTGTGAGGGTGACATCACGCACACAAGGGGAGAATGTGCAAACTCCACACGGACAGTGACCCAGGGCCGGGATCGAACCCGGGTCCTCGGCATCATGAGGTAGCTGTGCGCAACCGTGCCGCCCTTCAAAAATCCTCAAGAGTGTTATTAGCTCTGTCATCACTGTTTCTCAGACTATGTCTTTATCTACATCACCCTATTTTTGCAACTTGCGGCTTCTCTGTTCTCACTCAATAAGTGATTAAAATCCTGTGCTTATCCAGTGTGGTACCGATGTCCAACAGTTGGAAGCTGAAAATGAATAATGGGTTTCCATGGTCTTGGAGAGAGACCGACAGTGGGAAATCTGGAACAGTAGCTGTTCTTTCTCTCAGATTTTCAGCAGTCACAATTTCCACTTTTCTCGTTGAATCGTGACAGCTCTTTCCCCAGGTGTTTCCTCCAATCAGTGGCTTTTGAAGCTGCCCTCTTCCTCCTGCCAATTTTCAATTTCTCTGCCCACAATTATAACAGAAACAGCCTTTGTGAACATGTTGTTCTTCCATCGCACCAGTTTTTCCTCTATTTTTTTTCCCCCTGAACAATAGCCTCCCCTCACTGTACCACACAGTTCAATACTGGGATTGTGGGCAATATTGCAGCAAGTCTGCCGATCTTTCCTAAATTAAATTTGTGTTGACTTTGCTTTGCTATTCTTTAATTTTTAATAAGTCGATGGAACTTTTTCAATTCTCATTATTGGATTCTGACCCCCAGCTGTTGATATGTGGGACCGGCAACATCAATGTAGCTGATTTCAAGACGCATGCTGTCATTGTTGGAGGGTCCTGGCACTTCCGAGAGAAGGTAAACCCTTGATAGTGACGAAATGTGAAGCTATAATGTGGTTTTTGGTGCAGCTTGGAGCTTTTGAGTATTTTAGGCAAACAAAAGATTTTAATATGAAATAAAATATTTGAAATGCACAGCCCCAGATAGTGCTTTGGGTGTATGTCCTTTGTCAGAATAAACTTTAATTGCTTTTCTTTGATATGCATTACCATTGTGGTGTAGCTCGCCCCTGATGTTTGTTTTATAAGTCAGCTTAGTCTGAAGTACTACAAGTCTTGCTTGGATTTGTGTATGGGAATAGGTGTGTATGTCGATGGCTTTTGTGGAAAGGTAATTTGTTGTTTTGTCATCAATATTAAGGAGTAAAGCCTTGTGGTTTGGTACCTTCACTAACCAAAAACTGCAGCCAGATTAGTGCCATTGGTAGTGAATAAGATCGTCAGAATTCTTAAAACTGTGCTGTCCTGCAGGTAATGAAGTGGTTCTGGACAGTGGTGTCCAGTTTCACCCAGGAAGAGCTTGCTCGGTTGTTGCAGTTCACAACAGGCTCTTCCCAGCTCCCGCCAGGAGGATTTGTGGCGATGTGCCCATCTTTTCAGATCATCGCAGCACCTACGCAGAGTACTTTGCCCACAGCCCATACTTGGTAAGTAGTTAGGCATGAGGAATACAACTGTGGTGCAGTTGTGGACATGTGGCATATACCCTCTGGCATTTCAGGGGAAAAGTGTGTGCTAATTTTCCAGCCACTGCCAATGACACCATGCACTTCCCCCTCCAGAGCTACCCCTCTGCTACCACATCTGAAGGCAGTAGGAAACATGTCTTGATATACTGGTTAGTAGAGGTGTGAAGAACATTCCCACAAAATGCTAGCTCAATAGATAACTAAGTTTAAGATCAATAAATCATTCCTAAACACAAAGGTGTCAAAGGATACACAGAGCCAAGGCAGATAGATAGAATTTGGATGCAAGTCAGCCATGATCTCACTGATTGGTGGAACAGATTCGAGGGACTGAATGGCTGACTCCTATTCCTATATATGCTGGAGGCAGAAATTCTCAGATCAACAAGTTTCCACATTTAGTACACAGGTGGAATCCCACTTTCAATAACAAAAGTACTCCATTGGGGGTGAGATAGGAGTACACTATCAACGCATGGAGTGATGCTGGTTTTGGAAAATCTAGTTTCTCCCCATTAATACTAGCACTCTAATAGAGGAGGCCTTGATGGAAGGGCAGGGCAGAGTACCCCATGAGCAGGCATGGACCATATGGCCTGTCGAGCCTCCTCTGCCATTCAATACGATCGTAGCTGCTTTGAACTTCAACTCCACTTTCCCAATTGCTCCAGATATCACTTGATTCCCTGAGAGAGCTGGAGTCTGTCAACCCTAGTCTTTAAACCTAGTCGCCGATACAGCATCCACAAACCTCTATGGTAAAGTAGTCTAAAGATTCACAACCTTCTGAGTGGAGGAATTTCTCCTTGTCTCAGTCCTAAATGATTGGTCCCTTATCCTGAGATCTGTCCCTGTGTTCTAGATTCCCCGGCCAGTGGAAACGAGATCTGTGTCTACTCTATCCAAACCGTTTCAGAATCTTGTATGTTTCAATTAGATCACCTCCAATTCTTCTAAACACCAAAGACTACGGGCTCATTTTACTCAGGCTCACATCATAGGACATCCAGGGACCAATTTAGTGAACCTTTGATGTACTGCCTCCAATGCATATATATTCTTGCTTAAAAGTGAAGAGCAAAATTGCACAGGTATATTGCAGGTGAGGTCTTGCCAAAGCCCTGTACAATTGTAGCAGGATTTCTTTATTCCTGTACTCCAATCCCTTTGCTATAAAGGCTGACATGCTATTTACTTTCCTAATTGCTTGCCATACCTCTTGCTAACTTTGAATTCTGGGCATGAGCAGACCCAAGTCTTTATCTGCATTTCAACATTTACACGTTTCATGCTTTACCATTCTTACGACTTGCGTGAATAACCTCACACTGCCTCCCCCCCCACTATACTGCATCTGCCTTCGCTTAATCTACCATCACTTAACCTGTCTACACCTCTTTGCAACCTCTGTGTCCTCTTCGCAATTTACATTCCCATCTAGCTTTGTGTTATCAGCAAACATGAATATATTACTCACTATCTCTTTTTGTCTAAGTCGTTAATATGGACAGCAAAGAGCTGAGGCTGCAGCACTGATCTGTTCAGCGAGATACCACCTGCCAACTTGAAAATGCCCTCTTTCTCCTACTTTCTGCTCCACATCCCTTAACCAATCCTTTGTCCCTGCTAATTTATTACCCCAAATCCATGAGCCCTTATTTGGAGGTGCATGTGGAAAAAGAAAGGCACATTTGGAATTGCAGTGAAAAGGAGAGGGAGAGGGACATGAACAGAAGCAGAGGAAGGTGTTTGGGATGGAGAGAAAAGGGACATGCTATTAAAAGAATACGCTAAATTCTACTGCAAAGTCTTCTGCAATGGAGCGTCAGAAATAAAAACATTTCGGCGGGAGAGATTATTCACCCTCCCTAGATATTTCTATTTCCCCCAAACCCCCTACACTGAGGAAATGGCTCTTATGCTTGATTAGAAAAGCACAGATATTATTGACAATAGTGGAGGGAAGGAATTGATCAATTGTGAATGATTTTGTACTGACCAACTTTTTTTAATATATACATATATATCTCTAGCTTTAACCAGTTGTGCCTTCCTACTTATGATTCCTACGAGGAACTGCACAAAATGCTGAAACTGGCCATTAATGAAGGCAGCGAAGGATTTGGAATGCTTTAGCTGTGAAATTTTGGGACATAAGTGGATCTATCCAGTGGCATGCTGAATAAAGAAGCACCGGGTCCAGCGACAGCCATGATAAGAATTGCTGTGGTCTTCTCATATCTACCATAACACTTACAAGCCAGAAATGGATCGAGCAATGGTAATCTCTGCGCTATTCCAATCTGAGCCTTCAGTTAAATAAAAGCGGATGCTGAAAATCTGAAATAAAAACAGAAAATGCTGGACAAACTTAGCAGGTCTGGCAGCATCTGTGGAGGAAGAAGCAGAATTAACGTTTTGAGTCCACATGACCCTTCTACATGCAACCTGCAGTTGCTGGGTGAGCAGGTTTGAAAGACAGCGAACAATTAGCGTGCTCCAGTCAATACTTCCCAGCCGGTAATGCCAGCAGTTCCTACAAGCACTCCGTACCAAAGCTGAGATTCACCAGGTGCTGTGATCAGTGACACCCTTCTGCATTTGTCTGATTTACCAATAACATAACCTGGGAGATGCTTTCGAGACTTGATCTCATTGGATGTTTGTCAGGAAACAGAGAAAGAAGACTATTCTGAATGTTCACAAGCAGGCACGGAACTTCCTACACCTAACTGTTCCTGTAGCACACGACATTCTTTGTCAAACAGCATTTTACGCACATGGCTACAAAAAGACTTGTACCTCAAGCAGTTGGGAGCTTTAGTGACCTGGCTGTAATCTGTGACCATGCAAGGCCATCCTATGGTACCAGGCGCTCAACTGTGAAAGAGACCGAAAGCAATCCCAGGTTCCGTGCCCTGTTTTCTGGTTAATTGAACATGCTGGTAAAGCTGTGCCCCCCCCCCCCCCCCCCCTCCTCCTCTCCACCGATCCATGACTGTCGCAACCAACCGCACAAACCTTCAGATAACTGCACTTCTTCCGTGAGCTGTGTTTTGTTGTCGCTGATCTGCTGAGACAGATTCAAACCAATCGATCGCAGGTTTGCAAAAAGGTTGGTGTTGTTCTGGTGTTAAGATTTCATTCAAATTTCCAGGTGGACTATTACAAAAGCAAAATATTGCAGATGCTGGAAATCTGAAATTAAAGCTGAAAACGCTGGAAATAACTCAGCTGGCCAGGCAGCATCTGTGGAGAGAGAAACTAGATTCATCATTTCAGGTTAATGAACTATCACCAGAACTGAGGCAACTTTCACAAGTTAAATAATTACGGTAGTGAAGTGGGAGAAGCATGAGTTGATTAACAATGGAGGGGATTGAAATGTGGGAGACTAACTTGTCTCCAGTGCATTATTGTAAGTCAAGTACCGTGTAACATTCACAGAACAATCTGAGACCGGAAAATGAGCATATCCCCCAATTCTCGATTATACGCTGAATTCTCTCCCAAAGGTTGTGATTAGGAGCCTTGTTATGTAGACTCATTAAAAAGAAATTATTATTTTGGTTGGTTGAGATGAGACGTGTTGTATCATGCTGTGGTATATTGCAGATAATTCTAGTTGGAAGTTGTTAATTATTTTGTGGGTTGCCTTAAAATAGTGTTTAAAAACAGGTTGCCCAATACAACTGGAGACCAGCTGGGCTGCGTAGATCCAGTCTTCTTTTCATTACAGGGATGTCACAAGCTGAAGCACCAAGGGTGGGAGACTGCCTCTAGTTTCAATGCCTCCGCTAAGACGATTCTTGCTAGATGTGCAGTCGCAGATAGAACAAAAGATTCCAAAATCAGGGTTTCTATCTTCCTGCCTATTTTAATCTTTTATAATCCTCCATTCAAATGCCAGTAACGAGGAGGCACTTTGGTTACTGTACTGTGAATTCTCCCTTATTCATTTTCTCTCCAAAAAAACATTATAACCTGCATTCCTTCACACTCCACATATGGCCAGCTCTCAGTGCTGATTTTACAACACAGGTCAGAGAGCAGGAAAGGGTGTGACCTTAAACAATCCAAGTACATTTGCCACTCTCAGCATTTAAAGTGACTTCACTTATTAATGCATGCCTCTGAGAAGAAATTCAGAGATTGAGTTTCATTAAAAATTATTTTAGTACAAGGTGAAGGCCAGTTTTTCCCCTCTCTCTCTCAATTCTCCATTTATCCCTCCAGAAGTTCCAAAATGACTTGACAATAATGGAGTGCAGTTTGTCCTCGCTGCAATAAAAGTTCACTGACTTGTTTTTGTTGCTGAGATGTGATCCTCTAACCCTGAACAGTCCTGGTCCTGGGTTTGGTCAGTGCTACTTAATGTCATCCATTCAAAGGGACTGCATTGTTTAAAGGAGTAACAAAATCATTAAGGGAGAAGTGAGCTCTTGATAAAGCATTAGCTCCTCTGTTAACATGTCAGGCATTTGCCTGTGTTGGGGAGCACAAATAAATATTTTACTAATGGGAATATTTTTCTTTTTAAAATCATGTGCTTCATAGAGTTAAAAAGAGCTTTACTTTCTCCTATAACACTGCTTGCCTTTTAGTAGACCTGCAAGTTGTTTTTAACCACTCCAAAAACCCGTAGTATAGGCTCTGAAAACACGCTGAGCTGAGTTGCACTGCTCCATCTATGAGGGCATCTGCAGCCTTGGTGATGACCAAGAAGTATGGATAATTTAAAAGTTCACGTGTTTGATTCAAAAAGTCCATTTTGTGCGAGTAATTGCAGAGTTATTCTCATTGCTGATCTGAATTGTACATTAATTTCTGGATGTGTTGTCCAGAGCCCTCAGTTTTTTTGCATGTAGCTACCTAAAAAGCTCTTGTTGTCACTACGTTGGGGGTGGGATTGCAATTGAATTTGGGATGTATTAAGATCTGCACCTGGGTGTTCAGTGCAAGAAGAGGAGAATGCCCTGTCTAAAAGTACATTCAGAACTGGAGCAAAACAGTTTTGGCTTCACCATGATACTAAACTTTCAAGTATAAATGGGTGTTATGGCAAAAAGTAACTTCAGAGAGAAGTAGGAAAATCATGTGTCTGACCACTTCTTTCCTCTTGGTCAGATTGGTTCCTGATTCTCAAATTAGATTGCAGGTACAATTATAGCATGAACATGGTTTATACACAAAACTCAGGAGTGACCTTGCAAAGTATGAAACATGTCTTCCTAGAAGTAAGGGGCAGAAATAGTTCAGAGGTCGCACATTGTTAGTTTAGATTGGGCAGGAAGGCATGTATAATCAGGGGTTTCTCTTACACTGTAGATATTGTTATGTTACATGACCCAGTGTATTTAATACAACCATTGCACAGTATTGCTTCCATGTGTGTGGTCCTTCTCCATTCTTTTTTTTCCTCCTCATCTAAAAGTAATGTTTTTTTTAATACCAAACTCTGTTTTAATAGATAAATGGGATTAAGCCTCAAAGTTGTTTTATGAAAAGTAGAGCCTAATCTAAATTTAAGTTCACTGTGAAACTAAACAATTCTTTTTGAGTAAATTTTATTTAATGAATCAATCATTGCAACCCAAACAGGAAAGCAGCCAAACATTTAACAATTAGTAGCCAAATATGAATATATTCTTGAAAGAGAAAGATGAGATACAATGCGCAGTTGCATAACTGTTTTTAAAAATATAACATTTGCAACCAGCAGGGGCTAGTTTAGCACACTGGGCTAAATCGCTGGCTTTTAAAGCAGACAAGGCAGGCCAGCAGCACGGTTCAATTCCCGTACCAGCCTCCCCGAACAGGCGCCGGAATGTGGCGACTAGGGGCTTTTCACAGTAACTTCATTGAAGCCTACTCGTGACAATAAGCGATTTTCATTTCATTTCAAGTAGGCATATTGATAGTTGTGCATTTTTTGCATTTTTATACGCATCAGGGGAATTGTGTGGGTGCGAGAATCAATCACTGGTTCCTAAAAGCTATCTCATTGGGATTGTTGTTGAGTTAGCTATCTTGATTCTCTGGAAGCAGATGGGGTGAGGTAGGGGTGGTGTGGAGAGAGCGCAGGCAAGCATGCGGAGAGGAAGTGTGAAGTGAGAACTTGGGGAAAGAAAATGTGTTTAAAGGAGCTTGATGGTAAAAGTAGAGTGGGGGGTCAGGAAATGGTCTACTGGAATGAGGAATTGTCTGGGGGAAAGGGGTTTGGAGTCTGCTGAGAATCTTTGGGAGATAGCATTCATTTTGAGGAAGAATGCTGGAGAGAAACCTTTCCAGTGCTGTAAGTGAGCATAATGAGACAGATGGTATTCATTGGAGGGGGAGGGTTGCAGGAATTAAGATGAGCAAGTGCAGCAGAGAAAGGATAATCCGTTGCTTTACTGGACTGTCACAATATTAGATCATGGTGATCTGAATGTTATTTTCAGCAGTAAGTGAAAAAGAATGGGGAAATGGGGAGGAATGATCACATTGATGAGAGCACTTAACTTTTAACATTATGATCTGTGCTGCTTTTAAAAGAAAATTTCATAGCAGATGTTTTCCACTTACTGAGCGGAGACATTTACTGCTGTGAAAAGATATTTAGCAGACGTTTCTTACCAATGTAGACACATTACAGCCAGCTGAAATGCAGACAAGTTAGAAATGTCCAGTGAGGGCATTTAAATTGGCAGACTCAATTAAAATGATGATTTTGCTTTTTTTATCCTGCAGCATTTAACTTGAAGATTTTTTTTTAACCCTGGCTTATCGTTCATTGTGAAAAAGGCGGAGGGGGGGTGGAAACCTTTTCAAGTGCATAAAAGCAGTAGCTACAGATGTGACACGGTGATGAGAAAATGCTGTATGGGATTTTTTAAATATCGGGCATCACTAATATCAGCATCACCAATTAAATGGAAAGTACTTGCCCTTTGTGTATTCCACCATTATTTGACGGAAGAAGAAAATTAAGTGTTGAAATAAAAACAGATAGCATATGAGCAACAGGCCTGTCAGCAGAAACAAAAAAAAAGATCTTGACATGGATTCTTTGCCAGAACTGCAAGCTTGAAAGATAAATCGACTCCATTTTCAAGTTCTGATGTAGGACCTATGTATCTTTTCTTTTTACAGATGCTAACGGGCTGGTGGTATACTTTCAGTCATTTCTGCTTTTGCTAAACATTTCATAGGCTTCTTCTGTTGACTAACAGTTTCATGGAGTGTTCTGTCTTAATCTATCACATTCATTGTAGACATGCTCAGACAATGGGCAACTGCTGTGTGTTTACTGGCTAGCACCTTTGTACCATTTGTCTTTTTAGAATCAGATTGAGATGAATTTGTTTTAATTTCCTTCAGTGCTGAGCTCTGCTGTATATCTGCTTTAATGTATCTTAATGGTTGCAGCACTGACACGTGGGACATAGTCTGTGGGGAGTTTCTTGCTCTATCTCTCAGAAGTGTTTAACAATTGAAGGCATTGATGTTCAGGAAAACAGATTCGATCCAGTCCTTCCCTTTCCTAAAACTAAGGTTTTGAGGGACATCTTTGGCTGCTCCAGAGCATCAAGGCAATCGACCATCACAATTGGGGGATTTTACTTGTAGTTGGTGAGGGTGTGGTGATATACCGCTGAAGCAAAGACTGTTTTGGCTGCAAGACCAGTAGCATAGTTCCATTCATTATTCTGATAACACTTAGTAAGGAGATGATCTTGAAAAATGTAAAGGTGAAAGTAAATTAGTTAGAGCCGGCACTTTGCTTACAGAATGCACTGGGTCATGTGTCGTCCACTTCAAGGTAAAACTTCTCTCCATATCACTAGTAATGCCAGACTGGGGTGGTTTTAATAATGTACTGTGTAAATAGACCAGCTCAACAGTTTTTGGCTGTGAACTGAATGTTATTTATTTGTAAAAGACTGGTACAGATTATTTTATATTTTGAAAGCTGTTTGCAATGCTTAATGATATGGATGCTCTTGAATTTATCTTTTTCGAACATTTATACTGTTTATGATTAAAAGTGGCTGAACGAATGAGGTGTGGTCATTTATTTATTTCATTTTTCAAATATTTTTTAGAAATTCAGCCGCATAACAAGAAAATATTAAACATTTTATTTGTTTACATAAAAGTTCTGACAGCCGCCGTTATTATCCAGATGTCACATTTTGTTCAGCTGTTATTTGTTGCCATTTTATAGAATCTTAAAAAATAAGCACATAGGTATCTTCTTTTTTTTCTTCTTTTGAAGCAACCAGGAATGGAACCAGACAACTGTTGAGGTGGAGACATTTTTGATGACCGTAATTAACATCACAACCTATTGATATCACTCATCCCCATCAGGACTATGTATGTCCTTATAAGGGCAGACTAGATTAGATGTCAAACACTGAAGTTTGCCCTGGATCCTGGACTACAATGAACAACACTATCGGAGACTGTCACTCTAATTTGATTAAAAGGAAAAGCAAAATGCTTAAAAATGAAGTTACAAATTTTAATCTATAAACATTTGGGCCAACAGTAACGTCTTTCAGCAGTTTTAATTCCCGGACAATGAAGCCCATGTCACTTAATATCTCCATGTTCTTTCATGTTTTTTAATCTTTATCTTTGTCCTATGTTGAGGTGTAATTATTACCAATTTTCTTAGCATAAGGGTGGCACAGTGGTGAGCACTGTTGCCTCATGGCACCAGGGACCGGGTTCGATTCCAGCCTTTGGTTACTGTGAGGAGTTTACACGTTCTTCCCGTATCTGTGTGGGTTTCTTCCAGTGCTCTAGTTTCCTCCCACAGTCCAAAGATGTGCAGGTTAGGTGGGTTGGCCATGCTAAATTTCCCCTTAGTGTCCAAAGGTTAGGTGGGGTTACAGGGATAGGGTGGGGGTGTGGGCCTAGGGTAGGGTGCAGACTCAAAGGGTCGATGCAGACTCAATAAGCCAAATGGCTGCCTTCTGCACTGTAGGTTTTCTATGATAACAGTTCAAGGAGAAAGTGTAGTGTGTGAAGCATGTGACATGTCAGACATGCTCCCAAATATTTCTGCTTCATAGTTCCGAATTCCTCTGCTTTTAAGAAACCAAATGCTTCCTCTGGTTGATGCCTGAGGTCCAGACCTCAATTGTGAGGTGTCAAAAATGAAAAACAGCGAAGGCTTTCGTCCACCTTGGAAGGGAAGTCGGCTTCACGGCAGGAATGTCTTTCTGTCGGAAGCATTAGGATTAAGTAATGGGTGATCAATAAGCCTGTTACGCACCACTGGATTTGTGCATTTATAAATTAGGGTGGCTGACTCGAGCTGTTCTTTCTACCTTCTTTCTGCCATGCCTCAAGCAGATATTCATTGTGGAGCTTGTGGGAAATTTAAAGCAACTCTGTTCTGTAATGGTCAGCTATCCGCCCTTTTAAATCGGGCAAAAGTTTAAAGAATAGACACCTTTAACCTCATCCTAGTTTATTACATATATTGTAAAGTTTATTTAGTCTCCAGAATAACAAGCTTCAGAGGCAGTCTTTGCATGATTTACAAATATATACAAACTTCATAACTAATTTAGATATGGATGTGACAACATCTTGGGTTTTTGAACAAGGCTGGCAGTTATAACTTTCTAATGAACACCAGCAAAGGGTTGAGCACTATAAATGTTCCTAGTTAAAAAATACTGCAGTTTAGGTGAATCAAACTAATTGAGATCTCTTGGCTTTTAGGATATTAGGAGAGTTGTGTATATATGAGTTTATGGCAATCAATACCATTATGATTTAAATTACACTACTTAAAACAATGGCAGTAGCAGATTTAATAACTTTTATAATGGAATGGGTAAATACTTTAAAGATAATGGGCGGGATTCTCTGATCCTGAGGCTAAGTGTTGACGCCGTCGTAAACGGCGTCGCATTTCCGGCGACATCAACATGCCGTTCAGGAGCAACAATTCGGACCCATACAGGGGGCCAAGCAAGGCACTGGAGTGACCCACGCCGCTCCAGCTGCCGATTACGGCGTCAACTGGGCGCCGCGGGTCTGCACATGCGCACTGCGACCGGTGGCAATGGGCGTATGCGCAGTGGCTCCTTTCTCCGTGTCGGCCCCGATGCAACCAGCGCCAGATACCGTCCTCCATCTCTCTCTCCCCCCCCCCCCCCCCCCCCCCCCCCTGAGCTCCTCTTCCCACTTAAGCTTCAGGTCCTCGGTCTGCGTATCCTCAGCTCCCATTAGTTCCTTGTAGAAGTCTAAGACTCTACCCTCTCCCACCTCTATCCCAGAAACTACCCTGTCCTGCGTCCCCTTTGGCAGGAGACGTGGGAAGGACGGCACCAGTCTGCGTACAAAATCCCGCATCTGTAAGTATCTAAAGTAGGGCTACATGGGCTGGCGCGGAGCAAAAGAGGCCCCCAGCCTGAGAGGCCGGCCCGCAGATCGGTGGGCCCCGATCGCGGGCAAGGCCACAGCGGAGGCCCCCTGGGGTTGGACCACCCTCCTTTCGCTCCCCACCAGGCCGCCCCCGGATGCATGCATGGCAAGGTCCCGCTGGGTAAGACCACACGTGGACGGCGCTGGCGGGACTCAGATTATTTGTGTGGCCGCTCAGCCCGTCCCGGGCGGAGAATCGGCGGGGGGGGGGGGGGGGGGGGCGGCACATAGAGTGAGCCCCGACCAGCGCCAATGGCGCCGATTCTCCGGAGAATCGGCAGACCGGCGTCGCGTGATTCGCGCCTGGCCCGGCGATTCTCCGGCCGGAATGGGCTGAGAGAATCCCGCCCAACATTTACAGGGCTATGGGGAATGTGCAAGTGGACTAATTGGATAAAACTTTCAAAGGGCTGGAATAGGTGAGCTCAATAAAAGATTCTATGATTCTATCTATAATTGTTAATATATAGCTTTGTGGTCAGACATTGAAAATAGACACCGTATTCAGGTCAGGGGGACTAAGGTGTCCTTGTCCATCAATTATAAGTTTTTTTTTAAACAAACAATTTTATTGAGGTATTTTAGGCATATAGAAAAAGTGACATTGTACAGTACAAAAAAAGAAGTCAAGACACAAATTAAACATAGTGCAAACCACGGCTCTGTTCACGCACAGACCTGCATCAATATCCCCTTACTCTACTCTACTCGACCTTAGACCCACCCCCACTCCTCCGGCTGACGCTTACTACTCTGCAAAGAAGTCAATAAATGGCTGCCACCTTCGGGTGAACCCTCGCCATGTCCAATAGCCATACCTCATGTGGACCCGGTGCACAACCTTAAACTGGAGCAGGCTGAGGCTGGTGCATGTTGCGGTCGTGTTCACTCTGCTCAGGGCTTCTGCCCATATACCGTCCTCCATCCTCTCCCCCCCCCCCCCCCCCCCCCCCCGGAGCTCCTATTCCCACTTAAGCGTCAGGTCCTCGGTCTGCGTATCCTCAGCTCCCATCAGTTCCTTGTAGACGTCTGAGACTCTACCCTCTCCCCTAGAAACTACCCTGTCCTGCCACCCCTTCGGCGGGAGACGTGGGAAGGACGGCACCAGTCTGCGTACAAAATCCCGCACCTTTAAGTATCTAAAGTCATTCCCTCTCGCCAGCCCAAACTTCTCCTCCAGCGCCCTCATGCTCGGAAAGCTCTCTTCCAGGAGCAGATACCCCATCCTCACAATCCCCGCCCTCCTCCACAGTCGATACCCCCATCCATGTTCCCTGGGGCAAATCGTTGGTTGCCGCAGATTGGGGTCCACACTGATGCTCTTACCTCCCTACATGCCTCCTCCACTGGCCCCAGATCCGAAGAGCTGCCACCACTATCGGGCTCGTGGAGTACCGTGCCGGCAGAGGCGCCGTGACCAGTGCTGCTAAGCTAGTGCCCCTGGATGAAGCAGTTTCCATCCGCTCCCAAACCGACCCCGCACCCACCATCCATTTCCTTATCATCGCTATGTTGGCCGCCCAGTAATAGTTGCTGAAGTTCGGCAATGCCAGCCCCACTTCTTCTCTGTTCCTTTCAAGCATCACCCTCTTCACCCATGGGGACTTCCCTGCCCATGCAAATCCCAGAATAATTTTATTCAGCCTCTTAAAGAAGGACCGCGGGATAAAGATGGGGAGACACTGAAAAATAAACAATGGCTCCCACTATCTCTACCTTCCTAATCTCCTGGGGCATCATAATCACATTGAGCAGCCTTCTTAGGTTGGCCACCACCCTTTACAAACCCGGTTTGGCCCTCCACAATTACATCGGGTTCACAGTCCTCAATTCTGGTCGCCAAGATCAGGGCGTCTACGTTGATCAAAGAGATCGGCCTGTATGACCCACACGCCTCCAGGTCCTTACCCCGTTCAGAATAAGCGAGATGGTGGCCTGCGACATCATCGGGGGTAAACTCCCTCTGTCTCTTGCCTCGTTAAAGACCCTGACCAGCACCGGCCCCACTACCCCGGCAAATATTTTGTAAAACTCCACCGGATACCCGTCCGGCTCCGGGGCTTTACCCAACTGCATAACCTTCAGGCCCCCCAATACCTCTTCGATCTTAACCAGGGTCCCCAGTCCGTCCACCAACCCCCTCCCCACTCTTGCGAAGGTGAGTCCGTCCAGGAATCGCCTTATCCCCCCCCCCCCCCCCCCCCAGTCCGCCGAATGGTTCCGAAGTGTACAGCTTCCTATAAAAGTCCCTAAAGACCTTGTTCAGCCCTGCCGGGTCACCCTCTAGATTACCTTCCCCATCCACTACCCTCCCTATATCCCTAGCCGCTTCCCTCTTCCTTAGTTTTTGCACAAGCATTCTACTGGCCTCCCATGCTCATAAATTGTGCCTTTTACCTTTCTAAGCTGCTCTACAGCCTTGCCTGTAGTCAGCACCCCAAATTCGGCCTGCAACCTCTGTCGTTTCCTGAGTAACTCTGATCTCGGGGATTCCGCGTAACTCCTGTCCATCCGTAGAATTTCCTTAATCAGTCGGTTCGTCTCTGCCCTATCTGTCCTGTCCCTGTACGCCAGGGGTGGGCAAACTACGGCCCGCGGGCCGCATGCGGCCCGCCAAAGGTATTTCTGCGGCCCACCAAGTCATTTAAAAAAAAAAAAAAAAAAAAATTTTTTTAAAAAAAATTTTTTTTTTTTTTTTTAATTTTTTTTTAAAGGTTAATGGGTGGGGGGGGCTGTTGGGTTACTTACTGGTATAGGGTGGATACGTTGACTTGAGTAGGGTGATCATTGCTTGGCACAACGTCGAGGGCCGAAAGGCCTGTTCTGTGCTGTACTGTTCTATGTTCTATATGAGGCGCCCAGAATCATAACCGGGTGAAGTAATTATTTTACTTAATATACTATGCGGCCCTTTGTGAATTGTGAATTTCTGAATGCGGCCCTTGCACGCAAAAGTTTGCCCACCCCTGCTGTACGCCCAGATTGAAATCAGCTCCCCTCTCACCACTGCCTTCATCGCCTCCCAGAGCACCGCTGTCAAGACTTCTCCAGTATCGTTCACCTGCAGGTAATTCTGCATGCATTTCTTCAGTTTCTCACACACCGCCTCGTCCACGAGTCATCCAACTTCCAGCCTCCATGGTGGGCACTGAAAGCTGTCCTTACAAAACTGCAGGTCTACCCAGTGTATTCTGCCGAATATTCTGCCCCCACCATTCCGGCCAGCAGGTCCCTACTCACAACAAATTAGTCAATTCGGGAATACACCTTGTAGAAGTGGGAGTAGTACGAGAACTCCCTCGCCATCGGCCGGCTAAATCTCCATGGATTTGCTCCCCCATTTGCTCCATGAATCCTCTCAGTTCCTTTGCCATCGCTGGCAACCTGCCTGTTCTTGAACATGACCGGTCCAGGCTCGGGTCCAGGACTGTATTAAAGTCCCCGCCCACGATCAGCTTATGCGAGTCGAAGTCGGTGATCTTCCCTAGCATCCTCCTAATAAAATCCACATCGTCCCAATTAGGGGCATACGCACGGACCAGGACGGCTTTCACCCCTTCGAGCTTACCCCTCACCATAACGAACTTGCCACCCCCATCCACAACTGTGCCCGCCGCCTCAAATTGTACCCTTTTATTAATCAGGATCGTAACCCCCCTCGTCTTAGAATCAAGCCCCAAATGAAAGACCTGACTGACACAGCCCTTCCTTAACCTAACCTGGTCTGCCACTTGACTATGTCCGCCTTCAGAACCCACAGATGCACAAACACACTAGCACTCTTCACTGGCCCGTTTACCCCTCTAACATTCCAGGTGATCAGCCTGGTTGGGGGGCACTTTGCCCCCCCCCCCCCCACCTTTACCGATCAGCCATCCCCTTTCCTTGGTCAGTCCCCCAGCCATGTGTCGCGCCTCATCTGGCCCACCTCCTGACTGGCTCCACCCATGACCTCACTGTTGCCATGCCCAGTTTTCATCCCCGTCAGCAGAACGACTCCCCCCCCACCCCCACCCCCCAACACCATCCTATCACCTAACCCCTGCTCTAATCTAACTATATGCACACCCCCCACCTCGGCATGGGAACACCTCGTTCCCCAGCAACTACTGAAACATACCCTTCACAAACGCCCCTCTGCCCCCTCTGGGAGGCCCACGATGCTCACGTTCTGCCAACGGGATCTGTTGTCCAGGTGCTCCAGCCTTTCCAGAAGCACTTTTTGCTGGTCCCTCAACCTCTGAATCTCCACATCCGCCACCATTTGAAAGTCAGCCTGCTCCTCCACTGATTTCGCCAACTGCTGGAGCATCTCAGCCTGATCTAGCCTTTTTTCCATCCGGTCAATCGACTTCTATAGCGGCTCCAAGTTGTCACGCTTCAGAGCCAAAGAGCCCTCCTACATAGTCTGCAGCAGCTGCTCCATTGTGGGCTGGGCTGTCGGCGCCTTGCTCTGAACATCAGCCACGCTGGTCTCTCTCTCAGCCTCCACTGTGCCCTTACTCGACCACTTCTTCTGCTGTTTACGGTCCCTCCGGCTTCTTAGGTCCATACAATTGTGTATGGGTCCTGTGCCTGAGTACTATTGCTTTCCTGTTCCACGCTCAAAAGCGCAAAAAAGTCAGGGGAAAAGGTCCAAAAGTTCGACCGAGACGGGAGCCACCAAATATGCGACCTACTCCCTCATAGTCGCCACTGGAAGTCCTCATCAGGTTTTTTTTTAAACACATTTTATTCAAGCTTGTATCAAAGTAGGTTACAGCAAATAAACACCCCGGGAAACATTCTTCCCAACAACAACTATACAATTTGTACAGATTTTTCTCCTTTTTCACCCCCCCTGCGGCGAACAGCTCCTCAAACACGGTCACAAACATCCCCCACCTTTTCTCAAACTCCCCTGAACTCCCTTAACTCATACTTTATCTTCTCTAACCACAGGAAGTCATACAGGTCACCCAACTATGCTGCTACCGCCCGTTGGCGACGCCGAAGGCCACTCCAGCAAAGTTTGTTGCCGTGCAATCAGAGAGGTGAAGGCCAAGACATCGGCCTTCCTCCTCTCCATGAGCTCCGGCTTCTCTGAAACCCCCAAATATCGCTACCAAAGGGTCCAGATCCACTCCCTCCTCCACTATCCTGGCTAAGACCACGAACACTCCCGCCCAGAATTTTCCCAATTTTTCACAACCCCAAAACATGTGCGTGTGATTTGCTGGCCCCGCCCACACCTCTCACACTCATCTGCTACCCCCTGAAAGAACCCACTCATTCTGGCCCGAGTCATATGCACCCTGTGCACCACCTTAAACTGTATCAGGCTCATCCTTGCACAAGAGGAGGTCCCGTTAACCGTTCGAGGTGCCTCACTCTATACTCCCAATTGATCTCCATTCCCAACTCCGCTTCCCATTTCTCCTTGATCTTCACCACCCGCTCGCCTCCCTGCTCCCCCAGCCACTTATATATATCCCCAATTCTTCCCTCCCCTTCCACATCCGGAAGCAGCAGTCGCTCCAGCAGGGTGTATCCCGGCAATCTAGGGAACCCCTTCCAGACCTTTCGTGCAAAGTCCCTAACCTGTAGATAGCTGAACTCACTATGCCTCGGCAGCTCTACCCTCTCAATTAGCTCCTCCAGACTGGCAAACCCTTCCTGCAAATACAAATCCCTCACCTTGACCAGCCCCACTTCCCTCCACCTCCTGATTACACTATCCATCCCTTCCGGCTCAAACCCATGATTCTCGCACAGCGGTGTTAGCACCGACATCCCTTCCACCCTAAAATCCCTCCTCAGCTGATTCCATATCTTCACCATGGACTGCACCACTGGCCTCCCTGAATACCTACTCTGAGCCATTGGCAATGTTGCCGTCACCATAGCCCTCAAACTAGACCCCTTACAAGATTCCTCCTCCATCCTAACCCACTCTGCCCCTTCTCCTTCCCACCACCGCTGCACCTTGTCCACTTTCGCCGCCCAATAATAATGAAGCAAGTTTGGTAATGCCAACCCCCCCCCCCCCCCCCCCCCCCCCCCGTCCAACCCCCCCTGCTGCCTCTGCCTCTGTAGCAGGGTCCTCCCCACCCTTGGCACCTTCCCCGCCCATACAAAGTCAGAGATGATTGTGCCCACTTTCCGAAAAAAGGCCTTTGGTGTAAAGATTGGGAGAGCCTGAAAGATAAACAAGAACCTCGGCAGAGTATTCATTTTCACCACTTGGCCCCTCCCCGCCAACGTTAAGTGCAGTGTATCCCACCTCTTAAGACCCTCCCTAGCCTCCTCCACCAGCTTCGTTAAGTTCCACTTATGGAGCCCCGTCCATTCCCTCGCTACCTGAATCCCCAAGTACCTAAACCTATCCCTCGCTACCGTAAATGGCATCCCCCCTAAATTAGCCCGCTGTGCCAGCTCATTCACCGGAATACCTTGCTTCTCCCTACATTCAGCTTGTATCCTGAGAACCCTCCAAACCTCCCCAACAGGCCCATAATCCTTCCCATACTCTCCAACGGATCCGAAACATACAGCAAGAGGTCATCGGCATAGAGTGACACCTGATGCTCCCTCTGTCCCCTCATTATCCCCTGCCACTCTGCCGACCCCCTGAGAGCCATCGCCAATAGCTCTACGGCCAGCGCAAACAGCAGCGGTGACAGCGGGTACCCCTGCCTCGTACTCCTATGTAAGTCAAAGCTTCGTGAATTCCTATCGTTCGTCCTCACCTTCACTCTTGGCGCCACCTACAGCAACCGCAACCATGCCACAAATCTCAGCCCAAACCCAAACCTTCCCAAAACTTCTAACAAGTACCGCCACTCCACCCGATCAAATGCTTTCTCTGCGTCCATGGACACCACCACCTCCGGCACCAGAGCTCTCGACGCATTCATCACCACATTCAACAGCCGTCTTATATTACTCGCGAGCTGCCTGCCCATCAAGAAGCCTGTTTGATCTGCAACCATCCCCGGGACACAATTCTCCATCCCTCCCCGCCAACAACTTAGCCAATACTTTCACATCCGTGTTCAATAGTGATAGGATCCATACGACCCACATTCCACCGGATCCTTCCCTTTTTTCAGGGATTAGTGTGATTACTGCCTGCTGCTTCATCGTCTCTGGCAACTCACCCTTCTCCAGTGCTTCATTAAATGCCCCCAACAGATATGGTGCCAGGTCCGCTGCAAATTCCTTATAAAATTCTGCCGGGTACCCATCCAGCCCAGGGGCCTTCCCCGACTTCATATCCCTGATACTATCCAGCATCTCCCTCAGCCCCAGCGGCTCCTCCAATGTCTGCCTCTTTGCTTCCTCCACCTGGGAAAATTCTAGCTCGTCCAGAAACCACCCCATGTCCCCCTCCTCTCCTCCTGGCTCTGCCTCATAGAGTCCCTGGTAATACTCTCTAAATGCCTCATTTATCTTCCCTGGCTCTGACACCACATCACCAGCCCCAGACCGGATCTTCAATATTTCCCTGGACGCAGCCTGCCTCCACAGCTGGTGTGCCAGCATGCGGCTCGCCTTCTCCCCATACTCGTTTTGAACCCCTCTTGCTCTACACAGTTGCCCTACCGCCCTCCCCCTGGTCAGCCTGTCAAATTGCCCCAGCAACTTTTTCCTGCTCGCCAATCCCTCCACGGTGGGCACCCTCGAATATTCCCTGTACACCTCCACTATCTCACTCACTAGACGGTCATGTTCCACCCTCCTTATTCGCACGAACCGTAAATGAGAATTTCTCGCCAGGCCACTGCCTTTAGTGCTTCCCAAAAAATGTCTGCCGACACCTCCCCATTCTGATTGAACTCCACAGAATCCTTCATTGCCAACCGCATCTTATCACAAAAACCTCCATCTGCTAACAACCCCGAGTCAAACCTCCACCCCGGCCTCTGCTTTCGTCCCGTACTGAACTGAATATCCAGCCAGTGGGGTGCATGGTCCAAGATAACTATCCCCGAATACTGTGCCCCCTCCACTCCAACCAAAATCTCCCGACTCACTACCAAGTAATCAATCCTCGAATACACCTTATAGACTTGTGAAAAGAAGGAATACTCCCCCCTGGGTTCTGAAAGCGCCATGGATCCACCATACCCATCCTCTCCATAAACTCCCCCAGCTCCCTTGCCATTCGTACCCTACCCATCGACCTGGAGCTCGATCTATCCACCCTCGGCTCCAGGACACAGTTATAATCTCCTCCAATGATCAACTGGTACGTGGCCAAATCCAGATTGCTGCCAGCAAGCCCCTCTTAAAACCCACATCATCCCAATTTGAGGCATACACATTTACCGACACTACTGGTGCCCCTTCCAATACCCCACTCACGATCACATATCTCCAACCTGGATCCCTCATCTCCTTCGCACTCACGAATCCCATTTTTTTTGCTCATTAAAATCGCCACACCTCTCGATTTCAAATCAAACCCTGAGTGAAAAACCTACCCGACCCACCCCTTCCTTAACCTAACCTGGTCCTTCACACGGAGGTGTGTCTCCTGCAAAAAGACCAACCCTGCTTTCAAGCTCCTGAGGTGCGCGAACACCCGCGACCTTTTAACCGGCCCATTCAGTCCCCGGACGTTCCACGTTACCAACCTTACCGGACGGGCTTGCGCCTCCAATCCCCTCTACCGTCCGTCATCTTCCCCAATTAACTCCTGCCCCTTTAATTCCACTCTGTACCTAGCCCATCCCAGATAGCCCCTTTCATCAATTGTCAGTTAATACGCTGGTACAGCAGTTAAGTCAGAGACAAATTGTGTTAACATTTTGCAAAGGGGTTGGAATATAAGAGTAAGGAGTCTCATCACAATTGTACAGGACATCGATTAGGCTACACCTGAAATACTATGTGCAGTTTTGGTTCCCCTTGCATAAGAAAGGACATTCTTTTCCTCGATGGAGTGCAACAAAGATTCACTGGACTGGTTCATGAGATTGTGGGATTGTTGTTTGAGGAGAGACTGAGTAGACTAGGTCTGCATTGTTAGGATTATGTTTGCTGGAGTTTAGAGGAATGAGGCGGGGGTGCTGGTAGAGAATCTCATAGAACCCTTTAAAATTCTAACATGACTAGACAGGGTAGATGCAGAAAGGATGTTCCCAACGGCTGGGGAGTCCGCAACCAAGGGGTCACAGTCTAAGGATACGAGAGAAACCATTTAGGAATGAGATGAGGAGAAACGACTTCACCCAGAGAGTGGTGAGCCTGTTGAATTCGCCACCACAGAAAGCGGTTGAGTCCAAAACATTGTATGTTTTCAAGAAGGACTTGGATATAGCTCTTGGGGTCGGATCAAAGGATGCGAGAGGAAACCAGGCTATCGAGTTGATGATCGGCCATGATCACAATGTATGGTGGAGCAGGCTCAAAGGGCCAAATGGCTCACTCCTGCTCCAATTTTCTATGTTTCTATATATTCATTAAGTTTGGAAGAATGAGAAGTGATCTAATTAAAACATATAAAATTCTCAAGAGACTTGACGGGGTAGATGCTGAGTTAATGTTTCTGCTGCTGGAGAATCTAGAACATGGGCATATTCTCAGAATAAGAGGTCAGCCATTTATGACTGGGTTGAGAAATTGCTTTACTAAGAGAGTTGTGAATCTTTGGAGTTCTCTATTCCAGGGAGCTGTGGATGCTCAATTTCATCTTCCAATTAGGCATGTTACATGCTTTTGTGCTCTATTCTTCAATTAGTAATGCAAAGGATTGTTGACACTTTTTTGTGATGAGCTTTTTTAGCTTGTCCTGCCAAAGCCAAATAAACGTGCACACACTCCATCTGCCACACCCCTTTATAATTGTCATATTAATTCATATTGCCTCTCTTCACCTTGCATACCAAGTTGTATTGCTTTACACTTCTGTTTCTTAAATTTCATCTAGGTATCTGACCATTTTACCAGTCCATGTCCTCCTGAAATACATTACTATTCTCCACATCAGTGACTACATTTCCATAATTTATGAAGTGCTGTGCACATACTTCCAAAAGACCTTTGAGAAAGCTCCACAGGCTACTGCTTTCAATATTTGGTGATGGAGCTCCTTGAAAGGCTTTCTGTAGCTTAATCACAGCACATCACAAAAAGCCAAAAATGTTGCAGCAATTTTCGGGATGTTGAGTCTTTACGGAGCAGCACAACGAACACCACTTAATAATTTCTTTTTTTAATAAATTTAGATTACCCAATTATTTTTTCCAATTACGGGGACAATTTAGTGTGACCAATCCACCTACTCTGCACATTTTTGGGTTGTGGGGGCGAAACCCGCGCAGACACGGAGAATGTGCAAACTCCACACGAACAGTGACCCAGAGCCGGGATCGAACCTGGGACCTCAGCGCCATGAGGTAGCTGTGCTAACCACTGCGCCACCATGCTGCCCAAACACCACTTAATAATAATAATCTTTATTGTCACAAGCAGGCTTACATTAACACTGCAATAAAGTTACTGTGAAAAGCCCCTAGTCGCCACATTCCGGTGCCTGTTCGGGTACACTGAGGGAGAATTCAGAATGTGCAAATTACCTAACAGCACGTCTTTCAGCACTTGTGGGAGGAAACCGGAGCACCTGGAGGAAACCCACACGGGCACAGGGAGAATGTGCAGACTCTGAGACAGTGACCCAAGCCGGAAATGAAACTGGGGACCCTGACGCAGTGAAGCAACAGTGCTAACCACTGTGCTACTGCGCTGCCCTTTGAATTGTGACTACCATAGTGATTATTCATCATGCGTCCTGTGACACCCTCAATCTTTAGCCATGTCTCACTGTCTCCCTATTTGTCTCATTGACCTGTCTAACTGTCTCCACTATCATTTGTCTTTTTTCTTTGAGCTGATGCCTCTTTTTTATGACATTTGCATTTCCACCAAACGTTTTTTTCTCATCTTCACTTCTTTCCATTTGCCAATTTTTGCTTCCGTCACTATCGTGTCATTTATCCGGATCTGTATTTTGCCTGCTGCTGTATCTACGGGCTGAGTTTTCTGGTCCTTCTCACCGGCAAGATCTCTCTGATCCCACTGGAGGCGAACCCCCTTCCCGCGGTGGGTTTCCTCGCGGTGGATGGTGCGAGCCATGCAAAATACCATAGACATCGGCAGGACTAGAAGATCCCGCCAGTGGCTAATGGCGAACCATTTCCGCTGACTGAAAACATGGAAAGTTATTGATTCTTATGCCTTACTCTAGAATTCCTACAGTACAGAATACTCTAGAATTCCTACAATTCTAGGAATTGTAGAATTCTATCCCCCCCCCCCCCCACCCCCAGGTCAATTAACTAATTAAGGATGAGTTTGAATCAGTGGGCAGGAAAGTTCACACCTTGTGAACTTTAATTGAACCTCATCCCACTTATGCACTGAGTTTTGACATTTATTGACTATAATGAATATAACAAATCTAAATATAATAACAAGAATGACTAAAAGATTAACAAGTACCAGATTGAAATGAAAATCGCTTATTGTCACGAGTAGGCTTCAATGAATTTACTGTGAAAAGCCCCTAGTCGCCACATTCCGGCGCCTGTCCGGGGAGGCTGGTACGGGAATCGAACCGTGCTGCTGGCCTGCTTGGTCTGCTTTAAAAGCCAGTGATTTAGCCCAGTGAGCTAAACCAGCCCCTCATGAAAAAAAAACTAGCTTGAACTATAAAGATGGATAGTAAGAGTTTCTATTGGAAATTGAAAAAGAAAAGTTTACAAAGTGAGCATTGGTCCTTTAGAAAGTGAGTCTGGGGAATTAAGCTTTGACAAAGAGTCATTGGACTCGAAACATTAGCTCTTTTCTCTCCCTACAGATGCTTCCAGGCCTGCTGAGATTTTCCAGCATTTTCTCTTTCACTGGGGAATTAATAATGGAAACTAAGGAGATGGCAGACGAATTGAACAGGTATTTTGCACCGGCCTTCACTATAAGAGGATGCAAGTAACATCCCAGAAATAGCTGTGAATCAGGAACTGGAAGGGAGGGAGGAAAGAAAATTACAATCTCCAGGGAAATGGAACTTAGCAAATTGCGGATTGACAGGTCCCCGGGCCCTGATGGACTTCATCCAAAGGTCTTAAAAGAAGTGGCTAGTTGTAGTTGATCCATTGTTTTTAATTTTCCAAAATTCACTATATTTGGGGAAGGTTCCATTAGATTGGAAAAAAGCTACTATAACTTCCTTATTCAAAAAGGGAGGGAGACAGAGGGCACAATTTAAAGGAATTGAAATAGTCCCGAGTCGAGCGCGTTTAGCCGGGTGTTTCCTGGCACTGGCAGCACTGAGAATGACCCCACCATTAAACGGGACTCTACTTCATTTCTGGGCCTCGGCAAGGAATGCCCAGCTGAGGCTGCACTTAGTTCCATTTCCTGCACTAACAGGCTCCCCTCACCAGTGCAAGAAGAGACTTTTAAAAGGCGCCCGATGTCTAGACCCTCACTGTGGCCTCCGGATCTCCCCCCCTCCCCCCCAACACCCCAATAAGGGGGTCATCGAGCCCCTTCTCGCACCCCACCTCGTAAGGGCAGGGCAGTCCTCTGCATGGTCCTTGACATGGGCATGATGCCACCTGCATGCTGCCAGTCAGGCACACTGAGTGCTCCTGCCAGCCTCACAGTACCAAATGGGCACCCTGGCACTGCCAGGGTGGTACCTAGGTGGCACTGCCATGTTACCAGACTACCAGTTACCAATGTACTACCCTACCCAGAGCTCCCCCCCCCCCCCCAAGTGCTGGTATGCCTGGTCCAGGCATAGAGAGACCCTGCTCAGGGTCTCCGAGGCAAGGCTGTTGGGTCCTGGTTGCCAGGTGGATCTGACATAGACATACTTGTGTGAGACTAACTGTAATATGAATATGCAAACCTGGGTCCCGACCTCTGGTTTCAGGATAAGAGGTAGCAGATTAAAACGCATGAGGAGAAATTACGTCTCTCAAAAGATTGTGAATCTGTGGAATTCACTATCCCAGGCTGCGTCGGATGCCGGGACATTGAGTAAATTTAAGGAGGAGATGGGCAGATTTTAAATTAGTAATGGGTTGAAGGGTTATGGAGAACGGGCAGGAAAGTGGAGTTGAGGCCGATAGGAGATCAGCCATGATCCTATTGAATGGCGGAGTGGGCTCGAAGGGCTGAATTGCCCATTCCTGCTCCAAGTTCTTCTGTTATGTAAAGATTATTGTGGGAAATAAAATCTCATGGTGTAAGGGGTATCGTATTGGCATGGATAAAAGATTGGCTAGCTACCAGAAACATCCCTGTACCACAGGGATCAGTGCTGGGGCCTTAACTCTTTACCATTTATATAAATGATTTGGACAAAGGGGCCAATAGTAAGGTTGCTAAATTTACTGTTGACACAAAGATAGGTAGGAAAGGAAGAGGATATAAGGAAGCTAGAAGAGGATATTCCTGTTGCTTGCTATTTCAACTCAGCATCTTGCTCTCAAGCCCGCATGTCTGTCCTTGGCTTACTGTAATGCTCCAATGCAACCCAGGGCAAACTGGAGGGGCAGAATCCCATCTTCCAATTAGGCATGTTACAGCCCTCAGGATTCGACATTGAGTTCAACAATTTTAAACTGCGAACTTTCTATTCCATCTTAACCTTTTTTTAAATCCCAAATGTTTCTTTGTTCCAATGCAAAATCCTCCTATCCCCTACCATATGTATTTACATTATGTACCTTGTGTTGCCCTATTATGTATTTTCTTTTCATGTACTACATGATCTGAGCTGCTCGCAGAAAAATACTTTTCACTGTACCTCGGTACACATGACAATAAACAAAATCCAATCCCCTCTCCACCGGGTTATCAGCCACTTGTATTTAAGTTTTGCTCCATCTTTGTTGCAATCTCTCCCAGCTATCACTAATCCATGTTCGACCTCCTCATACAGTATAGAATCCAATACATTTTCCCTTCTCTTTAGTTCTGAAGAAGCGTCGTGTGGACTCGAAACATTAACTCTGTTTTCCTTCTCTACGAATGCTGCTAGACTTATTGAGTTTTTCCAGCGTTCTCTGTTTTTGGTTCCAGCATCCACAGCTTTCTGTTTTTAAAGAAAATTATATAGATAGGTTACATAAATGGGCGAAGACCTGGCAAATTGAGTATTTGGGGGGAAATTGTGCGTTTGTCTATTTTGGCAGGATGAATAAAAAATAAGTATAATATCTATATGGTGAGAGATTGTAGAGCTCTGCGATGCAGAGGGATCTGGGTGGCCTAGTGAATGAATCACCAAAGGTTACTACGTAGGTGCTGCAAATTATTAGCAAAGTTGATAGAATATTATCGTTTATTGCAAGGGGAGTTGAATACAAGAGTACAGAGGTTAAGCTTCAGTTATACAGGCCATTGTTGAGATCACATCTGGAGGACTGTGTACAGTATTAGTCTCCTTATTTAAATATGCAAATGCATTGGAAGCAGTTCAGAGAAGGTTTACTAGATCAATACCTGGAATGGGCGGGTTGTCTTGGAGACAGGCTGGCCAGGCGAGGCTTGTATCCACTGGAGTTTAGAAGAGTAAGAGGTGATTTGATGTGGCAAGGATGTTTCCTCTTGTGGGGGAGTCTAGAATTAGGGTAACTGTTTCAAATTAAGGGGCCACCCATTTAAGACAGCGATGAAGGAAAATGATTCTCTGAGGTTTGTGAGACTTTGGAATTCTCTTCCTCAAAAGGTGGTTGAGGCAAAGCCTTTGAACATCTTTAAGGCCGAAGTAGATACATTCTTGATAAGCAAGGGGTTGAAAGACTATTGGTGATCAGTGGGAATGTGAGGCTGACATCGAAATCCGATCAGCCTTGATATTATTGAATGGTGGAGTAGGTTTGAGTGGCCTATTCCTGCTCCTAACTTATATATTGTACACATCCCACAATTTTCAACATAAAACAAATAATTTCATTATTTATTGCGTGGACCAAACCTGATTTATTGACTTGTGTAATTTTAACAGGATGACTGTACACCTTTTTATTACTGTAATCATCTTTGATCTCCGATTTCATCCTTTTCTTCACTGTTTGATGTTGACAACAATTATGGATGTTCTGCGTAAAATTTTCTATCAAATCCATTGTCCATGTCAAACACTAGAGATCCTTGAGATAATCTTTGATGTCATTCATCAATGCAGCAAAGAGAATACTGTTGGTGATTATCTCCTGTTTTATATATCCAAGCTGACTTCATTGTTCAATTTTACTGCATTTACCTTTCACCTGTGAACTTTCACTTCAGCCATAAATATTATGTGAAGAAACATTTTTTTGAATATCCTTAGATGTGAAGAAGTTAAGACAATATTCTACTAGAGCTCTCCCTCCCCGCCCCATTACCATTGCATATGCTTCAAATATAAAGAAAGTCCCTCCAGACCTGGTGGAATTTTTGTACCTTGAAGTTTTACCATTGCTTATGGGTCATTAACTTGGTGGCAGCTATGATCTTGTTTGCATCCTGTATCGATCTCATACAGCATTTTGAAGAGCGCAGGGGTGCAATATATTAAAATAAATCATTAAAACTGAGCCACACATTATTATTGCCTCTTTTACCCTTAAAGGAGACTCACATTTTTCTCTACAAGCATTCACAATACATCCCAATCCAATTTCTCTAATGTCTTCTCTGATTTGTTTTTCCATTTTTCTTCTCTCAACTTCGTTTTCTTTCTTCCCGTTTCCAAAATAAATTGAAACTTTGTTTTTCCCTCTTGTGCCTTCAGCCTCCACCTCAAACCATTCAGGTTTTAAGCTTAATCTTTTATTGATGTTGGCACATATTTTAATTATCTCTTCTCCACAGATCCACAAAACTTCTCCAAACGCTTTAACATGGCGACATGCAATTGCATTGTGAAAATATTAAATTGCAGATGCATAATATCATAGCTACATTCAGCTTTTCAGTGATTCTTCCTTTCTAGGTACAACGTCAGCCCATCTCTAATGTAATTCTACTTGATAATTAGAGTTACTGAGCTGTTCATTGTTTGATGTCCAGTTCCAGTAAGATTCTTACTGCAAAAATAGTCCTAATATTTCTGATGAAAGATTGCAGACCTGAAACATTAACTCTGTTCCTCTCTTCACAGATGTTAACAGCCCTGCTGGGTGTCCCAGCATTTTCTGTTTTCATTTCAGATTTCGAGTGACCGCAGTATTTGGCTTTTGCTTAAGAATAACGCGCATTGCTTTGACTGTTGTTTTTGGAATCCTTGCTTTGGAATCCATTGTGGTTTTCCTATCTCCCCAACACTGTGCAAGAATATAAGAGATAAACATGGTTAGGTGACAAATAGGCCTGTCACTTTTTGATGGATAAACCACACATTGGGGGGAAATTTTAACTTAAAGCAAAGAAATGGGACTGAGACTGATGAAAAATTTACATCCAGACTTAAACACATCTCCAACCCACCGCCTTCCATGAATCTGGAGGTGGGTGGACGACTAAAATACTCTTAACAGGTGGGATGAGAACTTCAAATACGATAATGAGGTTGTGAGCCTTGATGTCCATTGGTTTTTCATCTTTTTAACTCTGGTTAACTGGGGTTTCCTGAGCATTGGGGTTTCTGACAGCTTCACCAAAGTGAAGCTTTGGTGGAGTCAGGAGCTGAATACCTTTAAAGTCGTTCTTCAGGCGTGCATGCCCGAAGAGTCCCAGTGGTCAGTCACCTTCCTCACTGACTTTCCACTACCACCAGGAGGTCTCCAATTCCCCTCCTTGCTTATACCACATCGACTTAACTGGTCCTTTGAGGGCTTAAGAATGGCTCCCCCTTCTCTCAGTCTCTCTGCACATTTTCCTCAGTTAATCTGGAGAAGATGCTGTGCACAAATTTGTGATATTACAACACAAGTGGTTGAGGAGAGTTTCACACATCATAAATTAATTCTTCACAGCAGCATGGGCAAAAATTGTAGTTTCTAATCAGGTTTTCGAAGAACATTACTTATGGAATAATGAGCACCGTGCATCAAAAGATTGGGGTAGGGTTCAACTGTGTATATTGCATTTCAAATAACAAATTGGAAATTTGAAACTTTTAAATTTAGCCATCTTCTACGCTTAAGTTTCTTTTAACTAACATTGAATGTGTTAAATAATGTATGAATATTAATTTCATTCATGCTTAATATTTGTCATAAAGAAATATCAGGGTTTGTCACTTTTCATATTCCAACATTATTATTCCAGTCAAGTTAGAGAAAGCGGCAAATTAAACCTCAGACGTCCATTGGACATTTCGATTCTGATGGGAGGCAACATTAATAAGGTCCTTATAAGGCTCAAGATGTTTCCATCCTGCAGATGCATTGAACTATATGGTAAACCATTGAAAATCTTTGAACTAATGTGTAACTTGCACTGGGTATCACTTATTTTAATCTGTTTTCTTATTTGTCTCTATCGATTTCAATCAGGTGGCTAAAGTGTTAATTTTTATTTTTGTATTAAATCTCTGGACCAGGTCAGCAAAGTTTGCCCGTTCCTCACGGTTGGTTGTGCACAGCAGGAAATCCTGATTGAGGTGTCAGGATATTTCATATTCCTTAAAAACAATGGGATTAATGGTCATGGTGGAGTTTTCTGTCAGTTTTTTTGATGTAGGATCCAGTCGATATAATTAAATTATATTCTGACACAATAGTTGCATCAATCAAACTGAAGAGGGTGGGTAGGATGTAGCCACAGGTGGCTGAAGGTTTCATATTAAATATGAATGTTTCCTTCCCTTTGAGACTAATGTCATGGTTGTATTGGAATGTTCTGGGAAAATGTGTATCATAATCAGGGTAAGGTTGAAAAATACTTCTTTGTGCAATTGGTTTTGTTACTCAGTGATTAAAATAATAGGATTCCAGACCAAAAAAAACAAACCAATTTATTATCCTATTTCCGCCTCGCCTTTCAAAATCCTCACTTTTTTTTTAAGACCTTCAATTCTGATTATTTTATTTATTTATGTCTCCTGCACATGATGATCCAAGAGTTTGGACGTAGGCACTGCCCAATATTTGTGCCTGTGTGTATAACATTTTAAAGCTGAGTTCCTGAGCAGCGTTCTGTATGGAAAGCAGTTACATGGTCAAGGGACAGAAAGTGCCAAGGACAATACTGAGTGGCATGAGATTTCTCTTTCTACGGATGGAATTAAAACCAAGGATTGTTTGCTTTACATTTTACTGGTGCTGATTTCTAAGCGATACAGACACGGACAATGAAGAGTTAAGCTGCACGCCATCACCAAATGGAAAGAGGAGGAATAATGGACAAAAAGCATAAAATGCTCAATGCATCCGTGGTTAGCACTGCTGCCTCACAGCGCCAGGGACCCGGGTTTGATTCAGACCTTGGACGACCTTCTGTATGGAGTTTGCACTTTCTCCCCTTGTCTGTGTGAGTTTCCTCCGTGTGCTCCAGTTTCCTCCCACAGTCCAAAAATGAGCAGATTAAGTGGATTGATCATGCTAAATTGCCCCTTAGTGTCCAGGGATGTGCAGGTTAGATTATGTGGAATAGGGCTGGGTGGACAGGGAAGTGGGCCTAGATAGGGTGCTCTTTAGAGGGTTGGTGTAAAATCGATAGGCCGAATGGCCTCCTACAGCACTGTAGGGATTCTATCATCTGCAATGACAGTTCTTTGAAAATAAGCCTGTTCATGTAAAAAAAATTCAGAACTGTCACACTGATCCAAATGGTAAAATGTCAACATTCGATGATACATTGTGCCTCCCCCTTCCAGAAGTATTAGCTGCATCACCTTTAACATGCATTTCACCACTTAAAAACTTTCTCCCTTTCCATTTTGCATTAAATTATTAGGACATGGGCAAAAACAGCCTGTGGTTGAATAATTCTGTAATTTATTTTCTCCTCACTGTATATTGCAGTCAACTAGGACCACTCAAATCTCATTTGTGTCATAAGACATAAAATAAAGAATGAACAGAAGTGATAAAGCTGACCACCTGAATCAGAAAGGAAGCCATTTGAAAGAAAATCAAAGAATCTCAGAGAAACACATCTTAGCTCCAAAACATTGTTCACCTGCGCTAAATAAATCTTGAGCTGTACTCATTGTAGTACTTCAATTTTGAAGCATACCCTATGTTATTGCAAGACAATAACTCCTGCATGAAGTTAGATGAAATTAGAGGTTCATGTATTGAGGCTTAATCCAATGCACAGCAGAGCAGGATGTTTTTGATACCTGTAACAATGAGTTCCACAGTGTCAGACAGGCCTTCAAGGGAAGGCACCAAGCTTCATGGACTTGTAATCACCATTATATTATAGGAAAGACAACAGCCTATTTACAGCAAGGTCCCACATACATCAATGTGATTATGACCAGGTAACCTGTTTTAGCGGTGTTGATGGAGGATCAGGAGCGTAGGAAGAATTCCCCATATAGGGGGCTCGATTCCCCGCCCCGCCGTGCCACATTTCTGCTTCACCCCGACAGCGGGATGCTCCGTTACGCCGGCTAGTCAATGGGGTTTCCCATTGTGGGGCAGCCCCACGCTATCAGGAAACCCCCGGGCTGCCGGCAAAAAGGAGCATCCCGCCCAGATTCTTTTTTTATTCACCTGTGAGGGCAGATGTGACCTCAGTTTAATGTCTCATTCAAAAGACCAGCACCTCTCACAGTGCAGCACTCCCTTTGTACTGCATTGGATTGTTCTTACATCTCTGGAGTGGAGTTTGAACCCACAATCGTCTGACTGCGAGAGAAAGACTGTTTCCTCAGAGCCACATCTAACAGGAGTCAGATTGATAAACCAAGGGGGATTGTCTTTTATGGTTATTTTGAGTGGTGCCAATCCCTCAAATTACAAACGTACTAACTTCCATAGAATCCCTACAGTGCAGAAGGAGGCCATTCGGCCCATCGAATCTGCAGCGATCCTCTGAAAGAGCACTCTACCTAGACCCACTTCCCCATCCTATCCCTATAAACCCGTGCATTGATCATAGTCAATCCACCTAACCTGCACATCTTTGGACTGTGGGAGAAAATCTGAGCACCAGGTGGAAACCCACGCTCACGGGGAGAATGTGCAGACTCCATACAGACAGTCACCTAAGGCCAGAATCAAACTTGGGTCCCAGACGCTGTGAAGCAGCAGTGCTAACCACTGTGCTAGGTTATTAATTCAGTGCCATTACCACTAATATACCATACCCTTCACAAACAATAAAGAAACTGAGATGTATATTGTGATATTCTAAGCTTTAATCAGATACTTACATCCACAAAGTTCAAAGGATGCTCGACAGCCCTGGTATCTGCTCATAAAGATGGCAACGCACCAGATCAGTTGGAGACAAAGTGTCAAACCATTACCAGTTCTTGCCTAAGCTCAAGAAACTTCCATCCCCACCAACAGTTCTGTTTTTTTTCTCTCTCCCTTAGAAATTAATTGCATTTGTCTGGAATGGGAGGAAAATCCTTTCCCAGCTACTTTAAAATCAACCCATTTCTAGGAAAACCTACCCCTTGACCCCAAGTTCAATCCTAGAATATCCCAAGAGAATTTGTAGAATTGCCCCTGATGTTTCTGTAGTGTTACATATGTTCATGGAACCAGGAATTTCATTTACAGTTGGTGGGAAAAGGGTTAAATGCTTAAAATAGTTTTCCTGAACTTTTCAGATAGTCTCTATTTCATTGTTTGGGCAGAAAATAATTAGGGTAACTAAAGCTCGTGTTAACATTTTTAAAGCATCTCTCTGTCCCAATTAAACTGCCTTAATGATAATCATACTGATACAGCATCTGGTAATAATTGCTCATAATAGACTGCCTGATGTAAACTGATGGATTGAAATGTCAGGAGGGTTGTACATATTTATGCATGTACATGACCATGATCAATGTTGTAACAATAAGAGCAAAACCCATCATAGCCAATGCCAAGTCTTTTTTTAAATAAATTTAGACTACCCAATTATATATTTTTTTCAATTCAAAAAAATAATTTCTAGAAAAATAATTGGCTGCTTTAAATTAAAAAAAAAGAATTACCCCAGATGAGTGTCACAAAAGAGTTTACAAACTCCACTCCCAAAATTCAGAATTTAAAATTTTATCTCATAAGTATGGATTCCCTTAGCAGTTTGCACTCTGAAATCCAGAGCAGGCTTTCCAAATGACACATTTAAACATAGCTCCTGCTACACTTTTAACAGTGGGTCCAGTCCAGCATTTTACACCAACCCCTTTAGGATGTCTTGTCTTGACAGCTGTGCAAAATGCTCACAATTGCTTTAACTCTCAAACTCCAGACTGTATTAAAATGGCACCAAACGTTTGATTTGCCTTTGAAGGCTGCTGTCCCACTTTAAACCTGATTACTGCAATTGTCTCTTTAGCTCAGAACACTTTGTTTACTCTTCCTTGAATTCTTCTGAACCATACCTTGATCTCTGTTCCATTAACTCCACTTTTCTTCATTTCTCTATTTTTCCTTAACTAGCTGAATTTAGATTTCTGGCATCTGTTTTCTTCACCATTATCCATGGTATGTATTTTTTTCTCTAACTAGGCTGAGAGAGATGTTGCGTCTTTATCCTTCTAAAATCAACTGCTTCTAGCAGTGCTGTAAGAGCTGCCTTTTCTCTCACTACCTATCTCCAACTGCAATCAAATTAACTGAACTAAAACAGAAAAGCTTCTCTACCTGACAAGGCCCCAGTTGCAATCACTGCCGGTTCATTTATTCTTCATGCTGTAGCCCTCTCTAAGCACAATAGAAACACAGTTGGAACTTAACTAACCCCCACATACAAACATCTTTGTTCAGCATGAATCTAACCATATATTGTACCCTTCCAGGCATAGAAACATTACATTAAACACACTTAAAACTATACCTTTACCAATGCAAATATAAATCCCTCAAAACTACTTTTGTTTTCCTAACATCATTTTCAACAAGAACAAATCTAGTAATCCTCCCTTGACATGCAGTGGCATGGCCATTGCTGAATTCCCCACCAATAATGTCTTGGGGCTTACCATTAACCAGAACTGTAACTAGACCAGCCTATAAATACTGTAGCTACAAAAACAGGTCTGAGATTTGGGACTTTGTCGCAAGCAACTATCCAAGGGCATGTGCAGAGTCAATGGGCCGAATAGTCTCCTTCTGCACTGTAAATTCTATTATTCTCAAGGGCAAATAGGGATAGGCAATAAATGTTGGGTATGTCAGTGTAGCTCATATCCCATTATGCAGTGTCAATATGGATCACACCACCACTGGTGGTCATTCCTCCAGCAACTTAGGCCTTAAGCTCTGAAATTCTTTTTTAAATATAAATTTAGAGTTCCCAATTATTTCTTTTCCAATTAAGGGGCAGCTTAGTGGGGCAATTCACCCACCCTGCACAATTTTGGGTTGTGGGGGTGAGACCCAAGCAGACACGGGGAGAATTAGTGGGCAGCACGGTAGCACAAGTGGATAGCACTGTGGCTTCACAGCGTCAGGGTCCCAGGTTTGATTCCCCGCTGGGTCATTGTCTGTGCGGAGTCTGCACGTTCTCCCCGTGTCTGCGTGGGTTTCCCCTGCGTGCTCCAGTTTCCTCCCACAGTCCAAAGACGTGCAGGTTAGGTGGATTGGCCATGAGAAATTGCCCTAAGTGACCAAAAAAGGTTAAGAGGGGTTATTGGGTTATGGGGATAGGGTGGAAGTGAGGGCTTATGTGGGTCGGTGCAGACTCGATGGGCCGAATTGCCTCCTTCTGCACTGTATGTTCAATGTGCAAACTCCAGACAGACAGTGACCCAGGGCTGGGATCGAACCCGGGCTCTCAGTGCCGTGAGGCAGCAGTGCTAACCACGAGCAGTGCGCCACCATACTTCCCCAGCTCTGGAATTCTTTAACTTCTCCACCTCTCTACTTCTTTTTCCTCCTTTGACCAATCTTTTGTTCACCTGTCCTACTTTTGTTTTGGATGTTTAATTATATTGTAGGTGCTTTGTGCACAAGTAGAATCTGATTGCGGCTCATTGCGCATTACAAACTTATATGATCCTGAAGTTGTGATGGTATGAATGAAATTTGTCAGCCTTCCCCAAGGCAACGTCCAAGGTTGTGGGAGTGAGGGTGAAGCAATGCCCAAATGTGGCAATCTTCGGTGTATCAGAGCAGCCAGAGCTACACATGGGGAAGAGGGCTGAGCCAGAGGGCGGCAGAATGTAAATAGGGGAAATTAAGGGAGGGACAAGACAAACCCTTCGGTATATTACAGCAAACAATGTATATAACTGTTTATAAATTTTGAAAATGCCAATAAAAAGATTTTTTTAAAAAAAATGAATGAAATTTGTTTTCACACTGTCCAGGTTGTATTATTGTTGTGACACAAACTGCTGGAAATAGGAATTAATAATAAATTTCAGGACCATAAACCACATCTTTAAAATATGAATTACCAGCCCTAATCTGCTGCGGTGAGATTCACAGTTACTAACATAGAACATAGAACAGTACAGCACAGAACAGGCCCTTCGGCCCTTGATGTTGTGCCGAGCAATGATCACCCCACTCAAACCCACGTATCCACCCTATACCCGTAACCCAACCCTCCCCCCCCTCCCCCCTTCCCCCCTCCCTCCCCTCCCCCTTCCCCCCCCTCCCCCCTCCCCCTCCCCCCTCCCCCCTCCCCCTCCCCCCCCTCCCCACTCCCCTCCCCCCCTCCCCTTCTCCCCCCTCCCCCCCCCCCCCTCCCCCCCTCCCCCTCCCCCTCCCTCTCCCCCCCCCTCTAACAGTAGTGGACTCGCCAACACTAAACGCATTCAAATGGTCATTGGATAGACATATGGACGATAAGGGAATAGTGTAGAGGGACTTTAGAAGGGTTTCACAGGACGGTGCAACATCGTGGGCCGAAGGGCCTGTACTGCGCTGTAATGTTCTATGTTCTAAAAGTGAGATGTTTGCGGTCCAGGCGAGGGGACAGGAAAGGCGATTGGGGGAGCTGCCGTTTAGATTAGTAGGGGGAAGCTTTAGGTACCTAAGCGTTTAAGTGGCGTGGGAATGGGACCGGCTGCATAAATTAAATCTGGCCAGGTTAATAGACCAAATGAAGGACGATTTTCGGAGATGGGACGCACTCCCGTTGTCATTAGCTGGGAGGGTGCAGATGGTGAAGATGACGGTCCTCCCGAAATTCCTGTTCGTATTTCAATGACTCCCCATCTTTATTCCGCAGTCCTTTTTTTAAACGGGTCAACAAAGTGATCTCTGGCTTTGTTTGGGCGGGCAAGACCCCGCAGGTAAGGAAGGTAATGCTTGAGCGGAGTCGGGGAGAGGGCAGGCTGGCGCTGCCAAATTTTAGTAACTATTACTGGGCGGCAAATATAGCCATGATCAGGAAGTAGATGATCGTGGGGGTGGTGGTGGGGGGGGGGGGGGGGGGGGGGGGGCGCGCGGCATGGTAGCATATGGAGGTGGCTTCATGCAAGGGAACCAGTTTGGGGACCTTGGTAACGGCACCTCTGCCATTCCCGCCGGCACGGTACTCCACCTGCCCAGTGGTGGCGGTCCTGAGAATCTGGGGACAGTGGAGGAGACATGTGGGAGCAAAGGGAGCATCGGTCTGGTCCCCAATCTGTAATAATCACCGGTTTGGCCCGGGAAGTATGGATGGGGGGTTCCGGATATCGCGGAGAGCAGGGATTGCGAGGATGGGAGATATGTTTATAGAGGGGAGCTTTCCGAGTATGAGGCCGCTGGAGGAGAAGTTTGGGTTGGCGAGGGGAAACAAATTCAGGTATCTGCAGGTGCGGGACTTCCTACGTAAACAGGTGTCAACCTTGTCGTTCCTACCGCCAAGTGGCATTCAGGACAGGGTAGTTTCCAGAGGGTGGGTAGGAGAAGGGAGCGTCTCGGACATTTACAAGGAACTTATGGGGTCAGAGGAGACTCAGACCGAGGAGCTGAAACGCAAGTGGGAGGAGGAGCTGGGAGGAGAGATAGATGATGATCTATGGGCAGACACGTTGAGTAGCGTCAACGCGTCCGCAACATGTGCCAAGCTCAGCCTGATACGATTTAAGGTCGTTCACCGGGCTCACATGACAGTGGACCGGATGAGCAGATTGTTTGGGGTGGAAGACAGGTGTGCAAAATGAGCGGGAGGACCAGCGAACCGTGTCCACATGTTCCGGGCATGTCTGAAGCTTAGGGGATTTTGGCAGGGGTTTGCAGATGTCATGTCCATGGTGTTAAAAACAAGGGTGGTGCTGAGTCCTGAGGTGGCGATTTTCAGGGTGTCGGAAGACCCGTGAATCCAGGAGGAGAAAGAGGCAGACATTCTGGCCTTTGCTTCCCTGGTAGCCCGGAGACGGATACTATTAGCTTGGAGGGACTCAAAGCCCCTAAAGTCAAAGACCTGCCTGGCTATCGGATATGGCTAGCTTTCTCTGTTTAGAGAAAATCAAGCTCGCCGTGAGAGGGTCACTGTTAGGGTTCGCCCGGAGGTGGCAACCATTCATCGACTTCTTCGTGGAAAATTAATCGTCAGCAGAAGGGGGGGGGGGGGGGGGGGGGGGGGGGGGGGGGGGGGGTAGTTTAGCTTAGAATAGGGGATTAATAAAGGTGGGGCCTGTAAGGGAGGGAGACGGCTTTTTCACTATGTTTATAGTTTCATGTACATTGTTTATTGTGTTGTTATAATACAAAAAAACCTCAATAAAATGTTTATTTAAAAAAATATAGTTTTGCATAGTTTCCCGGCTTCTGTACTTTCTGCCTCCATTTATATAGTCCGGCATTATTAGTTGCTTTGTTAACCTGCACTGCCAACTTCACCTGCTCATGAACACCCCAAGCCCCTCTCTTCTTGCATCAGCATTAAATTTGTACCAATCAGCATGCTGCATTTCTTAGTTACAATCTAAATAATGTTAATTTTGAATTATGTGAGGCAACCATCAGTTCACTCAGAGACACGAGTTGGAGTAAACTGTGGCTTTAATCGGCTTACAACTGAGCCTGCCTGCGACTGTACAATACTGAGGGCGGACTCGCAGGACCGCAGCATTTATACTCCCTAATGGGGGCGGAGCCTAGGGCGGAGCCCTGTACATGCTCCTCATCTCCCCCTGTGGGCAGAGCCGCACAGTGGCTCACAGATGGGGCCCACAGGGACAACAGTAAGGTACAGTGTGAATTACCAGTTACACATTCACCACATTTACCCCCTGTTAAACAAAGTCCAGCGGGCGTGAGGGGTCTACAAGTTCAGTCGGTCCGGCGGCCAGATCGTGCGTTGCGACCGACGAAGCACTGGTGTTGCAGCCGATTCAGATGGTTGTGGAAGGATGTTCGGTGCGGGTCCAGGGGTGGACTCCGGGCTTCTTCCTGAGCTTCGTTCCTGTGGGCTGGTGTGCCGGGTGGAAGGGAGCGCGGGAAGCAAATAGGTGCGGGGACGCGGGGCGTGGGAGGTCGTGTGGGGTCTAGTGTGGGGGTATATCGGCGATAGTGGTGGTAGAGCCTGCGGGTGCCAGGTCCCGGAGGGAGACGGTGTCTTGCTGGCCATCGGGGTGTTCGACATATGCATAGTGAGGCTTCGAGTGCAGGAGCTGGACTAGGGGGTCGGTCTTATGTGCCCGAATGTGTTTCCGAAGGAGGACTGGGCCCGGTGTCCTCAACCAGGATGGAAGCGAGGCCCCCGTGGTAGTTCCCCTAGGGAAGACAAATAAGCGATCATGAGGAGTCTGATTCGTGGCCGTACAAAGGAGAGACCTAATAGCATGGAGCGCATCAGGGAGGACCTCCTGCCAGTGGAAGATCGGGAGATTCCTGGACTGTAGGGTCAGTGGGACGGTCTTCCAGACCGTCGCGTTCTCCCTCTCCACCTGCCCGTTCCCCCTGGGGTTATAACTGGTAGTCCTGCTCGAGGTGATGCCCTTGCCGAGCAGGTACTGACGCAGTTCGTTGCTCATGAAGGACGAACCCCTGTCACTGTAGACATAGTTGGGGAAACCGAACAGGGTGAAGATGCTGTGCAGGGCTCTGATAACCGTGGGGGTGGTCATATCGGGGCATGGGATGGCAAAAGGGAAACGGGAGAACTCGTCTATAATGTTGAGAAAGTAGGTGTTACGGTTTTTCGAAAGGAGGGGCCCTTTGAAATCAATACTCAGGCGTTCAAAGAGCCGGGATGCCTTAAGCAGGTGGGCCTTGTCTGGTCTATAGAAGTGCGGTTTACACTCCACGCAGATCGGGCAATTCCTGAATAAGGCTTTGACCTCCTCGGTAGAGAGGGCAGGTTGCGGGCCTTGATGTAATGGGCGAGCCGGTTGACCCCCGGATGGCAGAAGTCATTGTGGATAGCCTGTAGTCGGTCATCTTGCGTGCTGGCGCATGTGCCACGGGACAGGGCATCTGGGGGCTCATTGAGCTTCCCAGGACGATATACTATATCATAATTATAGGTGGAGAGTTCAATCCTCCACCGCAAGATTTTGTCATTCTTGATTTTGCCCCGCTGCCAGTTGTCAAACATAAAGTCAACCGATATTTGGTCGGTGATGAGGGTAAACCTCCTACCTGCGAGGTAGTGCCTCCAGTGCCGCACGGCTTCCACAATGGCTTGGGCTTCCTTTTCGACTGAGGAGTGTCGAAGTTCCGAAGCGGAGAGGGTTCGGGAAAAGAACGCTATCGGCCTGCCTGCTTGGTTAAGGGTGGCAGCGAGAGCGACCTCTGATGCGTCGCTCTCCACCTGGAATGGGACGGACTCGTCTACCGCACACATGGCGGCTTTGGCGATGTCCGCATTGATGCAGTTGAAGGCCTGGTGAGCCTCGGCTGACAGTGGGAAGAGGGTGGCCTTAAATAGTGGACGGGCTTTGTCCGCATACTGGGGGACCCACTGGGCATAGTATGAAAAAAATCCGAGGCACCTCTTGAGGGCCTTGGGACAGTGAGGGAGAGGGAGTTGTAAGAAGGGGCGCATACGGTCAGGGTCAGGTCCTAGGACCCCGTTTGCCACGACATAGCCGAGGATGGCTAGCCTCGTAATGTGGAAAACACATTTCTCCTTATTGTAGGTGAGATTGAGTTTTTGGGCGGTCTCGAGAAATCGGTGGAGGTTGGCGTCGTGGTCCTGCTGGTCACGGCCGCAGATGGTGACGTTATCCAAGTACGGGAAAGTGGCCCGCAGCCCGTACTGGTCCATCATTCGGTCCACTGCTCGGAACACCGAAACCCCGTTTGTGACGCCAAAGGGAACCCTGAGGAAATAGAAGAGACGGCCGTCTGCCTCGAACGCCGTGTAGTGCCGGTCTTCCGGGCGGATTGGGAGCTGGTGGTATACAGACTTCAGATCCACCATGGAGAACACGCGGAACTGTGCAATCTGATTTACCATGTCTGCAATCCGGGGGAGGGGGTACGTATCGAGGTGCGTGAACGGGTTAATGGTCTGGCTGTAATCAACCACCATCCGGAGCATTTCCCCGGTTTTGACGACCACCACCTGAGCTCTCCAGGGGCTATTACTGGCCTCTATGACTCCTTCACACAAGGGACGCCGGACTTTGGATCTGATAAACACCCTGTCCTGTAAACTATACCTCCTGCTGTGAGTGGCCACTGGTTTGCAGTTGGCAGTGAGATTAGCAAAGAGTGGAGGGGGGTCGATTTTCAGAGTTGCTAGGCTGCATATAGTGAGTGGGCGCAGGGGTCTGCCAAAGCTGAGTGTTAGGCTCCTGAGGTTGCACTGGAAATCCAGTCCCAGGAGGAGAGGGGCGCAGAGGTCTGGGAGCACATACAGTTGGAAATTAGTGTAATCGGCGCCCTGTATGGTCAGAGTCGCAGTAGTGCGCCCCTGTATTTGGACTGAGTGCAACCCCGAGGCGAGGGAGATTGTTTGCCGTGTTGGGAATATCGGGAGCGAACAGCGCCTTGCCAGATCCGGATGAACGAAGCTCTCAGTGCTTCCGGAGTCGAACAGGCACGGTGTCTCGTATCCATTGATCCAGACGGACATCATGGAGCTCTTGAGGTGCTTGGGCTGCGACTGGTCCAAGGTGACTGCGCCGAGTTGAGGATAGTCGGTGGTGTGGTCGGCGGTGTTGGAGCGGCCCCGTGATGGCTATCCGCGAAGGTCGTAATCTTCGAGTGGCGTATCGGGTGATGGCCAAGATGGCGGCCCCCGTTGATCGCACATGGCAGGTGGCGAGGAAGATGGCGTCCAAGATGGCCGCCCCATGGATCACACATGGCGAGCGGCGAGGTAAATGGCGCCCAAGATGGCGGCCCCCATGGATTGCACATGGCCGGCCGCGTGGGGGAGGATGGCCAAGATGGCGGCCCCCGTGAGTCGCACATGTAGTGTGTAGGCGGAGTCGGCAGACACGCTGCCACAATGCGGGGTCTGCAGGTCTGAGAGTCGGAGAAGCGAGTGTTCAAGTTAGAGTTAGAGTTTTTCGACTTGGCCAGGCAGACCTTAGCAAAGTGTCCCTTTCGCTCGCAGCTGCTGCAGCTCGCGTTGCGGGCCGGGCATTGCTGTTGGGGGTGTTGGAGCTGGCTGCAAAAATGGTACGATAGTCCTCCGTGGTGGGTGGGTGGCCGCGCGGTGCAGGCCTGGGGCAGCCTTTGGTCGAGGGTCCACGATGGGGGTCGCGTGATCGGCCAGAAACGCAGTTAGGCTTTGGAAAGCGACCTCCAGCGAGGCCGCCAGTTTTACTGTGTCCTCCAGGTCCTGGGCCCCTTTCTCAAGGAGACGCTGCCGCACATAATTTGATCGGACCCCCGCAACGTACACGACTCGGATGGCGAATTCCATGTGCTGAGTGGCTGTCACAGCCTGGTAGTTACAATCGCGTGCTAGGGCTTTGAGGTCACATAGATAGTCATCTAGTGACGCCCCCAGGGTGCTGGCGACGGGTTGTGAAGATGTGTCGCGTGTAGACTTCGTTCATGGGCCTCACGTACAGGCGGTCGAGTATCGCGAGGGCCTCAGTGTAAGAGTCAGCTTCATCAAGTTGAGTTGAAAAACGATGGCTCACCCGTGCGTGGAGAAGACTTCGTTTCTGTTCATCTGTGACAGAGGAAGTCGTCGACGCAGCCAGGTAGGCCTTGAAGCACCGAAGCCAATGCAAAAAAATTTCCTTTGCCTCTCCGGCCTGTGGATCAAGTTCCAGTCGGCCAGGTTTGAGGGCTGATTCCATAGTAGTTCTTTAAGTCGATTAAATTGATGTGACCATCAATTCACTCAGAGATACGAGTTGGAGTAAACTGTGGCTTTAATCGGCTTACAACTGAGCCTGCCTGCGACTGCACGATACTGAGGGTGGTCTCGCAGGACCGCAGCATTTATACTCCCTAAAGGGGATGGAGCCTAGGGCGGAGCCCTGTACATGCTCCTCATCTCCCCCTGTGGGCAGAGCCGCACAGTGGCTCACGTATGGGGCCCACAGGGACAACAGTAAGGTACAGTGTGAATTACCAGTTACACATTCACCACATTATGTATTCATGACGAAGGTAAGGAACATCAGTGCTGGGAAGTACTTGTCCGCTTTGAATGTCGAGTGTCAGCATCTTAACATTTCCAGCTCTGGCATTACACAGATGTGACGCATGAGTGTTTTTCCACTGCCTCAATGTCTACTTTAATGCAGCTTCATGAACGATATTACAACAGCGACTATATTACACTAGTGTAGCGTTTTCTTTCCACATAACTACCATGCTTGGAGCCAAGCTAAATTACAGACTTCTGAGTTGTTAGTAGTTGTGTACTTTGCTCACTGCCCACTCAGATATCTCACAAAGGATCCTTACAAAACACGAGGGAAACTTTACACCCATTTGCATGAACAGGCCTGTTACACCAGTCAGAAGGTTAAAGGATAATGTTCGAACCCACTGCGTTATCCAATGTAAATGATATTCTTAGCTTACAAAATTCTTTGTGGTTGAACCCTGACTCAGATGGAACCATTTGTTTTCAATTGATTAGCCTAGCCTGTCTGTCATCAATTGATTAATTCAACCTGTCTGTTTTGAATTGATTAACTTATCTTGACAGCTGGAACTCTGTGACTAAAGAATACCATGATGCTAACATGCCAGAAAAAAGTCTAAATGTAGTAAATACTTTTTCTATCTAAATCAATACGTACACCATCCCAGAATGCAAACATTGTGTTATGAATAACCCTATTGAAAACACTTTAAATTCTAAGCTAAGTGGACAATATGAGTTCTTGCCATCAGAGCAAAGTGGTATATAATCTCTCGCAGAGTGTATTGTTTGCCAGCGCATCATGTCTAATGGCAAAGAAACTACATAGACTATCATAGAATTTACAGTGCAGAAGGAGGCCACTCGGTCCATCGAGACTGCACCGGCTCTTGGAAAGAGCACCCTACCCAAGGTCAACACCTCCACTCTATCCCCATAACCCAGTAACCCACCAAAACACTAAGGGCAATTTTGGACACGAAGGGCAATTTAGCATGGCCAATCCACCTAACCTGCACATCTTTGGACTGTGGAAGGAAACCTGAGCACCCGGAGGAAACCCACGCACACACAGGCCGGCTCAAGGTACCGGCAACTCGGGCAGTCGCCCGGGGCGCCATGTGCTAGGGGGCGCCATGAAGGAGTGCGTGACCGGCGTCAGAGACCCGGCGCCGCATAAAAGACTCGGGTCCCGCGCATGCGCAGTTGGGCCGGTGCCAACCAGCGCATGCGCGGTGGCCGCCCTCCCTCAGGCCGCCCCGCACAAACATGGCGGATGGATCCAGGCTCGCCGGTGGTCACTCCGGCCCCCCCCCCCCCGGCCTCCCGGCCCCGGCCCTCCGGCCCCCCCCCCCCCGCCTCCCCCCCCTCCGCCCCCCCCCCCCCCCCCCCCCCCCCCCCCCCCCCCGCCTGTGTTCATGAACACAGATGTTCATGAACGTCTGAGCAAGGTTCCCAGGGAGTGTGCATGACTCCTACATACTGGCGCAGTCGTACATCCCTGCGATGTTTGAGGAACGTCCCCCCCGGCTGAGGGGCTGGTTGCTAGGCGACAGGGGTTATCCGCTGAGGTCTTGGCTGATGACGCCTATACGGAGGCCTCAGACCAATGCGGAAACCCGATACAACGAGGCCCATGCAGCAACCAGGGGTGTGGTGGAGCACTGCCTTGGCCTCCTGAAGATGAGATTCAGGTGTCTGGACCTCTCCGGAGGGGCCCTGCAGTACCAGCTCGACAGGGTCGCTCGCATTGTTGTGGTCTGCTGTGCGCTGCACAACATCGCGATGCAGAGGGGAGATGCCCTGCTGCAGGAGGCGGAGGGAGAAGCCAGTGGCAGTGGTGCCAGCACAGAGGAGGAGGAGGAGGAGGAGAGGGAGGAGGAGGAGGAGGAGGAGGAGGAGGCTGGCGGACTGGCGGGCACAGCACGCAGACACGACCCAGGTGCAGGTGATGTCCAGGAGGCGGCACGACGGACCCGGCGAGGACGGCGGGCACGCGACGCCTTGGTGGCAGCACGGTTCACGCATCGCATGCGACGTCCCCGCTGAACACCAAACCACCACCTGCATCGCTAGTCGTGCAGAGGGTCAACACACAACTGCCACCACGACAACCCCCCCCCCCCCCACCCCCCCCCCACCCCCTCTCAGTGTACACTGCTCCACTTCGACATCACCCTTACAACTGGGTCCAGACGGTATGGCACAACATTGATGGCTGTGTCAGCGGGTGTGATCAGTGCCATGTGGAATGATGACTGCCCGCTCTGCGATGATCTGTGAACTCAGAATCGTTAGAGAGAGTCTGACCCATGGCACTAGCTGAACCATCCACCTTGGTGGCCGCTGGGTTCGTCACGGACACTCCATCACTTGCCCGCGTGGGCTAGCTGTGGGAGGGGGTGGGGGGAGGGGCAAGGACTGCACACCCGGCACCGAAGTTTCACCGCTCGTCAACCCCAGCAACACTCGGTCACCATCACGATTCCTGCGGCTGTGGAACAATCACACGGTATTACAAGTAAGGTGGAACAGTGCGTTTAATGTTAACAATAATTTACAGGTGCCCTAGCCCCTACAACTAAACTGTGCCCTTCACCCGTGCCAACTTACTCAGTGTCTCTCTTTGTTGCCTTACGGGCCCTACCACTACGTCTAAGTGATTCCCCAGATGATACAGCAGGAGTGGAGGAGGACTGCTGCGAATCGCCCCCTTCGACTCGTTTCTCCTTCGTCAAGCGTTTCCTGGGGCTACCCGGCCTTGATGGGCCAGGCTGCTCTGCGGGCGCCTCGGGTGACGTTGTGCCACCCTGCTCTGCCTGTTGCCCACCCGATGCACCAGGGATGGGACGGGGGGAGGCCGAGAATTCCGGGACGTCCCGTGATGGGGTTAATGGGACGGGCCCCGAAACCTCCTCCTCCCTCGGGGAGCCCGGTGGCCCCCGGGCCTCACTTTGGGACAGAGGTGCGAATGGGGAGGTGCCCCGTCGCGCCACCGACACCTGGCGCTGCCAGTCCTGGAGGCCTGCAACGGTATCCACCAGGATCCGAAGGTTTGCAGAGACGGAGTCCAGGGAGTTAGACATTCCCACCAGGAACTGTGCGACCTCAACCTGTGAGTACACAACACCATCCAGCACATGTGTCAGGCGGTTGATGCTCTCCGCGACTGACTGCTGGGACTGTGCCATCGACTGCTGTTACTGTGCCATGGCGTGCTGCGACTGGGCCATGACCTGCTGAGACTCGGCCAAGGCCCGCAGCGCGCCGGCAATGTCGTGTTGGCTCTGGCGCATTGCTGCCTGTAAGAGGGCAACCCTGTCCAGGGCCGAGGATGACGCGTGCACATTAAGCCCAGCGCCTTGCATAACCTGACCCATTGCCTCCACCGCGGATGCCACCCGTGCGGTGTCGGCCTGGGTTGCTGCCATGAGCGGCACCACTCCCTGCTTGTGGACGCGGTTCGACTCCTCTAACAGCGTCTGCAGAGTCTGGAAGACAGCCCTCATCCCGTCATTGTGTCCCTGGGTTTCTTGATGCATCGGCTGTGCGGGTGGGTTGAGAAACTCCAGGAACTCGAAAAACGTCTGGGAGCCAGCTGGATGCTGGGCCTGGCCTGCCCTCCGCCAGTCCGGGCCCTCGGCTGCTCCGACCTCCACCTGCTGTACCTGCTCAGCTGTGATGTGCGACCCAGACTGTGACCCAGGAGCCTCATCACTAAATAGGCCAACCGGGGTGAGTGTCTCTGGGATGGTGGATGGTGTGGGAGATAGCTGTGCCGCAAGCTCGAGGTCGTCTTGGGTGCACGCCTCCTCCATGTCATCGGCCCGCTGAGAGGCCGCAGGGCGTTCGCGGGCCATTTCTCCCTCTTGCTCTCTCGCCGCCCTCTGGGCGTCCTGTTCCACATATTCGGTTGGGGAGGATGGGACTCCCCGCTGATCGGGCACCCTCTGTCGTGCGGCCCTGGGTGAGGTGGGGGCAGATGCCTGTGTCCGCCTGGAGGCAGAAGGCCCTGGTCGTTCGGCATCACGTCCTAGGGAAGAGAATGAAACGGGTTATTTAGAGACTCTCGGCCGGGTGCTGGACGGTCCCAGTGGGCAGGGTGTGAAGGGACAGAGGATGGGGGAGGTGTCCCAGTGGGCAGGGTGTGAAGGGACAGAGGATGGGGGAGGTGTTCCAGTGGGCAGGGTGTGTGAAGGGACAGAGGATGGGGGAGGGGGGGTGTTTGTCATGCAGGGTTGTCTCACTTGTTGCAGCTCCGCCAACCTCGCATTGCGCGATCTCCCGGGTGGCAGATTCCCCAACAAGGTCCAGTGCCCTCTGCTCAAAGGTGGTGAGGGGGTGCAGGATGGGCGAACCCCCTCCAGTCTTATTCCACTCACGAGTGTTGTGAGCGGTCTTGTCCTGTTGGGGGAGGGGGCATAGGTAGATCATTACAATACGGCAGGTATCAGCAGTCCGTTCAGATACCGGCACAGTTTGGGGGTCAAGTTGTAATAAGACCATTGCATCTCTCCACGGGGGCCAGAGCGCTGGGTCTGTGACTACTTTGTGAACCACCCTCAACTCACTCTGCCCCAATCCCCCGCCACTCCCCGTGCCGGGGGGGGTTGATTAAGTAAAGGGGGAGGGATGGTTGTGACCCGGGGGCACCCTCTTGGCACTTACCCTGGCAGCCCTGACGAGGTTGTGCATCTTCTTCCGACATTGCTCTGCAGAGCGAGGGGTCTGCCCCACAGCACAGACGGCAGCAGCCACCTCACGCCAGGCCTGGCGCACCGCGCTGGCAGGGTGGCGATGCCCTCTACGCGGGCAGATGATGCCCCTCCTCTGCTCGATTGATTCGAGCAGCGTCTCCACGTCAGCCTCCACGAATCGCGGGGCTGCTCTCCTGAGCTCCGACATCCTGGCCTACAGTTTCTGTGCTCGCCCGCGCCTTTTTACGGCGTCGGGCGGCGTCACGTGGGCGTGTTTGTGTCGTCGTCGCGTTCCGGCATCATCGCGCACGTGATTGACGCAGCCCCGATCCTAGCCCATTTTCCGGACGTGAATACGTCGGGAACTGGGCCGTGTCGGGCCGTCGCAAAAGCCGGCCGTTTTCACGGCCAACTTCGCGATTTTCCGCGGGTGCGGAGAATCGCGCCCCAGATACAGCTGAAGTTAACCAGAGCCAGAATTGAATGCCAAAAATACATTGTAAAAAAACAACTGACCAAGGGGTATTCCCATAGTAAAGCTTTGAAAATTCTGTTCATGGTGAGAAATGCCACACAGGTCCTTTGAAAGATTTAGCATCGTGGTTAAGATTGAGGAGTAGGATATGGCTGTAATGTAAATGTCTAATTTTTATTCATTTTTGCCACTGAAGATGATACAATGGTGGGCACAAATGATTTAGATATCGGTCGCAATTTTTCGGGCACAAATCTCATAATGGCGGCTAACTCTCACCAGGGATCGAAAACAGGATTTGTGCCGGTGAAATCTCAGAACCTGATTTTCCTGGGCTCTCCCTGCTAACATAATCAGGTTCACTCCCAGCATTTAAATATGCTTAAACAGCCAAATGTCATTGCTTCCGGGACCCCCCTCCGTGATGTCACACCGGCGGCAATCACTACTGGATCCCAAAAACAGAAACCAGTTGTGATGACCATGCCAGGGACTCGGAGGAGAGTATAGCCTCCAGGTGGTGAGGGACATGGCTGGGCAGCGCCCAAGTTGGCACTGCCAGGGCCAGGGGCAGAGGCACGAGGTAGGATCTCCATGGAACCCCATTGGGGGGGATTCCCACTATGTGGGGTGCCAGACATTTTGGGGTAGGGGGCACTGAAGTTGGGGGCGGGGGGTCTTTTCCTTCCACTTTGAGATTAGCATGCCCTTTATAAATGGTGTCCCAACCACTTTAAAGGCGTGCTTGTTGGATCTATGAGACCCTGCCTTGTCAAGAGTGATTTCTCAAAAACACCCCCGCTGCGCTCTTTTTTGATTCTGGAGAGACAACCTGGCTACTTCCCTGGGGAGATATACATTGGATTTTAGTCAGAACCTGGCACTTTGCCATTTTCTGGGGAAATTCTTCCCATTGACTACTTAAATGCAAATGCATTAATGGCCTTAGCTTGGTTTGAGATACTGAAGATTGATCGGGATGCTGGGCCTGATACCTCGAATACTGTAGCAAATAGGAGAAGTACTATCTGAGCCATTAATTTAGCTGATTATTCGTTACTTAAGATCTGGATTTGTTTGAATTGGCTGGACAAAGAGCTTGATGCAGGAATGCTTGCACACATGTGCCAAGTTCCATGCATTGATATCTAGATAGTAACCTAGGAACAAGAGGAGGCCATTCAGCCTCTTGTTCTGCCATTCTGGCTGACCTGTATCTTAACTCTAAAACCTAGTTTTGTTCCATATCTTGTCAGTAAAGCTCGATAATTCAAGTGTTAAATAGACTTGAATACATAATTAAACTTTTTTTAGTAATGAAATTCTAGCTATACTTAAAACTAATGATTCAGTGATTCATAGTTTGAAATAAAATGCCAACTGGCACTAATAGTTTTTACTTATAAAACATAGTTTTAATGACATTTGGGGCCTCAAATGATTAATACATCGGAAAACAATGTAATACAAGACTGAGAAATTACACGGCCAACACATTTTCTTAGAACTCCTACACCTAAAAAATTCCAACTACACCAGTGGTAGTGGGGTGAGAGAGTGAGTGTGAGGGGGGTGGGGGAGTGAGTGTATGATAGAGTGGGGGATGGAGGTGAGAAATCATAGGCATTGCACAGCAGACTCACCCATGACAACCTCATAGCTACAAGATTTCAAGAGGAGTAAGATGAAGTCAAGTTTTCACGATTGAAGTTCTCTTCAGTCTTTAATGCGTGGGTCGGAACAAGCCCTCATTCTCACCATTAACATATCAGGAATGGTCATCAATCTCATAATGGGCAGTGAAGCAGTATAAGTCACCCTAAAGATGGGACCATCCTTGGAAGGCGCAATAACCCTGTAAACATGTGGCCATGGTGGAATGGGTTTAGCCGTCCACTAGCACCACTCTTTAAGAACAATATACATAGTGTAGTCCATTCAACCATGGCATCGACAATTCAATGGCTATGGCAGCCTTCAAGTGGCTTAAACGCTATTGCACACATTGATGCACTCATGCTGACAGTAGATTAGCAAAGCGTCATTAGCAGGGAAACTATTTGTCAATGGTTAGCGCTTGACCATTTCAGGAAGGAATTGCCTCATCTTGCTACTGAGCCCCAATATTCTTCAGGCAGTGACCTGTTACTCAACACCATACACTCAAACCTGGGAGTTATATTTGCATTGTTCTAAGGGCGGCTGAGGACCCGGGTTCGATCCTGGGCCCGGATCACTGTCTGTGTGGAGTTTGCACATTCTCTCTGTGTCTGCGTGCGTCTCACCCCCCATAACCCAAAGATGTGTGTGGTGATTGTAGATTTGAGTAGATGCAATACAACTGAGCAAGCACTAGAGGGAGCACAGGAGAGCTATAAATACACTGGGACAGGAAGTGAGGACACACTTCACGGAAGGCAGAACTGGGAGCAGGACACAGACACAAGCAGGCAGCATTTGAGGTAGCCGTAAGTTAAGCTCTGAAGAGAGAACAAATTCACAATAAAGCATCTTCTCCACCTTTGAGACTACAAGCTTTATTAAGACACGAGGAACAACACATGGTACCAGGAGTGGTTGGCCAAGCTATATTGCCCCTTAATTGGAAAAAATAATTGGGTACTCTAAATTTATTTTTAAAAATGTTTGTAACTATTTAAAGAAGATTCATGGCCCTGCATTCGTCAGAAGCCTGCCAAGTCTAATTCATGAATTTTCTTGGGAGAGTTGTGGCCCAGTCAGTATTGATGCAATATTAGTGATAACTCCTTTCTTTCATAGATCCTCGGAGCACTCAGGGAATGTGCCAAAGCATCTCTTTCAGATTATTACAGCCCTCAACATGGCCCAGCTCACAAAGGTCAATCCTTCATATGAACCCTAAGTCAATGAGCGCAGTCATGCATTTAATTCAATATCGAGTTGCCTACTGTGTCTTTACACAGGAACAAAGTTCAGGAACAAAGTACAGTCCTCACAAGTAAGCAGATGGTTTCATCAGGGTAAGCACGCACCTCCAACAGCATGTACTCGTACCCCTCTGGCAGACATTTGAAATGTCACGAAGTGGAAATATTTCAATCATTCAGCGTCATGCATAGGGAGAATGAGAACTAAGAAAGGAATAATGTTCAGCCTTTTAGACAAAGATCAAGTTATGCTACGGGGATGCCTGAAAGACTATGGCGCTCAACGATCAATACTACTTTTCCCTAAACTCAAAGTCAGAAAATAGATGCCATTGCAAAGTACACTTGGGAGAAATGATTCCAACATTGGCTGTGACAAATACTTGTTACATCCACAAACCAGACCTCTGGCCGATAGCATCAAGTTAATCGCTAAGCTCGATGAGCAATTGTCCTGAGGCTGAATAATGTCTGCCTGAGGTCCATGGGTCACAAGTGTATTGTCCAGCTATCTTTCTCACACATGAAAGGTCTTTGTTAATTTTGCAAATGTGAATCACTGTGAGGAGACTGAGTGAGAATTAGAGGAAGATCCAGATGGGGGTTACATTTTTGGCCCTTGAATGAATGCAGGACCTTGCATCACATCAATTAGTCATTGAATACCTGAGACCCGGAGAAGGATAAATGTGAACTGTATTTACAATAGTGAAGACTATAGACAGTGGTTAAACACTGGTGCCACCACTGTGCAGTCAAAACTACTTGATCTTTCTAACCCTACTGCTGTGGTGCAAATGCAGCCCTGACATCCGCTGCAGAGCTGGAGAAAACCTGTTGACTGTCATAGCCTATTGTCTGAGATCACTCCGGCAGCTTAAGGCCTGGAGGGCCCTGGCCTGCTCAGGATCACTTGCTGTGGGGCAGCCTGAACTGCTGGAGTTGATGGTGTCACTGGCAGGGGGGATTTGGAATGGCAGGATATCCTTGGAGCGTCCTGGGTGGATGTCCCTGTTGTGTCTGGGACCCACCCTGACTCCTTGAGGAGAGGGGAAATTGGAGGGAGATCCCGATGCCTCATCAGAGAAATGGCAAATAGAGTTTAATCCAGACAAATGTGAGGTCATGCATTTAGGTAGGTCTGACATAGAGGGGAAATATACCGTAAATGGTAAAACTCGTAGGAATATAGAAAACCAGAGAGATCTGGGCGTGCAGGTCCACAGATCTTTGAAGGTGGCAACACAAATGGACAAGAAAACATACAGTATGCTTGCCTTCATTGGATGGGGCATCGAGTATAAAAACTGGCAAGTCAGGCTGCAGTTGTGTAGAACCTTGGTAAGGCCGCACTTGGAATATTGCGCACAATTCTGGTCGCCACACTATCAGAAGGAAGTGGAGGCTTTGGAGAGGGTGCAGAGGACTTTTACCAGGATGTTGCCTGGTCTGGAGGGTGTTAGGTATGTGGAGAGGCTGAATAGACTTGAACTGTTTTCATTAGAAAGATGGAGGTTGAGGGGTGACCTGATAGAGGTCTACAAGATTATGAGGGGCATGGATAGAGTGGAGGGGCATGGACTCTGTCCTGGGGTGGAGGGATCAGTCACTAGGGGGCAGCGCCGGCCCTAGGGTTGCTGGCGCCCCGGGCAAGCTGAACTTCGGCCCCTTGGGGGGGGGGGGGGCGAGAGGGGAGGGGGGGGGCCGAGAGGGGAGGGGGGGGCCGAGAGGGGAGGGGGGGGCCGAGAGGGGAGGGGGGGGCCGAGAGGGGAGGGGAGGGCCGAGAGGGGGGGGGCCGAGAGGGGAGGGGGCGGGGCCGAGAGGGGAGGGGGGCCGAGGGGGGAGGGCCGGGGGCGGGGGAGGGCAGGGGGTGGGGGCGGGGCCGGGGGGGACCCGGGGGGGGGGGGGCGGACCCGGGGGGGGGGCCCGAGGGGGGGCCCGAGGGGCGGACACGAGGGGGGGGCGGGGGGACGGACCCGAGGAGGGGGAGGGGGGGGCGGGAGCGGACCGAGCGGGGGGCGGGGAGGGGGGGAGCGGACCGGGGGGGGGGGCTGGGGGACGGACCCGGGGGGGGGGGGCAGGGGGGGGGGCGGACAGGGGGGGGGGCGCCCTGGGGGAGGGCGGCCACCGCGCATGCGCTGGTTGGCACCGGCCCAACTGCGCATGCGCGGGACCCGAGTCTCTGGCGCCCCCTAGCACATGGCGTCCCGGGCGACTGCCCGAGTTGCCGGTGCCTTGAGCCGGCCCTGCTAGGGGGCGTAAGTTTAAGGTCCATGGGGAAAAGTTTAGAGGAGATGTGCGAGGCAGGTTTTTTTTACACAGAGGGTGGTGAGTACTTGGAACGTGTTGCCAGGGGAGGTTGTGGAAGCAGATACATTAACGGCGTTCATAGAACATACATACAGAACAGAGAACATACAGTGCAGAAGGAGGCCATTCGGCCCATCGAGTCTGCACCAACCCACTTAAGCCCTCACTTCCACCCTATCCCCAAATAACCCAAGTAACCCAATAACCCCCTTAACCTTTTTTGGTCACGGAGGGCAATTTATCATGGCCAATCCACCTAACCTGCACGTCTTTGGACTGTGGGAGGAAACCCACACAGACACGGGGAGAACGTGCAGACTCCACATAGGCAGTGACCCAGCGGGGAATCGAACCTGGGACCCTGGCGCTGTGAAGCTACAGTGCTATACACTTATGCTATCGTGCTGCCCGCAAAGGCATCTTGACAAACACATGGATAGGATGGGTATAGAGGGATACGGCACAAGGAAGTGCTGAGGGTTTTGGCAAAGGTTGGTATCATGACCGGTACAGGCTTGGAGGGCCGAAGGGACTGTTCCTGTGCTGTATTGTTCTTTATTCTTTGTATCCCTTTCTTGCCTAGTTGATGCTGGAATACACACATGCCTAGAGCAATGGTGTGCATGTCTGAGCACAAATACAGCAGAAACCGTCGGACCTGGGTCTTTACCTTTCCAATGGAGTCTTCGATGTGCTGAAATGCTGGAGTGTGGCATTCGATAGAATATGGAATTACTCCTCCATCCCTTGTTCCAGTCTGCTGACAACTCTGCCTGAAGTCCCCCTGCCTTTCTGCTTCTCCAAATTTCTCTCAGGCCCAATTCCAGAGGTCAGTCATTGGACACAGACTCAGCAGGTGCCCGGTTTCCAGCAGTCCTCTGAGAGTCAGAGACTTGGATTGTCACTGTCTCTGACTCCTATGGATCTATGTCAGTGAGCTGATCACTAGATCGTGAACCCAGAACTACTCTAGCACTAGTTCCCACTGACAATCATGTACCTGCACTGGTGAGGGGTGAAAGTGAACGCAGTGATGGACCTTCATCCAGTGAATATTCAGCATCCTAATCTGAGCTGGACTGAGGGCTTGGGCTGAGGTGCTGGCATGAGGAGTGCCTTTGCTTCTTCTTGCTGGTAGCTGGAAGAGAGAAAAGAGAAAATTGGTGACTGCCTGGACAGGCACCAACATTATTGGTCACACACAGCCATGGTCTGCATGTTACCAATGTATACTGGATGGACACACTGGCTTGTTGGGGGAGGCTGGTCTCACCTTCCATGGAGGAACGATCTCTATCCTCTCCAGTGAGATCTGCAACGTGCTCCTTGTGGGTACAGAGTGTCCTCAACTCTGGAGGCCGTCCCTCTAGTTTGCATTCTTTCCCACCTGTTGCGGACAATCATGTCTTGAATAAAGACAAGTAGATTAATCTTGAATTCATATTTACATGATGTGCGCTTCGCTGGCAAGACCGGCATTGATTTCCCATCTCTAATTGCCCTTGAGAAGGTGGTGGGGAGCTGCTTTCTTGAACTGCTGCAGTCCATATGGCGTAGATACACTCTCAGTACTATTAGGGAGATAGTTTCAGGATTTTGACCGAGTCACAGTGAAAGAACGGCGAAATGTTTCCAAGATAGGGCGGTGAGTGACTTGGAGGGGAACTTCCGGGTGGTGCTGTTCCCATGTGTCTGCTGCCCTTGTCCTTTTAGATGGTAGCAGTCCTGGGTTTGGATGGGGCTGCCTAAGGAGTCTTGGTGAGTTGCTACAGTGCGTCTTGTAGATGGTACACACGGCTGCTACTGTGTGTCGGTGGTGGAGGGAGTGAATGTTTGTGGAAGGGGCGCCAATTAAGCGGTTGCTTTGTCTTGGATGGAGTCAAGCTTCTTGAGTGTGGTTGGAGCTGCACCCCTCCAGGCAATGGGGAATATTCCATCACCCTCCTGGCTTGTGCCTTGTAGGTGGTGGACAACGTTGGGGAGTCAGGACATGAGTTACTCGCCGTAGGTTTCCTAGCCTCTGAGAGCAATTGATCATGGTCAATCCACCTAACCTGCACATCTTTGGGCTGTGGGAGGAAACCAAAGCACCCGGAGGAAACCCAGGCAAACACGGGGAGAACATACAAACCCCACACAGACAGTCACCCAAGGCCAGGATTGAAGCCAGATCCCTGGTACTGTGAAGCAGCAGTGCTAACCACTGCCCTGACCGCCACCGCACTTTATTCTCCAGAATGGAAAATTCCGCCATGGAATGACAATCAATCCTGCCAGATGGTCATTTGAAACTAGTGTGTATATCGATCCTGTATATATTCCCCCAATACTATTTGTACTTCACCAAAATCACTAAAATCACTAAAAGGACTGCCAGAGACCAGTACAATCCTTTAATATTGTGAATATAGGCATTTGTTAAGCAATAATTTCTGTTATTCTCCAACCTCTCAATTATGTACAACAGACCAATCTGTGAATAACCACTGCATTAGAAAAGTATGATGCTGTAAATCTGAAATCTGTGAATCAATCTCGCACTTTTATTATATTCTCAGGTGCTGACACTGTGTTTGAAGACTGCCACAATTCTAACTTTGACCCCAGTGACAAGGTACTTTCCCTTCTCTTGGAATCTAAAGAGACACTTGCCAGATTGTTCGTGTGCCACTAAATGGTTTCTTCGAATTCTTTGTGTTCTTATTATGTGGCATTTTGTTTCAGTGACATAGACGCCAGATGCAAGGGGACACAAATGGACCAAGAACACGAATTTGACCCTCGCAGCAGTACAGATTATACTGGGAGAGGTTAGACTGGACTCTTAACAGAGAAATGAACGATTTCCCGCTAACGTATGCTGCAGAAATCGTGGTTTCTCAATTGATATTTGACTCTGTATCCGATCTATTTCTAAAATATAGAGAGCCAGAGGACAAAGCTGTCTTGGAAAGGTCACAGACAGAATATGCAGTGTGTGAAGTTTTGAATAGGCTTTGAAGGTAACAGGACCAGTTGATAATACTGTTAAAAAGGCACATCAGTCCCTGGCTTTATAAATTGAGGCAGAGCGTGCAAAAGCAAGGGAGTTCTGGTTAACCTTTACAAATTGAGGTTGTTACGCTTCAGAAAGGATATCAATTCCGAAGAGCCGAATGGCCTTCTGTGCCGTGAGATTTATGATACTTTGATATTACATGCTGAATTTCATATTGCAATCTAACTCCATATTACTGAACACGCTAAATAGTATCCAGCCCAATTGGGAGGGATGCATAAAATAATAGCTCAATGTTTACTGTCCTAAAGATAGCAATTGCTGAGCTGTTAACCACAGAGCTATGTATTTGTCAGCTCCAGATGGAAAGGGTTTGGCTAAGGAGTCATGTTCAGTGCAGTTTGGGGGATATGGCGATTATATCACTAGTTCCTTTGGAGAACACAATTTCAAATCCCTTCACACTAGTTTGAGCTTTTTAATTCAACTTTTTTAAAACACCTGCACATGGAATGATGGATACTGCAACCTGTCCATTGCAGAAACATCAGTTACCAGAAATGTTTGGTGCAGATCCAAGCAACTAACTCGCGGAAGTCGCCACTTGACTGTCCAGGTGCTGCAACAAATCAAGAAGGCAGGCTCAGTAAAAGATGATTGGTATTTGGATAAGTAAAACAATTTTTATTGATGCTTTGTGATGTTTTACCACTGCTTTATGCTGCAGATAATTATTTATCTGTCATGTATTTGGGTTCGCGCACTTGTGGTTTAGGCATTCTAAATTCATTCTATACCCCAGAAAATTCCAAACTCCAGAAATGACTTGCTTCCCGTCATTCCAGACTGGAGAGATTACAACGTATTGGCGAAATGAACCCTGAAGCTGGTTCATTAATGTTTTTTAGGGATGAAAACCTGTCATCCTTACCCAGTCTTGCCCAAATGGTACAGTGGTTAGCACTGCTGCCTCATAGTCCCAGGGACCCGAGTTTGACTCTAGCCTTGGGTGTCTGTGTGGAGTTCTCATGTTCTCCCCGTGTCTGCATAGGTTCCCTCCGGCTGCTCCGGTTTCCTCCCACAGCCCACAGTGGATTGGCCAAGCAAAAATTGCCCCCCGAGTCTCCAGAGATGTGCAGGTTAGGTAGGGTTACGGGGATGGGCTTAGGTAGGGTCGTGCAGACTCGGTGGGCCAAATGGCCTCCTTCTGCACTGTAGGGATTCTATGGATTCCACTGGCGCTGGTACTGCCTTTTGAAGTGCCCTAGGGAGCAGTCAGTTGCATCAAACTAAAAACAACTTATCTTTATAGCACGCCTTGTGCATAGTAAAACCTCTCAAGGTGCTTCATAGAACTTTATAAATCAAAGTATGATATTGAGCCACATGAGGAGATATTAAGGCAGATGACCAAAAATGTAGGTTTTAATGAGTGTCTTTAACAGTTTCTTAGTAGTATAGAATATTGCTGAAAAGAGAGACATGTTGCTAAGGTTTGTCATCAGGACAAACACTAGAATGCCAAATTTCAAACAGTTGCAACAATTTAAGCAACAGAAGAAAAGGATGCTGATCAGCTGGCGAGTGAACTCTGACTCGCCAAGCTCCCGGGAAATTCAAAACAGGTACAAGACTAGCACATACTCCTTTTTAAGCAGATGAAAGTATGTGACTCTTAGCAAGTGTAAATGAGTTACGAGCTTGATTAATTATCTTAAATTGGTTGTTAATGTAGCTAGCAGCACACTGCGCTCAGAATTGTTCTGCAAGTGCTTCCAAAACATGGAATCACATCTAATAGTAGACTTTTTTTTATTTTTCCAAGGTAGGCAAACAACTGAAGGAATTTAATGTTTATTTCGATCAACCAATCTTTAGGGTGTATAGCCTATGCACCAGACATCACACTGGCACTGAAATCCATATAGCACGACTATGTGGTAGGTAGAATGTATTTTTGGAGTAATGGCAGCAATCTATTGGTGGGAATTACCACACACATTGCCCTTGCATAGTAGCAGTGGGATCAGTTTTCTTAATCTGCTATTCAAATTTTTGAGATACCTGTGGTGGGATTCTCCATTTCTGAGACTAAGTGTTGATGCCAACACAGAATTCGTGGACTTTCGTGACAGAAAAAACCAGCGCTGCACCTGGACCGATTCTGCTACTGTTAAGGGGCTAGCACTGGCACCACATGGGACACAATCGATTCCAATGAGAAACTTCGGCCGGATTCACTGGTTTTGCGATTGACACCCAAAAGCTAACAAGCCACAGCTGCAGAAAAACAACTCTCCCCCCACACACACCATCTCAGCCAACAAGATGACAGCGAGGAGAGCAGCCCCGATATTCACAGACAGCGAGCTGGTGACCCTCTTCGACGCGGTGGAGGCGAGGCAGATGACCATGTACCCCGGCCGGGGAAGGAGGCTGCAAGCCGCCATATTTGCTGTGTCTGGGCGCAGGTGGCAGAGGCCGTGAGCGCCGTGGGCAACACCATCCCGACAGGCCAGCAGTGACAGGGAAAACTGCACAACCTCCTCAGGGCAGCCAGCGTGAGTAGGGGAGCGGGAGAAGACAGGAGGACGACCGCCAAACCTACGGCCCCTCACCACAGCAGCGCTGAGGGCCCTGGACTTGGTTGGCGGCCCGGAGGAAAGGGAGGTTGCCGAGGTGGAGTGTGGTCACTGGTGAGAAAGTGAGACCCTGCTGAATTATGGTTCCCTGTGACACGTGTGTCAACCCTTCACCATCCCCGAGACACTCACCTCGGTCAGGCACTTTAGGGAAGAGGCTTCTGGGAGCCTACTTGCACCACACAGCTGATCCGGTACAGCGGGTGAAGGTACGAACACCCGAGGGGTCGGACAGTCAGAGGACAGGCTGACCTGAGGAAACAGTTGGCGTCCAGATGGGTCTCGGGCTTCTTAAACGGACAGTCCCATCTATAGAGGAGATGCACAGCCTACATGAGAGGTTGCCGGCGAGCATCCAGTACCTGCAGGTGCAGTTGGAGGAATCCAACTACATGCAACAGCAGGATGTGTGTCACCCAGGCCAAAACCGCACAGGTGGCATCCGTGGTGGAGGCATTGGGGGCGACAAATTCAGCTATGGATCGGCATGTCCAAGGCCTGGGGCACTCTGTGCAGACGCTGGCCGAGGCCCAGGTCAGGATGGCCGCCTCACAGGCGACCATATCCCAGAAGCACCTGGAAAAACCTGCGGCGCTCCTGAGTGCAGCTCAATCACAGCGGGCCATGGCTGGGAACGTCGGTAGCATTGCCCAGGCGCTGGCCAACATGGCGCAGACACAGAGGGAGGTAGCCCAGTCCCAGATGAAGATGGCGCAGTCACTGGCTGATGTAACACAGACCCAGAAGGTGGTGGCAGAGTCAATGGGTGATGTGGCACAACCCCAGAGGGAGATGGCCCACTCCTTGTGCATCATGGCTGTGAGCGTGCAGACCCTCGTCGAGACGAGTGCGGGCCTCCAGGACTGGCCGCATCAGGTGTCGGGGGAACCTCAGGGGATAGCTCCGCTCGCACTCCCATCCCATGGAGTAGCCCAGAGGCCATCGGGCATCCCAAAGGAGGAGGAGGTGATGGGGCCCATGCCGGTGATTCCGCAGGGGAGGTGCCGGAACACCGCAGCACTTTGGACTCCCCAGCGCCCCCTGTCCCTGGCACATCTGGTGGGCAGCGGGCAGAACATGATGACACCATACCACCTGGGCACCCAGGCAGCAGACGCGCCCATCCAGGCCCTGTCGCCCCAGACGACGCCCGCCAACTGGGACCCATGTCGCAGGGTGGAAATCACAGCAGGTCACCTCCACTCCTGCTGTACCATCTGGGGATCCACCTAGACATAGCGTTAGTGCCCATAAAGCCAGAAAAGTAGACACCAGTTAAGTTGTCACGGGAGCAGGGCACAGTTTAGTTGTAGGGTTATAGGGGTGAGGGCCCAAACCTGTATATATTTGTTCACAATAAACACCTGCTACCACTGTTACAACGTGCCTTGGTGTTCTGTCAGATGGGTGTGAGGGGTAGGCTGGCCAGGAAAGGGGAAGTGGAGGAATGGACAGTCATTGGCAGGGGGGGGAATGGGTAGACCCTGCGGATGGCCCATGCTCCCTCCCTCCTCCCCCACAAGCCGACCATCCCCACCATCGCCATCCCAGGAATCCAATAGGACCATGTGATGAAATGGCCAGCTCGCATGCAGGGACAACCCAAGTGGATGGTGGAAGGTGCTACCATGGACAGGGGTCAGACATTGTCAAATGATGCAGAGCACCAAAGTTTATCACAGAACGGGCTGTCATCATCCTCCATCCCATGGACCAGACCCGCTGTTACTGCCAACCCAGTGCCCCCACTCTGTAGTGTGGCAGGCATGTATAACGGAGGTGGTTGCAGGTGGGGGGTGGCCACGGGGGAGTGAGGGAGTCAGGGTTGGGATGCGATGTTCCGTGCCCCTGGCCAGTCCCCACCCTCAATCCCCTTCATAGTCGGTGAACCTGGAGGCAATCAGAGTGTCCCATGCACGTTGGTCCTGGCACACATGTCGTGCAGCCTCCCATGCCTACCTGGGCTCCATGTTCTGGCCACCCTTGCCCTCCTCCACATCCTCCTCGTCAGACGAGGCCATGTGTTCATCATTCTCCTCCGCCAGCACGTCGCCCCTCTGTTGCGCGATGTTGTGGATGTTGTGGAGGATGCAGCAGGCCGCCACGATGCGGGCGACCCTCTCAGTATCATACTGGCCCCTCCAGAGTGGTCCAGGCACCTGAACCGCATCTTCAGGAGGCCAAAGCACTGCTCGATCATACCCCTGGTAACTATGGGCATCATTGTAGTGGATGTCCTGACAGACAGCGTCGGTCTGTGACCTCCGGATAGGCATTAGCAGCCACAACCTCAGAGGTGATAACCTCTGTCACCCAGGAGCCAACCCCTCAGCCGGGGGGACATTTCAAACATGTCAGGAACTGTCGAGTGTGCCAGGATGAAGGCGTCGTGCACACTGCCCGGGTACCGGGCACAGATGTGTATGATGCGCAGTCACATATCAACTGAGCATTCATCGAGTGGAACCCCTTTTGGGTGGTGTAGAGTGGCCTGTCATCAGCCAGTGCTCTTAGGGCGACATGCGTCCCGTCGATAAGCTCCTGGACCCGGAGAATCCTGCCGATGGTGGTGAACCCCGCTGCCCTGGCATCCTGATGGGCCGAGTCCACATTGAAGTGGATGTATTGATTCATCCGGGCATACAGCATCTCTGTAATGGCACAGATATACCTGTGCGCCTAGGTCTGTGAGATTCCGGACAGGTTCCCACTCTGCGCCTGGAAGGACCCTGTTGTGTAAAGATTCAGGGCGACCGTCGCCTTGGCAGCCACTGGGTGTGGGTGTCTGCCCCCATACCCCTGCAGTGCCAGATGTGCCATCATCTGGAAGATATGTCGCATTGTTCTCTGCTCAGCCGGAGTGTTTGACAGTATGCCCGGTCCGGCAGGTCCTCGAATGACAAGTGGTGCCGGTACACATGGGGCCTGATGCGGCGCCTCCATGGAACCTCCTCCTCCTCAGCCGGTTGAGCAACCGGCTCTCCAACCTGGGCGGCTGCCACTTGCCCCTCGGCTGCCCCCTCCGCTGCTGCAGCTTCCTCCTCCTCCTCGGGCAGCACCAGCTCGTAGGTCGCAGGACATCCCCCAGGGCTATTGTGACGAGCAGGAAGGTCAACATTGCTGGTTGAATTCCAATATCCATTGTTTGCACTGGGTGAAAGGTCGACATGTTGTGTGGTGCATCCCCCGTGCCCACCGTGCTACATGGACCCCCCCCCTCCCCCCCCCCTCCCCCCATCCCGCTCCATGGGGGCCTCTGGCCCAGAAGCCCATCTGTGATGACAGGGGTACCATTGCCTGGAACCGCCCTCGCCAGGGGCAATGTGGGTGCTGCACTGAGTGGTCCGCCGGTGGGTGGCGATTGGGTGGAGGTGGGGGTGAGGGGGTGTGCAGGGTGGGGGAGTGGAGTGCAGGGTGGGGGGGGGGCACCCATATGGCCGGTGTCACTGCAGAATCCAGGGACCAAGGTGGCCGCCGTAATGGTGGTCCGTGCCTGTTCACCACCCCAATCCCATGGGGGGTCACCCTGGCCACTTGGCCTGTTCGCCCCATTTCCTCCCCCCTCCCCCAGTCGTGCCAGGGCCTCCCCCCACCCCAGCCAGCCCAGCCAGTGTCCGGCCCGACAGCCTGCAGTCACTCCTCTCCAGGGCCTACCTCCTCTCTCTCTCCCTCAGCAGCCACCACGCTGGTTTCACGATTTTTAAAAGCACAAGTGAATTGCACTGTCGGGAACTCGGGCCATCTGAGACAGAGAATCATGGAGGCCCCAGAGCATAGCGGGATGGGCCCACTAATGACCTGCAAACGGTGTTTACTGTACGTGCGTTCCGGTATGCATTGGCGCCGCTGTCAAGGTGACAGAGAATTGCGATTTAGCGTCAAATCAGTGTCAGCGCCTGCAATGCTTTTGCTGTTGGAACCGATTCGCCGCCTAATCGCTTTTCCTGAATTTGGCTTCGGCCATCAGAAAATCCCGCCCCTTGCCTTTTAAGGGTAATTTGAGGGAGACCCATTTGTGTGTGATGCGTGATCAATTACACAAGAGACTCAGATTGGTACAACTGTGGCTTTATTGCAGTCAGATGCGTGGCCTCCTACTGCAGCTGGCGAAATGGCAGATCAGAGGAGGACACGCATATTTATACAGCTCCTAGTGGGCGGAGCTAGCCGGCAGAGCTGCCGGTGAACCTATAGTGCAGGTCCTACCTTACATCTCCTAATACAGGTGCACATAGTGGTTCACCACATTCACCCCCTGTTAAAAATGAGTCCGGCGGGGGTGGTGTGGAACTATATACAATGTTGCAAATAATTTACAGTGGGGAGGGAAAAAAATGTCCATTTTGACAGTCCGGTGCCCGTCAGAGGTTCAGTCAATCCGGTGCTTTGACGGTTCGCTGGGAGCGAAGTAACGGTGGCGGCGATGTCGGTGCTGGCAGTGTTGGTGTCGCCAACGTCGGTGCTGGCGGTGTTGGTGCTGGCCAGTAGTCGGATGACCCCGGGAGCGTGCCGGAATCTTCATCATACTCTTGTGTGGGCAGGGGGAGGAGGGATGGACCTGGTGGGGTTAATGTTAGGAGCACTGGGGGAGGGGAGAGTGGCACGTGGGTGGGAGAGTGTGTTGGAGTGGAACCTGACGGACCCAGGTCCCTGAGGGAGATAGGATCTTGGTGGCCGTCGGGGAACTCCACGTAGGCATACTGGGGGTTGGCGTGGAGCAAGTGTACCCTGTCCACCAAGAGGTCTGCCTTGTGGAGTCGGATATGCCTACGGAGCAGGACCGGTCCTGGAGCTGAGAGCCAAGTCGGAAGCGACACCTCAGATGTGGACTTCCTGGGGAAGGTAAAAACACGTTCATGGGGTATGTTATTGGGTGTGTGGTGGTGCACAGTAGTGACCAGATGGAGTGTAGTGCATCAGTGAGGACCTCCTGCCAGCGAGAGGCTGGGAGGTTCCTGGACCATAGGGCCAGCTGGACGGTCCTCCAAACCATCCCGTTCTCCCTCTCTACCTGCCCGTTTCCCCGGGGGTTGTAGCTGGTCGTTCTGCTGGAGGCCCCAGCAAGGGGGGTCGTTTGCGGGGTCCAGGAGGGGTAGGACGGGTGGGCTGCGCATCGAGCGGGGTAGGCCTGGACATTACGAGATGCGACCGTCATGGAGAGCGCTAAAATTTTTGTCTCCGTCAGGTCGAGCGTGGCCCCTTCCAGCGGTCGTTGTCAGATGGGGTCCGACGCAATCCCCGTTAGGAACGCATGAGGAGATTGGAATGTTCGGTAGCCGTAACGGCCTGACAGTCACAGTCCCGGACGATGGACTCACCAGGGAGTTGAGAGCGAGTGGCGAGTACGTGCCTGGGGAAGAGCGTGTTTGCTTTCTGTGCGTCGTTCTCTTTTAGGAGTGCCATCGCCTCCGCGTAATTCGGGGTGTCCTGGATCAACGGGAACACGTTGGAGCTCAACCTGGAGTATAAGACCTGAATCTTCTGAGCTTCCATCGGCGTGGGGATCGCAGCGTTGATGTAAGCCTCAAAACAAGCTAGCCAGTGATTAAAGTCCTTTCTGGCATTGTGCGAGTGAGGATCCAGCTGCAGGCGATCTGGTTTGATTCTGATATCCATTTCTTAGAAAATCTGACTGCAATAAATTGATGCGCGATGAATTGCACAAAAGACTCAGATTGGTACAACTGTGGCTTTATTGCAGTCAGATGCGTGGCCTCCTACTGCAGCTGGCGAAATGGCAGATCAGAGGAGGACACGCATATTTATACAGCTCCTTGTGGGCGGAGCCAGCCGGCAGGGGCTACCGCCGAACCTGTAGTGCAGGTCCTACCTTACATCCCCTAATACAGATGCACACAGTGGTTCACCACAGTGAGTTTGCCTGATACACAACAAACAATAATCTGATTGTGATAGACATTGTCCCACAAGATAGCTTTGAAATGCATCTGAGTCAATCCTGCACATTGCCTTGATTGGCTGATCGAATCAAACAGTATCGGCAGATTTCTCTGCTTTTAGGTCTATGTCCCCACGCCATCATAAAAACATTGGAGGGGCAGCACGGTGGCACAGTGGTTAGCATTGTTGCCTACGGCCCTGAGGACCCGGGTTCGAATCCCGTCCCTGGGTCACTGTCCGTGTGGAGTTTGCACATTCTCCCCATGTCTGCGTCGGTTTCGCCCCCACAACCCAAAAGATGTGCAGGGTAGGTGGATTGGCCACACTAAATTGCCCCTTAATTGGAAAAAATAATTGGGTACGCTAAATTTATTAAAAAAAATAAATGAAAACTGTGGACTTTCACAACAGAAAAACTGGTGTGAAAGAGCCCCATATTCCCAGCCCTGCAGGGGGCTAACAGTGAACCAGCGTAAAACTAGCAGCTTTTGTTGCAGATATGGGCCCCCGCACTTCCGGGTCGGAGACCGTGCATGCACACGGTGGCGGTGGCCTCCAGCGGCCGCACCGTGCTCCACGGCGGACTCAGACCACGAAGCTGGGCCTTAAACATAGTGCCCCCGATTGGCCGCGCGACCGACCCAGACTGCCCGTCCAAATATTGTCCGGTCCCGTATAAGGCCCCCCTGCCCTCCGATTGGCCCGACACTGACCATGGTGGCCGCGGAGTGAATCCGCAGCCGCCATTCTAATATCCCGACTGGCAGGACCATGTTGGATCCACGCCGCGTGGACTTCGGCCGGTCGTGGGCAGAGAATGGCGGGGAGGGCCTCCAGTAATGGCCGCAGGTAGGGGATGTGCCACTTTTCAGGGCCCGGAGAATCAAGGAACTGGCGCCGGTCCCGATTCCATGTGGGGAAATGGATTCTTCGCCCTAGCGTCGACACAATTTCGGCATTGGGGTGGGATTTCGGCATCGGAATCCAGCCCCAGGTTTGTAATAAACAGAGTACAAACAATATTGAACCAACCTGTGCTGGCAAAACCCAAAACCAAACATCTGGCTGTTAGATGCGATCCCTCCATCCTATCCTGTGGCACCACTGCCATAGTATAAATGTAGAACTGAGCCAGCAGCTTCAAACTCTGTGCCATACACCACCGTGACTTGGAATAGGGGCTTTTCACGGTAACTTCATTTGAAGCCTACTTGTGACAATAAGCGATTTTCATTCATTACATTCAGCGCTACTGGGTCAATGTCATGGAATTCCCTATCAAACAACAATGTGGGAATATCTATACCACATTGACTGCAGCAGTTCAAGAATGAAGCACACAATCATTTTCTGAAGGGTAATAAGTCTTGACTCTGGCAGTGGTGGCCACATGCCACGATGAATAAAAATACTGAACATCATGAGATGCTGTGGATCATCAGCAACAATAGAATTGCATTCAGTTACAATCTATAATCATCTTTATTAGTGTCACAAGAAGGCTTACATTAACACATGAAGTTACTGTGAAAATCCCCCAGTCGCCACATTACGGCACCTGTTCAGGTGCACTGAGGGAGAATTCGGAATGTCCAATTCACCCAAAAAGCATGTCTTTCAGGACTTGTGGGAGGAAACTGGAGCACCCGGAGGAAACCCGGAGGACACCGGGAGAATGTGCACACTCCACACAGACAGTAACCCAAGCCTGGAATCAAACCCGGGTCCCTGGTGCTGTGAAGCAACAGTGCTAACCACTGTGCTACTGATCCACCGATCTAGCCCTATGGTCCAGCATGAACCTCACTGCATCATTACCATTAAGCCAGGGGGCCTACCTGGTTCAATGAGGGGTGCTGGAGAACATTTCATGAGTAGCACCAGGCCTACCAAAGAGAACGAATGAGTTGCCAACCTGGTGAAACTAAGCATTCTACACAGCGGAAGCAGAGGGCAATAGACAGAACAAAGCAATCCCACAACCAGTGGATCAGATCAAAGCTCAACAGTCCTGCCACATCCAGCCATGAATGATGGTCGACAGTTAAGCAACTAATGGAAGGAGGAGAATTCATAATGATCCCCAGTCTCAATGATGCTGGAGACAAGATTGCACTGTTCACGACCATCTTCTGTCTAAAGTGCTGATTATATGATCCGTCTTGACTTCTTCCGTGATCCCCAACATCACAGATGCCAGCCTTCAGTCAATTTGATTCACTCCATGTGACATAGCGAGCAATGGGTTGAGTGCACTGAACACAGGAAAAGGCTACAGGCCCCAATAACATCGCACTGTCTTATTGAAGAATTGTTTCTGTTAAATTAGCCACACCTTTAGCTGAAATGTTTCTGCAAAGCTGCATCAATTGCATCTACCCAACAATGTGGAAAGTTGCCCTGGTATGTCCTGTCTACAAAAAGCAAGACAAGTTCAATTTGGCCACTTCTTGCCCTAAAAGCCTTCCCTCAGTCATCAGTAAAGTGGCAGAAGATGGTGCTGATAAGTGATATAAAGTGGCACTCACTCAGCAATAACCTGCTCACCATTGCTTAGTTTGGTTTCTGTTAAATTCACTTGGCTCCGCGCCTCATTACAACCTCGGTGTGAACATGGACTGAAGTCCTAAATTCCAAAGTTGAGAGTGACAGCCATTGACACAAAGGCGGTCGTCAACTTGTAAATGCAATATTTGGGCTCTGAATGCAGCCTTAAGGAGCTACTGGCTGGTTTAGCTCAGCGGGCTAGACGCTGGTTTGTGAGGCAGAACAAGGCCTGCATCGGGGGTTCAATTCGCGTACCAGCTGAGAATTCAGAATTCTCCCTCAGTGTACCCGAACAGGCGCCAGAATGTGGCGACTCGGGGCTTTTCACAGTAACTTCATTGCAGTGTTAATGTAAGCCTACTTGTGACAATAAAGGTTATAAAACACGGACTGCAATGGTTCAAGATGCCCTTCTCAATGGAATCCTTGTTAGCAGCAACCACATGCTCAGAATCAATAAAAAGAGCACCAATCGGTCACAACAATGAGGCATAATTAATTAATCAAATCATGTGCTTTATTTTCTTTCCACTTCTCTCAGCTGTCTTCCTATTTCTTAAGATATCCTAGTTCTTGTCTCAGATGTAAACATTTCTCATGAGGAACGTAGGGAAGGGAAGAATAAAAAAAAAATGTGTTTACAAAATAGAGTTCCAGATTTCGGATTAACTATTGCCGGGACAATAAGGAATGTTGGCTGTCTTTGTTTTCATAAATACTATGAAAAATAGCCTAAACAAAGCAAATCTTTAGAGTGTGATTGAGTCTTACTGTAAACCGCAGCGCCCAAGAAAAACCTTGTTTTGAACCATTGAAGGACCAGCATTGGCTCAGAAATGTGATCATTTTGGAGCCAATGACATTTAATGCCTTACTTTAAATTATGCGTAGTATTTTACTCTGGACTGCTTTTCCTTGCATAACAGAGATTTGGATTTGGAACATGATGCATGTCTATCTGGCTGATGCATATTGGTTTCCAGTATAGTACGACCAATCCCAGTGGCGGAGTCACTTCATGTTTGACACCTGTTGACGAGGAGTGGTATCCAGGGAGTGGTCGGGTAACAATCTGTGTGGTTTGAATTTGAAACAAACAAGAACTTGGCTGAGGAGCTAAGATTTTCTGCCCTTGGGCGATCTCCAAATGTCTTCTCTTTGGATCTTAGCGGCATGTCAGCCAAAAACAATTTCAGTTGGAGCCAAAGTTGGCTCGATGGACCTGTGATTACCAACCTTGGTGGAAACCTTCAGGAGGCCACTTTTCTGTGAGTGAGTTTAAGTCAGCTGAATCGGTGAACTCAGAACCACTTATCACTTTAATATTCATAGAATTTGCAGTGCAGAAGGAGGCCATTCGGCCCATCGAGTCTGCACCAGCTCTTGGAAAGAGCACCCTACCCAAGGTCAACACCTCCACCCTATCCCCATAACCCAGTAACCCCACCCAACACTAAGGGCAATTGTGGACACTAAGGGCAATTTATCATGTCCAATCCACCTAACCTGCATATCTTTGGACTGTGGGAGGAAACCGGACCACCCGGAGGAAACCCACGCACACACGGGGAGGATGTGCAGGTTCCGCTAAGACAGTGACTCAAGCCGGAATCGAACCTGGGACCCTGGAGCTGTGAAGCAATTGAGCTATCCACAATGCTACTGTGCTGCCCCATATTGGCCAATGCAATCCATTTTTGCGACCAATTGCTAAAAATAGTTTTGCTAGCTACAACAGTTAAAACCAACTTAAAAAACAGAAAATGCTGTAAATTTTCACAGATTACGTAGGAGCGAACCATGCTAAATGTATCAATTTTTCTCTTTCCGATGTTAGTCAACTGAAATTCCATTTCCAACATTTTGTTTCGGTTGTCCCTCGATAAAATTTTACTGCATTCTTCTCTCGGAGTTCATACTAGTGCAGTGACTGCAGGCGGCCAAACATTAACAAAAAAGATCCCCTGACAATCATAGCTAAAGCTCATTTTGTTTCTGGACAAATGTGAACCGTTTCTATCAGTGTGAGAGCATGTCTGAGCAGTAGCGATGAATGAGACAACAGTGATAGCTTGTAGATTTGATCCTTATGAACTGATGAGTTCCTGACCTTGGCTGCATCAACAGAGGCCAAACATTTTTGGTGGCAAATGAGATAGATTCACCCCTGGAGCTCTGCTGTATATCTTGGAATCAAAACTTTCAGGGGATCATCAGGAGCCTCTTGAGAGGAGTCAGCCGCTTGCTCTATTTTCCTCATGTGGCATTTATCTTTCCAAAAACAAAAAACAGTTGTTTCTGTGCTGTGTCTGCACTAAAGGTAATGACCTATTTCTTTTGCATTATTTGCACATTGGAAAATGTACAGAAGGGATACAGAGAGATTTAAGAAAATTAAAATGCTTTGCGATAAAGAAAAAGCCATTCACCCCAAAAGAACACGGCTCCCGTGCCAGGCATAATAAGGGAAAGATACTAGAGGGTGAGGAAGCTCCTTTCCATCGTCAGCTGAAGTCCAGACATGTTTGCTTTTAGATGCAAAACAATGAATTTATTGTTGACAACAATATACAAGTATATTCCAGAACGTATGCTACTTGTGCTGAAATTTAATTAAAGAATATGAATTTAATTTTCTATTCGATTCGTGTGTTGCCACAAACGTTACAAGACTGGACACTGGTTTCAGTGATCACCTTAACCAGAGAAAGGAGTATAGTTTTCAGCTTTAAGTTCTCCCTCTCATTTCCTCAAAAAAAGTCCTCCTTTGTACATTATATATGGCCTACGTCAAAGGTACCAGTCATATACAAGACTTATGACATATCTGTTCCCAAATCAATTGAAGGCATTTGGGTTGTAACTTCCTTGGAGTGGCAATCGCAGTCAGATTATCACTCTGTTCCTATTTAACTGTACTAAAATGCAGCTGCACCTTTCTTGCCTGACTTTCCGATTTGTCTGGTGCGGTACAGTGGGTTCCTGAGGCCTTGTGTCAAGGGCAGCTGAGCTGGAGGTAAGAAAGACAACCTTCTTTTTACCAGCTGCCATAAAGCAGATGGGTTTAAAGGTCCCGCCACTTTGAGCAGTCAGCGAGATCGAATGTGAGTGAGGTGGGTGGATAATATTGTGTGTGTGTGTGTGGGGGGGGGGGGGGTTTGTACGGGGGGGGGGGGGGGAAAAGGGTAAGGAGGGCTTGGGTGGGTTAGGGGGGAGTCGGGTGCTCAATGAAGTTTTGGTCATTGGGGGAGTTGGGCGGTCAAGGGAGTCGTCACTGGGGGGAGGTCAATGGTGGAATTTAGTAGTCATTGGGGGGGTTGTGGGGAGGGTAGTCAGCAGTTGTGCTGGGCAGTCAGGGGATGGGGATGGTAATTGGGAGGACCGGGTGTAGTCAGGGGATTTCATGGGGTTTGGAGGGGTGGGGTAGTCCTGTGAGAGTTAGGGTGGTGGGTAGTTGGGGTGTGGAGTGGATGTGGGAGATAGTGGGGTGTGTGGTGGTGTTATTTAAGTTCCCATGGAAGCTGGGGAGGAGGAGGGCCTTGAGTCAATAGTATATTTAGCCAGGAATTGAATTTTTTTAAATGTTAACTATTGCTGTAAGAAGCCGGGATCTATCTGAAGTTTGTGAGTTTTGGATAGTTGCTAGTATAGGGTGATTGCTCATTGGAAGTTTGAACTTCTACTCCAAAACTACCTTCCACAAACAGAACTTCCTGATGTAACTGTTCCTAATCTCTTTGAGGAATTGGCTTTGTCCTCTGATGCGTTCTGTATTAAATGGACACTGGTCTACCTCTAAATTACTCTTTAATCATTTATGGCTAATATTGTTGCTCGTGTATTTCTTTATACAGTCACATTATGACTGAAACGTTATCCCCTGTCCCCCACCCCCAGGGATGGGACAGCAGCTATGGGTGCGAGGGAGGTGGGGTGGTGAGGCAGAGAATTTGATACATAATGCAGAAGGCAGTGGCACCTACCTGCCACCACCCAGTCTCACTGCAATTTCACCTGCACCTGGGCACCCTGGCACCTCATGTCCAGACCGCCATGTGAGAACTGATAGTTTGGTGGCTGGACAAGGGGAGAGAGGTGAGCCCATTGAATGACTGCCAAACCCCCCCCCCCACCCCCCACCACCCACCCACACCAAAGATAATTCTCCACCTCCAGGTTTCACCTTCCCTCTCCCCCATCCCAACAACCTCCTCCATCCCGATGATTTCTCTCCACTTCCCCAACCCACCTTACCAGTGCCTGCCAACCTGATTCATGGTCAAGGTGGCCAAGCATAGGTGAGCTCTCCCCTGACCTTTATGCCAGGGGAATGGTCTCTGCCTCCAGCATAAAAGAACGCTAGCACAGTGGTTAGCACTGTTTCTTCACAGCTCCAGGGTCCCAGCTTCAATTCCCAGCTTGGGTCACTGTCTGTGCGGAGTCTGCACGTTCTCCCCATGTCTGTGTGGGTTTCCTCCAGGTGCTCCGTTTTCCTCCCACAAGTCCCGAAAGATGTGATTGTTAGATAATTTGGACATTCTGAATTCTCCCTCTGTGTACCCGAACAGGGGCCGGAATTCTGGGGATTTTCACAGTGACTTCATTGCAGTCTTAATGTAAGCCTACTTGTGCCAATAAAGATTATTATTATTATAAAGATTATTATTATTAAATTCACCCCTAAAGCCATCCTGTTTAATTTGAATGTTTATTGTTCCAAGATAGAAAGAATTTTGGCTGTTAGTCTTTGACAAGGTACCACATGTTATTGCTCCAAATTACAAACTTTTCCACACTCATAGAATGTTCATTCTGACTAAAATAGCTCTGTATTTCCGACAATCTTGATTTTCTTGTCAGCTTCTTTCAGCTGACTCGAGCTCTCTTTATGTTTGTTTTGTCCTTTCATTTGCAATCATTCTGTATTATCCAGCAGGGTTCTGTTCATTTACTGACCACTGTTAAGAACTCTATGTCACTACAGTGAGGGCTCCAGTTTTCTGCTTGAAACAAAAGTATCTGAAAATAACATATTGCCTTTATTTATTTACTTACTTATTTCTTCTTCGGAGACCATACCGATTCAAAAAGACACTTGCACCTGAAAGAAAGTAATCTTGCACATTTAAACTATGTCGCAGAGTGGAGATTTCCCAATGTGATGGGGGGGGGGGGGGGGGGGGGTGTACAGCTGTAGGCTTTCATGGGCACAAATGTTGTCTCAGTGCATCATTAATAATAAAATTCTTATGACCTGTTAGAAAACCCAGATGGTTGTTCACATGTGGAGGATTGGCAATGTTAGAGGAAGCAGTGTCAAAAGGTTCCATCGCTAACTATTCACATTTCAACGTCTGACTGGAGGAAATTGATAGGCACTGCATCTGTACCGGCCAATAATAAAACTGTAAATTGGGGAATTCTGGTCAGGTTTTCCTTTAATCCCTCTACAAATTTATGAGTTTGTTTGGCAGCCTGTGGGCTCATAGGGAATGAACTGTTCAGGAAAAGGGGGGAAGGGGGTTGAAATTACCCGAACTGCAACAGTTATGAACCTTGCACAATCGGCTTGTGTTTGAGGCTAAATCTTGAATAACTTCCACTTACAAATTGCGAGCTATCTTTGGTTCGCGGAAGAACTTGAAATGTGGCATTTTCACCAGGCGAAGTTACTAAAGAAAAACAGAGTGGACTGGGATATTGTGAGACACAAACGTGTTGGACTTCTCATTGGAAATGCTGAGTGACTTGGCACTTTGTGTAATCTACCCAAAAAGCTGTTATCTGGCCAAGTACGGAACACCCAGCTGATATCTTCATCGTTTCAATTTTAAAAAACCCTGTGACATTCAATCAAGGAGTGGGAAAGAAAGGATGAGTCCTTACACATGTCCTCACTAGTCATAACAATGCTTCAAGGACTCAGGTGGATAAGTAGGTCAGAGGCAGCATTTTAGGTAGCCAGTGCACCTAGAATCATAGATTCCCTACAGTGCAGAAGGGGGCCATTCGGCCAATCAAGTCCGCACCAACTCTATTAAAGAACACTCTACCTAGGCTTAGTCCCGCGCCCCATTCCCACAACCTAACCTACACATCTTTGGACACTAAGGGGCAATTAGGACTTGTTAATGCACTTAGGCCTTGTTAATGCTGTAATTTTCTATGGATGCATCTGAGAGTCTCACAGTTAGTGGCCTTGTCTGATATCACAGCCTTTTTGAGGTGGCTGGACAATTGACGTTTCCAGATTCAGTAACTCTGGGCAAGTCATAGACAACTGACAACACAAGAGGAGGCCATTCAGTCTAATTGAATCCGTGCCATTCGACCCAGACTAATCCCATCTTCGGGCATCATGCCCACAGCTCTTCAGGCCAGGACTCTTCAAGTAGACATCCTAAAATGTTTAAATGTAGTGAGTGTTTTTTGCCTGTCCTATCCTATATCTTCCCTCTAATCCATCTACCAACTACCTTGGGCAAAATTTCCCCAGAAAAATGCAAAGTGCGGCATTGGGCATTAAAAATGGTGTTCAACCCAGCAGCTTCTATGGCAAGATTTCATATCATATTGTGCACTTCAGACTGCATTCTTATTCATCCACGGGGACTATACCATATCATCGACGGACAGCCTCTCATTTGCCATGACCTCCATTAAGTCCAGGTGGCATATTTAACTGATGTCCCTACACAGTATCCACACCCTCAGCAGCTTAGGACAGCTTCACAGAAGGTGGCATTCAAAGCCATGCATCACCCAGATTTAGTGAGGCCTCATTGGAGCGGCTCTTGGACACGGTCAAGGCCCAGTGTGATATCCTCTACCCCTGCTCTGGTAGCATGACTTGCAGCAAGGTCGCTAAGTTGGGCTTTGGGGGGGGGAGGCAGGGGGGTGGTCGCAGAAGTTGTCAGTGCCAACCCCCTGCAGACGAGATCAGTCGCCCAGTGCACCTGCATTTAACCATCGCATCGCACTCACCTCACACAATCACAAGTCAATCACACATTCACAAGGATCTCACTTGCTACCACCTCAAGAGACATCATCACTCGCTCTCACACCTCCTCACATTTACTGACCTCATTGCCATTGGAACTTGCATCCTCATCCTGCCCAGGGCCCAACCCGCCACCCACACATGCCAGACCTCTTTATCATTTCCCCTTTTCCTCATGAGACCCACGGGGATGACCCAATTGATCACCTCGTGGGGCTTGAGGAATACGAGCTCCCTTGTTGAGGGGCGGAGACCTCGTGGGCTTGGTGGCTCCCATTATGGTCAACACGCGAAGGTAATCTGGCAACTCAATGTCACTTCAATTGCCCCTTATCCTCAAGAAGTCAGCCCAGGGACCCTTGGGCACCCATAATGATGAGGGCCAGCAGCTGGACACCTTGTGGTTACCCACCCAGGTGACTCAGGGAGTATCCGGCTGATCCAAATACCCATCACTTCCAGCTCCATGGGCCCAAGAGGGTACATCTGCCCCGCAGCTGGATACCCAAAGCAGGCTAGGGGAATCCAGGTCTCAGCGCTCCAGAGGACACCAACCAAAGTTAACACAGACAACAAGGCGTAGCTGTGGATGCTGGGGGAGCACTAAGGTGTGGTGGCATGGTAAGAAAAATGGAAAAAATGTTTCACAACATAAGCACGGGTGTTACACACCTGCAAATAATGTTCACAGATTTCATCATTTCATGTTTTCTCTTGTCTATGCCTCCTTATGATAACTGTGCAAATGTCAGTCAAGTGTGAAATCTTGGTTCCTGCACATATTCATGGCAATTATCTCTCTCCTGGGCCTTTCTTCTGAGCATTGTCTTACCATCTGACCACAGTGATTGTTGTGTTATCAACATCACCTTCCATATCAGTAATGCTTGCCCTTTAATATAAAGTATGCTTCTTGCAAGAACCCCGTTCCCACGTGTCCTCGGTGTTGGTGGCACCCACCATTGGGGCAGAGATGTCCCCCTATCTCATCTGCATTCTCGAGTGGTGAAGGTGTAGTGACTAAGGAGAGATGCACCACACACACAGAAGGCTCATACACTGTCCAACTCCATCTGCCTGCTCTCTCTCAGCAGGCTATTATCGATAGAAGCCTATTAACAGAGCTTATGTGCACTTCCCTCAGCCAGACAGATGTCGGCGTTCCCAGAACAAACATGCTGCACCCAGCAAAAGGTGGGAGCATCTTGCCACCTCAAGGTGACGAAGCAATGGTACATTTGTATCCAGGTGCTGAGACGTCCTACCTTAAGCAGTCTCACCCTGTAGTTTTGACTGTAGCAGGGAGAAAGGTCTTATCATTAAGTTGGTTGACAATGATGTGTGTCCCATCACGCTGGCATTCCAAGAGGTGACTGATGGAACTTCTAGATGGTGATCTCTGGAGGGCACAACGTCTATAGGCATGCTCTGGAATTGTAAACCATTACAGGGGCTAATGGGATGACTCAGATCAGGGCTACTCAGAAGCAGAGATATATGCCCTTGAGGGCTTTATGTTGTCTGATCATGTTGGACTTCACTCGGGCAAAGGCTGTCCAGGAGGACACACAGGTTGTGAGTGCAGGGAGCCATTGCAATATTGTGCGGTCAAGTGTCTGGCCTCTTCAATATCAGGTGCCCTGCCTCCATTAAGATTGATGCAAGTCAGGAACCCAAACTGAGACTGCTAGATGTGAGTATCATTTTGGGGAGTGTCCCACAGCCGACTGAATTCAGTTACACCAGTGGAATTTCACCGCCTTCCTTGACACAGGTTTTAGTCTCATCATCGATGTAACACATGGTGCATGGCTGTGTTAGTCACAATGGATCTTCTTGAGCTGCCTTGCCAGATTGAAGGCATGCAGTCACTAGCCCATTGATGATCATGCAACGTCCTGTGCATCTTGTAGGTTGCTACTGCGAACTCGATGCTGTATGGATGTGTGAAGAGGTAGCTCTTTCTAATGCCTGATGCCAGTATACCCTCCAGATAGCACCTTATATCAGGGCAGACATATGACCTTATCCTTCAAAGCATCGGGGCAATGGAAGTGCAATTGGTACCTGGGATCTCGATGTTGTGGCGATTTCGGAGACATGGGTAGAGCAGGGACAGGAATGGTTGTTGCAGGTTCCAGGATTTAGATGTTTCTGTAAGAACAGAGAAGATGGTAAAAGAGGGGGGGATGTGGCATTGTTTATCAAGGAAAGTATTACGGCGGTATAAAGGACGTTTGAGGACTCGTCTACTGAGGTAGTACGGGCCGAGGTTAGGAACAGGAGAGGAGAGGTCACCCTGTTGGGAGTTGTCTATAGACCTCCGAATAGTTCCAGAGATGTAGAGGAAAGGATTGCAAAGATGATTCTCGACAGGAGCGAGAGTAACAGGGTAGTTGTTATGGGGGACTTTAACTTTCCAAATATTGACTGGAAATACTATAGTTCGAGTACTATAGATGGGTCAGTTTTTGTACAGTGTGTGCAGGAGGGTTTTCTGACACAGTATGTAGACAGGCCAACAAGGGGCGAGGCCACATTGGATTTGGTACTGGGTAATGAACCCAGCCAGGTGTTAGATTTAGATGTAGGTGAGCACTTTGGTGATAGTGATCACAACTCGGTTATGTTTACTTTAGCAATGGGCAGGGATAGGTATATACCGCAAGGCAAGAATTATAGCTGGGGGAAAGGCAATTATGATGCTATTCGGCAAGATTTAGGATGTATAGGATGGGGAAGGAAACTGCAGGGGATGGGTACAATCGAAATGTGGAGCTTTATCAAGGAACAGCTACTGCGTGTCCTTGATAAGTATGTACCTCTCAGGCAGGGAGGAAGTTGTCGAGCAAGGGAACCGTGGTTTACTAAGGAAGTTGAAGCACTTGTCAAGAGGAAGAAGAAGGTTTATGTTAGGATGAGACATGAAGGCTCAGTTAGGGCACTTGAGAGTTACAAGTTAGCCAGGAAGGACCTAAAGGGAGAGTTAAGAAGAGCGAGGAGAGGACACGAAAAGTCGTTGGCGGATAGGATCAAGGAAAACCCTAAGGCTTTCTATAGGTATATCAGGAACAAAAGAATGACTAGAGTAAGATTAGGGCCAATCAAGGATAGTAGTGGAAAGTTGTGTGTGGAATCAGAGGAGATAGGGGAAGCGTTAAATGGATATTTTTTGTCAGTGTTTACACTGGAGAAAGACAATGTTGTCGAGGAGAACACTCAGGTTCAGTCGACCAGGCTAGATGGAATTGAGGTTCAAAAGGAGGAGGTGTTAGCAATTTTGGAAAATGTCAAAATAGATAAGTCCCCTGGGCCAGATGGGATTTATCCTAGGATTCTCTGGGAAGCCAGGGAGGAGTTTGCAGAGTCTTTGTCCTTGATCTTTATGTCGTCTTTGTCGACAGGAATAGTGCCGGAAGACTGGAGGATAGCAAATGTTGTCCCCTTGTTCAAGAAGGGGAGTAGAGACAACCCTGGTAATTATAGACCTGTGAGCCTTACTTCGGTTGTGGGTAAAATGTTGGAAAAGGTTATAAGAGATAGGGTTTATAATCATCTTGAAAAGAACAAGTTGATTAGCGATAGTCAACACGGTTTTGTGAAGGGTAGGTCATGCCTCACAAACCTTATTGAGTTTTTTGAGAAGGTGACCAAACAGGTGGATGAGGGTAAAGCGGTTGATGTGGTGTATATGGATTTCAGTAGGGCGTTTGATAAGGTTCCCCACGGTAGGCTATTGCAGAAAATAAGGAAGTATGGGATTGAAGGTGATTTAGCGGTTTGGATCAGTAATTGGCTAGCTGAAAGAAGACAGAGGGTGGTGGTTGATGGCAAATGTTCATCCTGGAGTTCAGTTACTAGTGGTGTACCGCAAGGATCTGTTTTGGGGCCACTGCTGTTTGTCATTTTTATAAATGACCTGGAAGAGGGTGTAGAAGGATGGGTTAGTGAATTTGCAGATGACACGAAGGTCGGTGGAGTTGTGGATAGTGCTGAAGGATGTTATAGGATACAGAGGGACATAGATAAGCTGCAGAGCTGGGCTGAGAGGTGGCAGATGGAGTTTAATGCGGAAAAGTGTGAGGTGGTTAACTTTGGAAGGAGTAACAGGAATGCAGAGTACTGGGCTAATGGCAAGATTCCTGGTAGTGTAGATGAACAGAGAGATCTCGGCATCCAGGTACATAAATCCCTGAAAGTTGCCACCCAGGTTAATAGGGCTGTTAAGAAGGCATATGGTGTGCTAGCCTTTATCAGCAGGGGGATTGAGTTTCGGAGCCACAAGGTCATGCTGCAGCTGTACATAACTCTGGTGCGGCCGCACCTGGAGTACTGCGTGCAGTTCTGGTCACCACATTATAGGAAGGATGTGGAAGCTTTGGAAAGGGTTCAGAGGAGATTTACTAGGATGTTGCCTGGTATGGAGGGAAGGTCTTACGAGGAAAGGCTCAGGGACTTGAGGTTGTTTTCGTTAGAGAGGAGAAGGCTGAGAGGTGACTTAATAGAGACATATAAGATAGTCAGAGGGTTAGATAGGGTGGACAGTGAGAGTCTTTTTCCTCGGATGGTGATGACCAACACGAGGGGACATAGCTTTAAATTGAGGGGTGATAGATAAAGGCAGATGTCAGAGGCAGTTTCTTTACTCAGAGAGTAGTAAGGGTGTGGAACGCCCTGCCTGCAACAGTAGTAGACTCGCCAACTTTAAGGGCATTTAAGTGGTCACTGGATAGACATATGGATGAAAATGGAATAGTGTAGGCTTCAGATGGTTTCACAGGTCGGCGCAACATCGAGGGCCGAAGGGCCCGTACTGCGCTGTAGTGTTCTATGTTCTATTAAGTGCGCTGTGCAATAATGGGCAGTGGCCAGTGGGCAGCACGGTAGCATAGTGAGGCCGTTAGCACATTTGCTTCACAGCTCCAGGGTCCCAGGTTTGATTCCCGGCTGGGTCATTGTCTGTGCGTAGTCTGCACGTTCTCCCCGTGTCTGCGTGAGTTTCCTCCGGGTGCTCTAGTTCCCTCCCACAGTCCAAAGATGTGCGGGCTCTCGCTATGACGGCCAACACACCATTTGCCTTCTTTACCTCCTGCTGCACCTGCATGCTTACTTTCAGAGACTGGGGTACAAGGACATCCAGGTTCCATTGTACATCCCCTCTATCAATCTATAGCATGGATTGGCCATGCTAAATTGCCTATAGTGTCCAAAACGATTAAATGGGGATAGGGTAGATATGTGGGCTTGAGTAGAGTGCTCTTTGTAAGGGCCGGTGCAAGCTCGATGGGCCGAATGGCCTCCTTCTGCCCTGCAAATTCTATGATATGATGATGCACTATCATTGGAAGTTGAAGGCAAAATTTAGAGGAGCAGCAATGATGATATTCTTGCTGGACCATGATGGAGGAGACGTGCCCAAGAGGGTCCTCAGTGCATCTAATTGTCCGCCTCTTGGGGTCTGCTGGCAATGAGAGCGTCATGAGCAAGCCAGCCTTGTCTGATCCAGGGAACGATTTCTTCGCCTAGATCCTTAGCGTTCACCCCCTCATCACCATCATCCCCTTCAATGTCCTCCTCATCAGAGGAGATATGCAGTACCTCCATCTCGTCAGCTTGCAAGTTGACACCACTTTCTGCACCAGATTGTGTAGCGTATGGTAAGCCACAATGATGCGTGGCACCATCTAGGGAGAGTACTGGAGTGCTGCACCCATCTTTCTAGGCTTTGAAACCACACTTGTAGTATCCCAATGATGCGTTCCTCCAAAGTCCAGGTTGCGCAGTGAACCTCATTATACTTACTCTCAGCAGGAGTCTGAGGCCGCGTATGGGCGTTAATAGCCAAGTCCTTTGCAGTTAATCCTTGTCACCGAGAAGTCAACTCTGGATCCAGTGTGGTCCCTCAAATATGTCCGGAATTTACAATCAATGTAAGAAAGAGTCGTGGACGCTTCCAGGATATAGAATCATACAATCAAAGAATTTACAGTGCTGAAGGAGGCCATTCGGCCCATCGAGTCTGCACTGGCTCTTGGAATAAGGACCCTACCCAAGCCCACACCTCCACCATATCCCCATAACCCAGAAACCCCACCCAACATTTCTGGACACTAAGGGCAATTTAGCATGGCCAATCCACCTAACCCACACATCTTTGGACTGTGGGAGGAAACCGGAGCACCCGGAGGAAACCCACACACACATGGGGAGAATTCGCAGACTCCGCACTGACAGTGACCCAGTGGGGAATCGAACCTGGGACCCTGGCGCTGTGAAGCCACAGTGCTATCCATTTGTGCTACTGTGCTGCCCCTATCAGGCCCAAACCTGCATGAATATGGTGAACGTTCATGCACATCCTGCACTAGGCCTAATTTCAGAGGCCAGGGCTGTCTGCTTGCTCACAGGGGTCTTGAGGCTGCAGTCGCAGGTAATTCCTTGGCCAAAAAGTGGACGTTTACAAACAGATGTTGACCTTTGCATCAGTCTCTTTGACACTGCAGTGAGGAAGCCATCAGGAAGATGAGGCCTGGTGTTGACACTACCTGCGTTATGTTTTATTGCTGGGCGGCACGGTGGCACAGTGGTTAGTGCTATTCCCTCACAGCGCCAGGAACCACGGTTGGATTCAGGATGACTGTCTGTGTGCAGTTTGCACTTTCTCCCCATGTCTGCGTGGGTTTTCTCTGGGTGTTCTGGTTTCCTCCCACAGTCCGAAGATATGAAGGTGAGGAGGTTTGGCCATACTAAATTGCACCTTAGTGTCCAACGATGTGCAGGTTATGTGGAGTTACAGGGATAGGGCAAGGGAGTGGGCCTGTGTGGATACTCTTTCAAAGGGTCGATGCAGGCTCAATGGGCTGAATGGCCTCCTTAAACACTGTTGGGCTTTTATGGATTATAGGCAGGAAAGAGGAATGCAAAGGAGGTGCCTGACTTGCCAAAGGGAGGAGCTGAACTCCAAAAACCAAAGGGCAAGCAAGTCCTCCGCTGGGCACAAAGGTTGGTCCTCAGAGATCTGTCATTCACAGGTGCCTCACTAGACCCTGGGTGTGTAGACATGTGCATCCCTCTAATAAGGAGACCAAAACTGCACACAATATTCCAAATGTGGCCTCACCAAGGCCCGTATAATTACAGCAAGACATAGCAATTCTCTCGCTATGACGGCCAACACATCATTTGCCTTCTTTACCTCCTGCTGCACCTGCATGCTTACTTTCAGTGACTGGGGTACAAGGACATCCAGGTTCCATTGTACATTCCCCTCTATCAATCTATAGCCATTCAGATAATAATCAACATTCCTAATTTTGCTACCAAAGCGGATAACCTCACATTTATCCATACTATATTGCATCTGCCATGAATGTGCCCACTCACTTAACTTACCCAAATCGCACTCTGGAGGTCCAAGGCTTGGAGGGCCCTGGCGTGCTTTGAGTCTTCTATTGTGGGGCAGGTGCACCTTCCTCAGCCTGAGCAGCTGGAATTGATGGAGGGGATACAGGCTGAGAGTGGCTCGATAGCCCTGTGGACTATGGGAGAATACCCGAGGGTGTCTGCATGACACTCCGCCACCCTGTGGGCGCCCAAGTGCCCCTTCCTGACTCCTTGAGGAGAAGAGACTTCTGGAGGGAGATCAGAGTGCTCCATTTCCCCTCTCACATAGTCACTGTTGGATCATACACATGGCTATTTGCAATGGTATGCAGGTCCCTGCACATATCCAGCCCAAGCTGCTGGACCAGGATCTCCATGCTGGATGCCACCCTTCCAATGGTGACCCCTATGTGCCTGCATGTCGTTGCCGGGTAATCAGGCAGTGGACGGACTCCTCCATCCTCCTTTCTAATTTGCTGACAGCCTCTGACCACCCTGCCTGTTGTATCTCTGCCCAACGTTGGAGCTCCAGCGTTTCTCTGAGGGCCGATTCCAGAGGCTCGTCCTCAGATTTAGACTCAGTAGGGGCCTTGCCTCCAGCAATCCTCTGAGTGTCAGTGACCTTGTCTGTCACTACCTCTGTCAACTGTGGACCCGAATCTTTGCTGACCACATGGTAACCGTGAGCCTATTCCACAGCCAGGTCCCACCGAGGGGTGTGCCCTCTGCTATGATCTGCAGAGGAACACTGTGATAGCTCGAAATCTAGGGGATCCTCAGGCTCCTGGTTTGAGTTGATCTGGGGGCTGGGACCGATGGGCTGACTGGTGGTGTGCCTCCTCCTTTTCTTGCTGGTGGCTGTAACAGAGAGAAGTGAAAATTAGTGATTGGCTGGATGGGCACCAATGTTAAAGAGCACTCACAGTTGAGGGTGGGTAAAGCCTCTCACTGGCTTGTTGGGGGATGCTGATCTCACCTTTGGCACAGTAACTGACCCTGTCCTCACCAGTCACCTTTGGCTGCCTGCTCCTCAAAGGGGATGAATGGCTTGAGCTCTGGCATTCCCATCCCTTACCTGGGATCTCTCTCTCTCTTGTTGTGGATGATCCTGTCCTGCGTAAAGATAGATGGACGGAGTCCGAGCAGGACACACTCTGATGAGTGTGATGGTGTCTCGATCTGAAGTTGACATGGTACAGATCAAAGATATTTATAAAGAAAAGTATGAAGAGACTCTTCATTCTTCAATTGTGGGAGACGAGGACCGACAGAAGGCCCTTTACCCGCACCCTACCCCACCCCTCCCCCCACCTCCCACCCATAATGGGAGCCAAGTGTCCAGCAATCCTACACCCAAGGCTTGGGAGGAGGTTTTCAGTGCTGTCGGCATTCTCCCGTGCAGGAAGGAAATGATTGATCTCATTCACTCCATCAGGGCAATTCATACACTACCAGCACAAGGGATATCATCACTGATTTGCTCACACGCACACTTATACATCTTCATCTCCTGTCACATCCTGCACAAGTCATGTCTTCAACCCTTACACATGCCCACTCAGCACTCACTCGAGCAGGACAGATGCCAAGGCAACTGATAAGCGTGTCTGAGTGAGTGCTGAATGGGCATGTGCCGGAGTGCCATGTAAATGCAGTGCCCATAACTGCGAGTTGATGAGGTAACGGTGGGGTGGACAAACCCCGAGCCCCCTCCCCGCCACGAGATACAACATGCTGCTCACTTTTGCATACATATTTTAAAAAGAGGTCGACATTGTTCAGCAACCTGGCCCCGGCAGCCAGTGGGAGCCATGCCACCCTTCCCGCCCTGCCACCCTTCCCGCCCTGCCACCCTTCCTGCTCTGCCACCCTTCCTGCCCTGCCACCCTTCCCGCCCTGCCACCCTTCCTGCTCTGCCACCCTTCCTGCCCTGCCACCCTTCCCGCCCTGCCACCCTTCCCGCCCTGCCACCCTTCCCGCCCTGCCACCCTTCCCGCCATGCCACCCTTCCCGCCCTGCCACCTTCCTGCCATGCCACCCTTCCCGCCCTGCCACCCTTCCCGCCCTGCCACCCTTCCTGCCATGCCACCCTTCCCACCCTGCCACCCTTCCCGCCCTGCCACCCTTCCCGCCCTGCCACCCTTCCTGCCCTGCCATCCCACCTCGTCTCTGGAGCAGAAAATTCCGCCCAAGGTCTTAAATTATTCAGCCGTGAAGAAAAGGGAAAGCAATCTGTCTCAATGTGAGAGCAATCTGTCTGATTCTGGGAGAGAAAAAAATAGACTGGGCAGAAGCACAATCCAAGTTTTCAAGAACGTGGAGAAAGTTTGAATTAGAGAAATGATTACAAGCTAAGGTCGCCTCAAGCCAAAATGAAACTTCAGCTGCTTCACACTTTGTAATTATTACATAATGGAACAGAATGCCACTTTGGGTAGTGAATATAGACTTGGAATGAAGTACCCCAAAAAATAAATACAGCGATTCCCTTCTGAAAGTTTAATTCAATATCGACATTCACTGCCCAAAATAGCAGCTTGTCCCATTACTAGTGACTGCACTTCTGGAGACTAAGCAGAAGAAAAATACAAATTGTTTGAATGTGTCCAGCACATGAGCTGAATGGCTTATTGCTGTCAATACGTTCTTATGTTTTTACCCTATAGTAATGCCATATACAATGGAGATACAATTTTACAATCAGCACTCTGCTGAAAATGCACTTATTCCTACCCACACGAGGCTCGGTTCAATTTTATTAATCCAATGTTTCCTGCAGGACGAGGGTCAGGCAAGGTTCACCACCTTGGAAACAAGTCCCGAACAAATCTAATGGACCAATTAACCAATTCGTCCCTGAAGCATTCCTAGACAGTTAGTGCAAGTTTAAAAAGAGAATTCCCCGAAGTTCGAAGTTATAATCTCGAGCTGAGACATTTGTCCAAATTCCCATCCTGTTACATTGCAATGCTGTTAACTACGCAAACCGTTTGCCAGCGAATGCTAACAAGTTAAACAAAGACATCTGTTTCCCCGCGTTCTACAAATGAAGCTGTATTGTTGCACGTAACATATTTTACTTTTAATCTGTTTGAGGGGATAAGCTTCAAACTAGGCACCGGATCCAGATCAACTTGGGGGGAAATGTGAAGAGTATACAATTCTTGACCCCTCTAATGTTCTCCGCTTTCCCAATGAATCAGATGTGTACAGTTTCAAGAACGGCAGTAGCCCTCTGGTGGTTTGCTGAAGTGCCCCATCCCTCACATACAAAACAAAACTTAGCCATGCCTGATGAATGGCAGCAACTCTCTTCTGGTCCTTGGTTTACCAGTGTCATATCGTATCAAACACGTACTTGGCAAAATAAATTGGATTGTTTACTACTTAATCAGACATATGGGTTTTGATTTTTATCTCCAGATGGGGATAGGGATTGGGGCGGCTGTGTGCGGAGTTTTGTGACACTGGCCTGCATACCAGTTCCCCAGCTCCATCATGCTCTCAGACCATTTTCCCACAGGCAGGATGGGGGTTTGTGGGGTGCTGTAGGGCTGCACTCCATGTAAGTGGTGATAGGGCCGCACAGAGACCTATTAAGGCCTGTTAACGGGGCCAACTGGGATTGTCTAGTTGGCCCCCATGTCTCTGCGGGCAGTGGGGGCCAGTTTGGATTCCCAGGTCTCCGTGGGCAGTGGGGCCAGTTTGGATGCCCAGGTCTCTGCGGGCAATGGGGGCCAGTTTGGATGCCCATGTCTCTGCAGGCATTGGGGGCTAGTTTGGATGCCCAGGTCTCTGTGGGCAGTGGAGGCTAGTTTGGATGCCCAGGTCTCTGCGGGCAGTGTGGGCCAGTTTGGATTCCCAGGTCTCCGTGGGCAGTGGGGGCCAGTTTGGATTCCCAGGTCTCCGTGGGCAGTGGGGGTCAGTTTGGATTCCCAGGTCTCTGCGGACATTGGGGGCCAGTTTGGATGCCCAAGTCTCTGTGGGCAGTGGGGGCCAGTTTGAATTCCCAGGTCTCTGCGGGCAGTGGGGCCAGTTTGGATGCCCAGGTCTCTGCGGGCAATGGGGGCCAGTTTGGATGCCCATGTCTCTGCAGGCATTGGGGGCTAGTTTGGATGCCCAGGTCTCTGTGGGCAGTGGAGGCTAGTTTGGATGCCCAGGTCTCTGCGGGCAGTGTGGGCCAGTTTGGATTCCCAGGTCTCCGTGGGCAGTGGGGGCCAGTTTGGATTCCCAGGTCTCCGTGGGCAGTGGGGGTCAGTTTGGATTCCCAGGTCTCTGCGGACATTGGGGGCCAGTTTGGATGCCCAAGTCTCTGTGGGCAGTGGGGGCCAGTTTGAATTCCCAGGTCTCTACGGGCAGTGGGGGCCAGTTCGGATTCCCAGGTCTCTGTGGGCAGTGGGGGCCAGTTTGGATTCCCAGGTCTCCGTGGGCAGTGGGGGCCAGTTTGGATTCCCAGGTCTCCATGGGCAGTGCGGGCCAGTTTGGATTCCCAGGTCTCCGTGGGCAGTGGGGGCCAGTTTGGATTCCCAGGTCTCTGCGGGCATTGGGGGCCAGTTTGGATTCCCAGGTCTCCGTGGGCAGTGGGGGCTAGTTTGGATGCCCAGGTCTCCGTGGGCAGTGGAGGCTAGTTTGGATGCCCATGTCTCTGCGGGCAGTGGGGGCCAGTTTGTATACCCAGGTCTCTGCAGGTAGTGGGGGCCAGTTTGGATACCCAGGTTTCCGAGGGCAGTGGGGGCCAGTTGGGATACCCAGGTCTCTTCGGGTAGTGGGGGGCAGTTTGAATTCCCAGGACTCTGCGGGCAGTGGGGAATAGTTTGGATGCCCAGGTCTCTGCGGGCAGTGGGGGCCAGTTTGGATGCCCATGTCTCTGTGGGCAGTGGGGGCCAGATTAGATACCCAGGTCTCCGTGGGCAGTGGGGGCCAGTTTGGATACCCAGGTCTCTGTGGGCAGTGGGGGCCAGATTGGATGCCCAGGTCTCTGCGGGTAGTGGGGGCCAGTTTGGGTGCCCAGGTCTCCGCGGGCAGTGGGGGCCAGTTTGGATACCCAGGTCTCTGTGGGCAGTGGGGGCCAGATTAGATACCCAGGTCTCCGTGGGCAGTGGGGGCCAGTTTGGATGCCCAGGTCTCTGCGGGCAGTGCGGGCCAGATTGGATGCCCAGGTCTCTGCGGGCAGTGGAGGCCAGTTTGGATGCCCAGGTCTCTGCGGGCAGTGGAGGCCAGTTTGGATGCCCAGGTCTCTGTGGGCAGTGGGGGCTAGTTTGAATGCCCAGGTCTCTGCGGGTAGTGGGGGCCAGTTTGGATGCCCAGGTCTCTGCGGGTAGTGGGGGCCAGTTTGGATGCCCAGGTCTCCGTGGGCAGTGGGGCCAGTTTGGATGCCCAGGTCTCTGCGGGCAGTGGGGGCCAGTTTGGATGCCCAGGTCTCTGCGGGTAGTGGGGGCCAGTTTGGGTGCCCAGGTCTCTGCGGGCAGTGGGGGCCAGTTTGAATGCCCAGGTCTCTGCGGGCAGTAGGGGCCAGTTTAGATGCCCAGGTCTCTGCGGGCAGTGGGGGCCAGTTTGGATGCCCAGGTCTCTGCGGGTAGTGGGGGCCAGTTTGGATGCCCAGGTCTCTGCGGGTAGTGGGGGCCAGTTTGGATGCCCAGGTCTCTGCGGGTAGTGGGGGCCAGTTTGGGTGCCCAGGTCTCTGCGGGTAGTGGGGGCCAGTTTGGATGCCCAGGTCTCTGCGGGCAGTGGGGGCCAGTTTGGATGCCCAGGTCTCTGCGGGTAGTAGGGGCCAGTTTGGGTGCCCAGGTCTCTGCGGGCAGTGGGGGCCAGTTTAGATGCCTGGAGGCAGTCTACCAGCAGATGAAATTACTCAGTCACACGTTTGCACAAGCAGATTTATAATAATCCCCAGCTCCAACCAATCATTCGCTGTGACTTGGAGGAGGCTGCAGAGTTGGAATTTGATGTAGTGCATGGTCCATTTAGAAGGAATAGAATGTTGAAAAACAAATTTAAGAATTATCATTGGGTTGGCAAAAACTCAGAGAGTTGGAGTACTATTACACCCCATTGGAGTGTGGTCTGACGGGAGAGTGCATTGGCAACATTTCTCACTCAATAGGGGCGAAGAAGTGACTGTTGTGGCGGGAACACCAATCAGAGCCTTGGTAGCTCTGAATTTGCTGCCTATCAGCAGGCAATACAGAACAACATTGGTTTCTGTTTGGTGCACTCCCCTTTAGAGCGGGAGAACAGTTTGCAAGACGGTCAGAGGTGGTGAAGACTTAGAGAGGTTCAGGCACGGATCTGCTCAATTGGTGTGAAGTTTCTGAGCTTTCATTGAGTCCAAAGACATGCAGGTTAGGTGGATTGGCCATGATAAATTGCCCTTAGGGACCTGGAGGGGTTATTGGGTTACGGGGACAGGGTGGAAGTGAAGGCTTAAGTGGGTCGGTGCAGACTCGATGGGCCGAATTGCCTCCTTCTGCACTGTATGTTCTAAGTAAAGCAGCAGCCAGGTTTCTGGCATTCGATCTGGTGGGCAACCTGAGGCAAAAGTGAGGTCGCTGACCCAACATTGGGGTGCGAGATTGCAAAGCCTTCAGCAAAGCGAGGAGGAGGCGGCCCTGGCCAACGGCCAAAGGGACCAGCGGGCTGACTATCAACATCCTGGGGAGGGGTGGACAACCAACAAGAACAGACGCCACCATGTCAGATAGCCAGCAGCCAGGTAGCCAGACTGGAGCACACGCAGTCATCAACGGTTGAGGCTCGAGGCCCGGCCACCCAAGTGAAAGCCAGGAAGTGAGCAGGACAACCATTGTGGGCGGGCTCGGTATCATTGGGGGGAGGGCTGCCATGGCACCCAGGAGACGGGACGTGACATGCGGCGTCCACAATGAGGGAGAGCGCGGGGCCACTAAAAGTGTAAGTCCGCCTCTGAAGAAGAGGTGAAATTCAAGAGGGGAACAGGAAAGAGAATGAGATTAGTGCTCGGAGCTAAAACACATTGGAGAGAAACACAATCCTAATCCACATGTGCAGACTCCGTGTTCATTGTGTACACGTCACCATACTTGGTGGAGATATTCCAAAAAATCAAATTTCTTGTCATGCATCTCTGTTTCTTAGAAAGTAGCACAATAAAATAGGTCAAAACACAAATCTTTCACCTCAAAAATTCACTCAACACAGAGGTGTGATAAAGGTCTCCAGGCTACGATAGTTTGTTTAGGGTCCTGAGTGCAACAAGCTTCGGGAAGCCTCAACTGAAATCCTGGTTGAATCACAGCGGCGAAAAAAAAATCACAATTGGCACTGGAACGATCCTGGATTAAACCCTCTTTCAATTCTCCCAAAAGGTTCTAATTTTCTCATTTTTATTCACTCATTTGGCTGAAAGGTATCCTCAATTAGCAGAAATGGAAACGCGCCTGGACTGTCTTGCCAAAATAATGTTGAAGTGGACAACTCCAACAGAAGGTCAAATTTCAATACTGTCAGTCTTTTTAGCCTACCCTTGATTTAACTAAGTGATGCCAAAGCCATTGTTGCTATTCGATTCCACACCTGGGATTGTTTTGTTACTGTATATTTCAGCTCCAGGGCTTTTGATGTCCAATTCTTTTTTATTTTTAGAGAATGAGCATTTGAGTTCATTTGGAAAACTTGGACGCTGGTGAAGACAAAAATCCGTGGAGTGCCAAAAGTGTTGGCCCCCAGAAGACTCAGATTTGAGGTAATTGGCAAAAAAGCCAAAAGGGGGTTGGGTGAGGAAGATTTCTGTTTATGAAGTGAATTATTAAGATCTGGAACATACTGTCTAAAATGGTGGAGGAAGCAGATTCAACAGTAACTTTCAAAATTAAATTATATATAGATAGAGGGGGGAAACTGTTGATGCTCTGATGGAGCAGGGTGGTGGGGCTAATTGACTAGCCTCGTCTAAGAGTCAACACTAACACGATGAAACAGCTATGAAATTGAACATAGAACATACAGTGCAGAAGGAGGCCATTCGGCCCATTGTGTCTGCACCGACCCACTCAAGCCCTCACTTCCACCCTATCCCCGTAATCCACTAACCCCTCCTAACCTTTTTGGTCACTAAGGGCAATTTATCATGACCAATTCACCTAACCTGCACATCTTTGGACTGTGAGAGGAAACCGGAGCACCCAGGGGAAACCCACGCAGACACGGGGAGAATGTGCAAACTCCGCACAGGCAGTGACCCAGCGGTGAATCGAACCTGGGACCCTGGCGCTGTGAAGCCACAGTGCTATCCACTTGTGCTACCGTGCTGCCCACAATGTAATGATGTAATGTATGATGTAATGGACGTCGTTTTCCGGCCGTTCCCACCAGTGGGATCTTCCGGTCCTGCCGCCGTGGGTTTAGCGTCGACAGAGGGTGTGAACAATGGGAAACTCCACCAACAGCGGTGGGATGTGTGCACAGCAGATTGATCAGCGCTGGAGAAGAAAGCTCCAAATTCTGGCTGGGAACCTTTTTCCGAACTGGAGCTCATCTGTTTCTAATGATTCTCTTTTTAACTAGCCTCCAGCCACCAACAGCTGCGATTCCTCTGATGATGGCCCCTTTAATAATGTCAATGTTTCGGGCCCTTCAACACCTCTTTACTATAAGCATTAGTTATTTGTTTTTAGGGAGGCAGTAGTATTGTCACTGGACCAGTAACCCAGACACCCAGGGTAATGCTCTGGGGATTCGTGTTCGAATCTCACCATGGCAGATGGTGAAATTTGAATTTGATACAAAAATAAAAATCTGGAATTAGAAGTCTAATGATGACCATGAAGCCATTGTCGATTGTTGCAAAAAACCCATCTGGTTCACTAATGTCCTCTGGGAAGGAAATCTGCCATCTTTTCCTGGCCTGGCCGACATGTGATTCCGGGTCCACAGCAACGTGGTTGACTCTTAAAATGCCCTCAGTTCGAGAGCAATTAGGGATGGGCAACAAATGGTGGTTTTGCCTGTGACGCCCATGTCGCATGAAATCTGAACCCCAACAACTCGCTGCTTACTCCTCAATCTCTATTCTAATTGGTTTTGATTTACAATGATCGGGATCTAATGTTTAGAAGTGTGGTAGCGAGCAGGATTTGCCAGGTGCTTCCCGATGGCTGACCCGGTGAGACCGCTACCAGTATCCCACGCTAATGAGGGAAAGTAATGATGCCCCAAAGGCTTCACGTGGGAAATGACTGCCCGCCAGTTGATTTTCCAACGCCATGCCCGGCAGCTCACCGCTAATGAGGCGGAACAGCACTTATACCGATCCTGCAGAGCAAACGCCAGACAGCATGCAGCCTGGCCACTGCACAGACCAGTTCCACGATTCGGAGATGCCAAGCAGTCCAATGGGATACCCTGTTCCGCTGAGGACGTTGGAGGATCAGCCATAGGGCAGCCAGTGCCGCCTGGGAGGAAGCGGCAGCGGCTATCAACGGGGGAATGCCATAAGGAAGACCGATGCCCAGGCTGCAGGGGTGAGTTGGCATCAGCCCTCTGGCACTGGTCCGATGAGGAATGGGCCCTGGAGGTCGCAGGGGGGGTGGGGGGTGACTGAGGAAGAGCGGTCACCGATGTCGAGATTGGCCTACGCTGCGGAAGTGAGTATCCACCAGCCCCCATCCAGATGGCATGTCACACGTGTGTTCTTCATGCCACAATAATGATCCTTCCCGTCCACTGACCACATGTCCACTCTCCCGCATGATCTCCATCCAATGGTGACGGCCCATCCGGGGCGGCCCCCTGCCTGCCTCGCAAGACAACATCTCGGAGGAGAGCACCAAAGATGCTGATGCCACCATTGAGGCACCACAGCTATCATCCACACCATCCACCAGCGCAGACACTCACACCTCGGTGGGCGAAGGTAGTCGACAAGCTTCTGTGGCACAATCTGGTGAGCGCCACACAGTTGCCGATGCACATCAGGCGGAGGCAGGAACCTCCAGCGGGGACAGCAGTTGGAGGTCTGTTGGACCCTATGGCCCAGCCGGGTCCTAGTCAGATGTCGAGCCTCTGGACCCGGTTATCCCAGAGCTGATGCAGACGTTAGAGTGTGGCTGTGAGATTCAGAGGGGGATGTCAGTGACGCTCCAGCGGGTCCATCGCTGATTGGCGGAGTCGCAAAGGCTACGGGTGCAGGAGATGGTGGCAGCCAGGTGTGGCACCGAGGCCAACAATGCCAGGAAAGCAACCGCATGTGAGAACCTGGAGCATAACGTCAGCAGCATGAGTGGTGGTGCCCAAGGCATTGCCTGGTCTGTGGCAGCCATGTGGAACATGTCCCAGTCTAGGTGAACCATGCTGAGGCTCTGTGGAACATGTCCCAGTCTAGGTGGACCATGCTGAGGCTCTGTGGAACATGTCCCAGTCTAGGTGGACCGTGCAGAGGCTCTGTGGAACATGTCCCAGTCTAGGTGGACCATGCTGAGGCTCTGTGGAACATGTCCCAGTCTAGGTGGACCGTGCAGAGGCTCTATGGAACATGTCCCAGTCTAGGTGGGCGTTGCTGAGGCTCTGTGGAACATGCCCCAGTCTAGGTGGACCCTGCAGAGGCTCTGTGGAACATGTCCCAGTCTAGGTGGACCATGCTGAGGCTCTGTGGAACATGTCCCAGTCTAGGTGGACCCTGCCGAGGCTCTGTGGAACATGTCCCAGTCTAGGTGGGCGTTGCTGAGGCGCTGTGGAATATGTCCCAGTCTAGGCAGCAGGGTAGCATGGTGGTTAGCATAAATGCTTCACAGCTCCAGGGTCCCAGGTTCGATTCCCGGCTGGGTCACTGTCTGTGTGGAGTCTGCACGGCCTCCCCCTGTGTGCGTGGGTTTCCTCCGGGTGCTCCGGTTTCCTCCCACAGTCCAAAGATGTGCGGGTTAGGTGGATTGGCCATGCTAAATTGCCTGTAGTGTTCTAATTAAAGTAAGGTTAGGGGGGGGGGTTGTTGGGTTATGGGTATAGGGTGGATACATGGGTTTGAGTAGGGTGATCATGGCTCGGCACAACATTGAGGGCCGAAGGGCCTGTTCTGTGCTGTACTGTTCTATGTTCTATGTTCTATAGGTGGGCCTTGCCAAGGCTCTGTGGAACATGTCCCAGTCTAGGTGGACCATGCTGAGGCTCTGTGGAACATGTCCCAATCTAGGTGGACCATGCTGAGGCTCTGTGGAACATGTCCCAGTCTAGGTGGACCATGCTGAGGCTCTGTGGAACATGTCCCAGTCTAGGTGGACCGTGCAGAGGCTCTGTGGAACATGTCCCAGTCTCAGGTATGTGCCAGTCTCCAGAGCATGTCCCAGTGACTGAGGAATGTGTCCCAGATCCAGGTTGATATTGGAGAGGCACAGCAGGCCGTCGCCCGGCCACAGAGGGGCATGGTGCAGAAAATGGGGAACGCCAGGGCTGGCAGAGCCAGATGACACAGGGGCGCCTGGAGCTCAATCCAGCTGCCCCTCCACCCCAAGGTGACCCCCAAGGCCCTACGGGCACCGATCGGGAGGAGAGAGTGCAGAAGGTCAAACCGGAGAATCCCAACAGAGAAACGGTGGCGGTCACCCGCTCTCCCGAGTACCCTCCTCCTGACAACGGCACATCTTGTGGTCAGCAGGTGCAACGGGGTGGCACGGTGAGGCATGTGCCACTGGCAAGTCAGCCAGGCCCTCTGGCTCCATGCCCTCCAGAGGATGCCCGCCATGAGAATCAAAGGCCACAGGGCTGTTTGCCCCTCTAATGTGCATCCTGGGGATACACCTAGATGTAGCGGCACAGCTCGGAGGGCGAAGCAGATACCGGATCACTGGAGGGCACTGGAGGGGAGGATGGCGACACCACCGGTTGCTGGGGACAGTTAGGGTCACAATTGTTCACCATTAAAACACACTACGCCTGAGTCACGTGAAGTCTCTGTTATGTTATTCCACACTGCGGGCAGGCCTGCAACCCCCTCCCCCTGTAACCCTCTCCCAGCCCCGTGGGCAGGGTGGTCCTGGATTTGGCCCTGTCCCTGGGTGTGAGCGTGCTCACCAGACAAACAGGAGTCAGACTATGGCATAGATTGAGGAGCACCAGAGCTCAGCTCATACTGGGTTATCATCACCCTCCTGCCTTGTATATTGATCCGCTGACAGTGCCGACACAGGCCCATCACCCTGGAGTTTAAAGCAGACCCTGAGAGGGTGGAAGAGGTCAATTGGGGGAGGAAGAGTCTGATCATGTGGGGGAAAGGAAGTAGACAGGGGGTGAGATGACGGACATAGGCATGTCCTATGAGAAGTGGGTGAGAATGAGGGCCTCCCTGGCCCACTGGGCATGCTGGACCCTCACCGCCGCTGCCTGTCCTCCACTCTCCGGCTGCTCCCAAGGGTCCTCCACAGGCTCGTTCTCCAGCCCCTCCTGGGCCGTCTCATCTTTGCCCTCCTCCTCTGATGAGGCTGCATGTTCTCCTCCTCTACCTCCAGCACATTGCCCCGCTGCTGCCAGGTTGTGGAGGGCATAGCAGACAACCACAAATTGGGCGACCCTCCGGGGGTGTACTGCAGTGCCCCACCAGAGCGGACGAGACATCGGAACCACATCTTAACCAGTCCCATGTACCACTCAGTGACAGGCCGAGTGGCCACATTGTATCGGGTCTCTATACCAGTCACCGGCCTCCGTACTGTCATCAGTAGCCAGGACCCTTATCTCCCAAGAGCCAACCGGTAATCCTGGGGTGTTCCTAGAAGACGCTGGGGTCTCTGACTGCCCCAGGATGTAGCTGTCGTGCACACTCCCAGGGAAGAGTGCACAGCCATGCGTCATCCGGAGTTGATGGTCGCGCACAAGTTGAACGTTCAGGGACTGGAACCCCTTCCTGTTAATGAAGATTGCTCCCAGACCGTCCGGTGCGCGCAAGGCAACATGCGTGCCATCTATTACCCCCTGGACCTGGGGCATCCCGCCAATGGCAGAACAACCTGCTGCCCGGGCACCTTGGGCTTTGTCCAGGTCAAAGTTTATATAGTCCGCCGCCCATGCAGACAGAGCATCCGTGACTTCACTTATAAGCGGTGGTTGGGATATGCCACACAAGTCCCCGCTCGAGCCCTAGAATGAACCCAGTGGATAAGCGTTCAGGGCTGCGGTGCCCTTGACGGCCACCAGGAGTGGGTATCCCCCTCCTCCATGTGGTGCCAAGTCCGCAAGGACATCACGCAGCTGCCACATCGTCTGCTTGTTGAGGCGGAGCCTCCTGCGTCAAATGCTGTCTGACATCCCCTCAGATCAGCGACGCCTGTGAACCTTGGGCCATCACTGGCCCCCCCTTCTTGATCCCACATAGCCTGATGGGCAGCTGGTTCCTCAGGGTCCAGGGTGGGCCCCTGCACATGGGCTGCAGCCTCAGGTCTCTGTTGCCACTGCTTCTGCCTCCTTCTCTGGCATCTGGCTGCCTGGACTGCCACTGCCATCACCTACAATATCGCCCATGCTGTGATATCCATAAGGAATTGGAGAGGGTGAGAGACTGAAAATCGCCTCTGACCCTGGAGCCCCCAAACCTCCTCCACCTTCTCTCAGGGTGCCATCCAAAAAGCGGGTTGTGCTGGGGGACCCAACCTTCACACACACCCCCAGCCACAGAGGGGGGCCCCCGGGCACCTGACCCCAGACCCGTGCCGGGAACATTACTTGGACCGGGTGCAGATCCCCTCCCCGATCTACACACCCACCCTCTGGTCGTAGGGCTGTGCCCCGTGCTGACGCCCAGCTCTAGGATGTTTGATTGTTGCCTGCTGCCTCGGTAGTGTTGATGCCTTCAGTGTTCAGGCAAAGTGCCCAGACCCCACAGTCTGACTGGGGTGGCCAAGCAGTAACACTTGCCTGTGACATGGCACGTATACCCACGAGAATCCATTTGGGAGCTGTGACGTGCTCACATTACTAACATTGCCAATTCCCTATTTGTGATAGCATTCAGCTGTGTGACCAGAGGCAGTCACGGTCTGAGGGAGTTAAGTTGACCTGCACCATATTACCACGGACAGGGCTCTGCTCTGGGCGTGTTCGGTGGGGCGGAAAGGCAGCAACTGAAGTTGCCCTTGTTCTGGGTATACACGATTTTGGGGATGGCCATGAAAAACCACGGGCACTGAGCCCCTCATCTCCCAGCCCAGGGACAACGCCCCACCAATGGCGGCCTGTTTCCCCCCCCCCCCCCCCCCCCCCCCCCCTCAGGGGCCCTCTGAGCACTGGGGAGCAGCCCCGGTGCCCCTGGGCTGATTGTCCGATTTCCAAGATGGCTACTCAACTCCTCCGATCCCCACAGCAGCCATTGCGCTAGTTTCACGTTTTTAAATAGGTGTCGTAAAGGGCACCCGTGTGACCGCTGGCTGGGGAGCCGGTTAGATCACGGGAGGCCGTTAGATTCGGGGCCCTTCCTGTTAATGGGATGGGGATTGGCCTTAATTGGTGATTATTGGTTTCTCGTCAAGTCGCGGCAGGATCTGGATCTCGCCATTGAAAGTGGGCCGGTTAGATCGGAAACAGATCGGTGCCGGGCACAGTTCACTCTGTTGGCCTCTCCCGTGTCTAACCGGCTCGCTCGGATTCGCGCACAGCTCGATGCAGCCGTTAGATCGAGCCCAATGTTCTTTTCTGCTTGATTGATCACCCCAGCCCCACAACATAAAATCCAGACCAGAGTTGCTGTCTTCACATAAATGGCCCGTGTGCGGAAAGGGTGTAACATCCTACAGACTATATATTGGTCCAAATTAGTAGAGTAAAAGATTTAGACACTACTCTTATGTTGAAGATGAATAACAGACTTATTGACAACAATTGGAGCAAATGGAAAGAAGACAGTGCTTTGCAAAGACCAGTGACTTATCTTCCACAAGTAGAATGGCTACCTTACAATCTAGAAAGTTGCAAGTGATGTATAGACAGAACCATGAGTGAAGCATACACCAGATCTGCAACAGTCTTCAGTAACATGACTGGCACATGGATACTGTTAACTGAACACCAGATGACATTTTGAGAGGAGTAAGCACATTGGAGCAATTATATTCTCTAGTTAACCCTCCTAAACTCTCTCCCCTGGCTCAGTGTTCTGTTCCTCTTCCTCCATAAGGTTCCTTGGAACGTCTTGCACATTAAAGGTGTTTTATGAATACACGTTGTTTGTACTGTACGGCCGTAATTTGAAATAGCTGTTTTCAGTAAAATTATGAAGTCTTCCTTTCAGGTAGCAAACTGTATGATACAGATTTCTCCCATCATATCATTGACTTGAGGACTTCTACCTGCTTACAAGGAGGTCAGGGAAAACACTATCAGACACTCTAGAAGCACAATCCCAACAGGAAGATTCATGCTTTGTGAGAATACAAAGTACCAACATTATAGTATCCAATAATGACAACGTTTCAGCCTACTACTAAAAACAACGATTGATCAAAAACTGGTAGCTTTGCGAGGATGGATTCTAAAAAAATGTCACTGATGCAGCTCCTTTGTTGGCGCAGTTTGTAATTTTTTGATGGATAGAATTTTAATCACTTCAAATGAGGACACTTTTTTTTTTGCCCCAGATTGCCCTTAATTATAAACATACCGAGCTATGATTCATGCTATTTTTCTAAGATGTTGTCGAAAAAAATATACGAATCACACCCTTCCTGGAATTTTAACTGTGACACACAGGAAAATGTAGTCGGTTCCTGGCAAAGAGTGAAAAAGTGTTTGGAGCCTCACTGAATCATACCTGGAAAATGAGTGAAGCAACCATGCCAAATGCATTATTTTCACTATATAGATGTTGCTGCTTTTATTCCATACAAGTACAGTCAATATCCACAGCATGAAAAACTTGATTGCTACAAGGTTTGATTAGCTTATCAGGAATTTGAGTTATTAGCAAGTGATTTCCGTTGCACGATTTCCTGCACATTGTTTATTTGTAATAAAACATTCCAAATCAGCTGCAGTTACACTTGAATCCTGATAAGCAGGTAGCGAGCCTGCCAAAATATTTTTTTTCTGGATCAAGCGTAGACCAAAATGTTTGTTAGAAAGGGAGAACTTGGCATTGATATAGGCCGGAATTGTCCGGCCATTGGGATTCGCTGTTCCCGCCATCAGCGCACCCCCGCCCCCGGGTTTCCCAGCGGTGACTTCAATGGGAAATCCCATTGACAAGCAGCGGGATTAGAGAATCCCGCCACCAGCGAACGGTGCTCCGCCGGGAAACACGCGGCTGGCGGCACGGAGAATCCCGCATTAGTATTTTTCATGTCTTCAGGCTTTTTTGTAGTGTTGTTATGTAAACAAGTAAGAAGTCTTACAACACCAGGTTAAAGTCCAACAGGTTTGTTTCAAACACGAGCTTTCGGAGCACGGCTCCTTCTTCAGGTGAATTCACCTGAAGAAGGAGCCGTGCTCCGAAAGCTCGTGTTTGAAACAAACCTGTTGGACTTTAACCTGGTGTTGTAAGACTTCTTACTGTGCTCACCCCAGTCCAACGCCGGCATCTCCACATCATATGTAAACAAAACATGGCAGACAAAATTGTGCAGAAGACAGGCCCACAACAAAAATTGGAGAAACGACTAGTTAAACCTGTTATGATGGTGTTTGTTGGGGATTAAGTGTTGGCCAGGGAAAGATCTCTGCTTTTGCCACAGAATCCATTCTGCCCATCTGAATACGGATGACGAAGTGAAACAAGTTCGCCTCCATGAGTATGTGATTATATTTACCCTCCACCCAAACAAACTGCCCTAAGTTTGATCCATGTTCTTTGACTGCTGTTTTTCAGCATCCCTGTGTATGTGTTATTCTTTACACAACAGTAGAGATGTTTGAAGAATGTGTGTGAATGTGGAATAGGTAAACTTTTTTTAACGCCTTCAGTGTTAATTTGCAATGCATCTTATGACTCGACTCAAAATTATACAAAAATGCTAAGGTATGGAAGAGTAAACAACCTTGCACATAATAAAGAGAGGATAATAAAATTTGTTTTGGCCTGATGTTCAGGTGAACAAACGTATTGATATCACAAAACAGCAAGGTCAAACTGGATGAATCAACGCAGGACTAGGAGTTTGAGTTACGATCTCTACTGAACATATTGACTCTACCAAATGTACCTCAACTTTAAACAGCTTTTTGCTTGTATGCCTTAATGATGCTTTTGAAATTTAAAATATTCATTAATGCCACACTGCACAATCTTGGAACCCACTATTGCACATTGAGTGGAGCCGAGTCCAAAGTTTCCAGTCATTAATTAACACCAATTTCAAGTAAAATATTCTTTAAATTTGGTGCCTTAACTATTCATGCCACCGTAGTTTTCAATCTTCATGCACTGCATAGGATAGAAGGTGAAAGGTCAAGATGTAGGATCCAATATTCTCACATGACCAATACTGTAGTCATAGCAGCATTTCAGGTTTTGTCAAACAACATATTCTTCAGAAACCTGTTAATATCAAATGCTATCTATCACTTGAAATGCAAACTGCTGGGAGCAAAAGATTAAATGTTATATATCGCTTGTACAACACTGGGGAATTATCTATGTGTGGTATCAAGCACGATGCTTCTGGTCGGAAGCGTTTTTGATTTTCATATTGAATACTTTAAATCTCTCAGGAGGGTGGGTGCTCAAACTGCCGACAATAGGGGGAGCCCAAGCCTTAGAGAACTCCTACATTGTCACAAAAGTGTCTGAACATCCTGTTTGATTGAGCAAGTGTACACAGCACCCTCCCATGGAACGTTGTTGCACCATTTAAAAATGAACAAAAAACAATAGATAACTAAGATATTAGGATAGCTGTAATAATCTCTGGTTGCCCAGTCTGTTAAGCCTGATATTGCAGTTGTTTCTACTCTGCAAATCTTACAAAGCCCTGTTCATATAATTGATCATGCCGGTGAACTTATCTGCCAATCAATTTGCCTTACGCAACCATTAAAACAGTTGAATCTGGGAGAGCAGGGTAAGGAGTTACATCCAGAAGATCAGGGCAGCAAATTAGATTGTGAAGATCAGGAAAGTGGTGAGACGTGAAAACATGAGAAGGGGTTGATTGTGAAGAAGGGGGAAGGGGTTAGACTGTGAAGAAGGGGAAGGGATTAGATTGTGAAGAAGAGGGAAGGGATTAGATTGTGAAGAAGGGGGAAGGGGTTAGATTGTGAAGAAGGGGGAGGGGTTAGATTGTGAAGAAGGGGGAAGGGGTTAGATTGTGAAGAAGGGGGAGGGGTTAGATTGTGAAGAAGGGGGAAGGGGTTAGATTGTGAAGAAGGGGGAAGGGGTTAGACTGTGAAGAAGGGGAAGGGATTAGATTGTGAAGAAGGGGGAAGGGGTTAGATTGTGAAGAAGGGGGGAGGGGTTAGATTGTGAAGAAGGGGGAGGGGTTAGATTGTGAAGAAGGGGTGAGGGGTTAGATTGTGAAGAAGGGGGAGGGGTTAGATTGTGAAGAAGGGGGAAGGGGTTAGATTGTGAAGAAGGGGGAGGGGTTAGATTGTGAAGAAGGGGGAAGGGGTTAGATTGTGAAGAAGGGGGAAGGGGTTAGACTGTGAAGAAGGGGAAGGGATTAGATTGTGAAGAAGGGGGAAGGGGTTAGATTGTGAAGAAGGGGGAAGGGGTTAGATTGTGAAGAAGAGGGAAGGGATTAGATTGTGAAGAAGGGGAAAGGGGTTAGATTGTGAAGAAGGGGGAGGGGTTAGATTGTGAAGAAGGGGGAAGGGGTTAGATTGTGAAGAAGGGGGAAGGGATTAGACTGTGAAGAAGGGGAAGGGATTAGATTGTGAAGAAGGGGGAAGGGGTTAGATTGTGAAGAAGGGGGGAGGGGTTAGATTGTGAAGAAGGGGGAGGGGTTAGATTGTGAAGAAGGGGGGAGGGGTTAGATTGTGAAGAAGGGGGAGGGGTTAGATTGTGAAGAAGGGGTGAGAGGTTAGATTGTGAAGAAGGGGGAGGGGTTAGATTGTGAAGAAGGGGGAAGGGGTTAGATTGTGAAGAAGGGGGAGGGGTTAGATTGTGAAGAAGGGGGAAGGGGTTAGATTGTGAAGAAGAGGGAGGGGTTAGATTGTGACGATGGGGAAGGGATTACATTGTGAAGAAGGGGGAAGGGGTTAGATTGTGAAGAAGGGGGGAGGGGTTAGATTGTGAAGAAGGGGAGGGGTTAGATTGTGAAGAAGGGGTGAGGGGTTAGATTGTGAAGAAGGGGGAGGGGTTAGATTGTGAAGGGGGAAGGGGTTAGATTGTGAAGAAGGGGGAAGGGGTTAGATTGTGAAGAAGGGGGAGGGGTTAGATTGTGAAGAAGGGGGAAGGGGTTAGACTGTGAAGAAGGGGAAGGGATTAGATTGTGAAGAAGGGGGAAGGGGTTAGATTGTGAAGAAGGGGGGAGGGGTTAGATTGTGAAGAAGAGGGAAGGGATTAGATTGTGAAGAAGGGGGAAGGGGTTAGATTGTGAAGAAGGGGGAAGGGGTTAGATTGTGAAGAAGGGCGAAGGGGTTAGATTGTGAAGAAGAGGGAAGGGATTAGATTGTGAAGAAGGGGGAAGGGGTTAGATTGTGAAGAAGGGGAAGGGGTTAGATTGTGAAGAAGGGGGAAGGGGTTAGATTGTGAAGAAGGGGGAAAGGGTTAGATTGTGAAGAAGGGGGAAGGTGTTAGATTGTGAAGAAGAGGGAAGGGGTTAGATTGTGAAGAAGGGGGGAGGGGTTAGATTGTGAAGAAGGGGGAGGGGTTAGATTGTGAAGAAGGGGTGAGGGGTTAGATTGTGAAGAAGGGGGAGGGGTTAGATTGTGAAGAAGGGGGAAGGGGTTAGATTGTGAAGAAGGGGGAGGGGTTAGATTGTGAAGAAGGGGGAAGGGGTTAGATTGTGAAGAAGGGGGAAGGGGTTAGACTGTGAAGAAGGGGAAGGGATTAGATTGTGAAGAAGGGGGAAGGGGTTAGATTGTGAAGAAGGGGGAAGGGGTTAGATTGTGAAGAAGAGGGAAGGGATTAGATTGTGAAGAAGGGGAAAGGGGTTAGATTGTGAAGAAGGGGGAGGGGTTAGATTGTGAAGAAGGGGGAAGGGGTTAGATTGTGAAGAAGGGGGAAGGGGTTAGATTGTGAAGGGGGGAGGGATTATATTGTGAAGAAGGGAGACGGGGTTAGATTGTGAAGAAGAAGGGGAGGGGTTAGATTGTGAAGAAGGGGGAAGGGGTTAGATTGTGAAGAAGGGGGGAGGCATTAGATTGTGAAGAAGGGGTGAGGGGTTCGATTGTGAAGAAGGGGGAAGGGGTTAGATTGTGAAGAAGGGGGAAGGGATTAGATTGTGAAGAAGGGGGAAGGGGTTAGATTGTGAAGAAGGGGGAGGGGTTAGAATGTGACGAAGGGGGGAGGGGATAGATTGTGAAGAAGGGAAAGGAGTTAGATTGTGAAGAAGGGTGAGGGGTTAGATTGTGAAGAAGGGGGAAGGGGTTAGATTGTGAAGAAGGGGGAAGGGATTAGATTGTGACGATGGGGAAGGGATTACATTGTGAAGAAGGGGGAAGGGGTTAGATTGTGAAGAAGGGGGGAGGGGTTAGATTGTGAAGAAGGGGAGGGGTTAGATTGTGAAGAAGGGGTGAGGGGTTAGATTGTGAAGAAGGGGGAGGGGTTAGATTGTGAAGGGGGAAGGGGTTAGATTGTGAAGAAGGGGGAAGGGGTTAGATTGTGAAGAAGGGGGAGGGGTTAGATTGTGAAGAAGGGGGAAGGGGTTAGACTGTGAAGAAGGGGAAGGGATTAGATTGTGAAGAAGGGGGAAGGGGTTAGATTGTGAAGAAGGGGGGAGGGGTTAGATTGTGAAGAAGAGGGAAGGGATTAGATTGTGAAGAAGGGGGAAGGGGTTAGATTGTGAAGAAGGGGGAAGGGGTTAGATTGTGAAGAAGGGGGAAGGGGTTAGATTGTGAAGAAGAGGGAAGGGATTAGATTGTGAAGAAGGGGGAAGGGGTTAGATTGTGAAGAAGGGGGAAGGGGTTAGATTGTGAAGAAGGGGGAAGGGGTTAGATTGTGAAGAAGGGGGAAAGGGTTAGATTGTGAAGAAGGGGGAAGGTGTTAGATTGTGAAGAAGAGGGAAGGGGTTAGATTGTGAAAAAGGAGGAAGGCGTTAGATTGTGAAGAAGAGGGAAGGGATTAGATTGTGAAGAAGGGGGAAGGGGTTAGATTGTGAAGAAGGGGGAAGGGGTTAGATTGTGAAGAAGAGGGAAGGGGTTAGATTGTGAAGAAGGGGGAAGGGGTTAGATTGTGAAGAATGGAGAAGGGGTTAGATTGTGAAGAAGGGGGAAGGGGTTAGATTGTGAAGGGGGGAGGGATTATATTGTGAAGAAGGGAGACGGGGTTAGATTGTGAAGAAGAAGGGGAGGGGTTAGATTGTGAAGAAGGGGGAAGGGGTTAGATTGTGAAGAAGGGGGGAGGCATTAGATTGTGAAGAAGGGGTGAGGGGTTCGATTGTGAAGAAGGGGGAAGGGGTTAGATTGTGAAGAAGGGGGAAGGGATTAGATTGTGAAGAAGGGGGAAGGGGTTAGATTGTGAAGAAGGGGGAGGGGTTAGAATGTGACGAAGGGGGGAGGGGATAGATTGTGAAGAAGGGAAAGGAGTTAGATTGTGAAGAAAGGGTGAGGGGTTAGATTGTGAAGAAGGGGGAAGGGGTTAGATTGTGAAGAAGGGGGAAGGGATTAGATTGTGAAGAAGGGGGAAGGGGTTAGATTGTGATGAAGGGGTAGGGGTTAGATTGTGACGAAGGGGGTAGGGGATAGATTGTGAAGAAGGGAAAGGAGTTAGATTGTGAAGAAGGGGGAAGGGGTTAGATTGTGAAGAAGGGGGAAGGGGTTAGATTGTGAAGAAGGGGTAGGGGTTAGATTGTGAAGAAGGGGAGGGGTTAGATTATGAAGAAGGGGGAATGGGTTAGATTGTGAAGAATAGGAATTGATTAGATTGTTGATGCACAATCAATGGACACGAAACGTAGATAAAGTCCGAACGATAGGCTTTAATACACAAGAATGTACCCGGCAGCAGACGTACAGAAGAATGGCAGACTGCCGCGGAACACGAGTTCTTATACCCCTCCTCGTAGGCGGAGCTACCTACCTCTCAGCCAATCGGATGAGAGGCACATGACATACCTGGGCCAATGGGCAGCGAGTCCTCTGCACCAATGGCAGCTCACACTTCCAGGTACTGTAATACCCCTAATCGTACTACCACAATTGTGAAGAAGAGGGAAGGGGTTAGATTGTGAAGAGGGGGGAAAGGGTTAGATTGTGAAGAAGGGGGAAGGGATTAGATTGTGAAGAAGGGGGAAGGGATTAGATTGTGAAGAAGGGGGAAGGGATTAGATTGTGAAGAAGGGGGAAAAGGGTTAGATTGTGAAGAAGGGGAAAGGGTTAGATTGTGAAGAAGAGGGACAGGGGTTAGATTGTGAAGAAGGGGGAAGGGGTTAGATTTTCAAGACAGGGGACAGGGGTTAGATTGTGAAGAAGAGGGACAGGGGTTAGATTGTGAAGAAGGGGGAAGGGGTTAGATTTTCAAGACAGGGGACAGGGGTTAGATTGTGAAGAAGGGGAAAGGGTTAGATTGTGAAGAAGGGGGAAGGGGTTAGATTGTGAAGAAGAGGGAAGGGGTTAGATTGTGAAGAAGGGGAAGGGGTTAGATTGTGAAGAAGAGGGAAGGGGTTAGATTGTGAAGAAGGGGAAGGGATTAGATTGTGAAGAAGAGGGAAGGGGTTAGATTGTGAAGAAGAGGGACAGGGGTTAGATTGTGAAGAAGGGGGAAGGGGTTAGATTGTGAAGACAGGGGACGGGGTTAGATTGTGAAGAAGGGGAAAGGGTTAGATTGTGAAGAAGAGGGAAGGGGTTAGATTGTGACGAAGGGGGGAGGGGATAGATTGTGAAGAAAGGAAAGGAGTCAGATTGTGAAGAAGGGGGAAGGGGTTAGATTGTGAAGAAGGGGAGGGGTTAGATTGTGAAGAAGGGGGAAGGGGTTAGATTGTGAAGAAGAGGGAAGGGGTTAGATTGTGAAGAAGGGAGAAGGGGTTAGATTGTGAAGGAGAAGGGGAGGGGTTAGATTATGAAGAAGGGGAAAGGGGTTAGATTGTGAAGAAGGGGGAAGGGGTTAGATTGTGAAGAAGGGGGGAGGGATTAGATTGTGAAGAAGAGGGAAGGGGTTAGATTGTGAAGAAGGGGAAGGGGTTAGATTGTGAAGAAGGGGGAAGGGGTTAGATTGTGAAGAAGAGGGAAGGGGTTAGATTGTGAAGAAGAGGGAGGGGTTAGATTGTGACGAAGGGGAAGAGGTTAGATTGTGAAGAAGTGGGAAGGGGTTAGATTGTGAAGAAGGGGGGAGGGATTAGATTGTGAAGAAGGGGGAAGGTGTTAGATTGTGAAGAAGAGGGAAGGGGTTAGATTGTGAAGAAGGGGGAAGGGGTTAGATTGTGAAGAAGGGGGAAGGGGTTAGATTGTGAGGAAGAGGGACAGGGGTTAGATTGTGAAGAAGGGGGAAGGGGTTAGATTGTGAAGAACGGGGGAGGGGTTAGATTGTGAAGAAGGGGAAGGGGTTAGATTGTGAAGAAGAGGGAAGGGGTTAGATTGTGAAGACAGGGGACAGGGGTTAGATTGTGAAGACAGGGGACAGGGGTTAGATGGTGAAGACAGGGGACAGGGGTTAGATTGTGACCAGTAGGACAGGTGGCCAGTTGTGTTACATGCTATCTACAGCACAGTTGCTATCTTATACGTCACCCTGATCATGTTGAAGGTCCTCCTCCAACACTGGCTCCAATTGTTAACCTCATTGCAACGCAATGTAATGCTGCATGCATAGTCAGACAGAACTGTATGTTTGGGTTTAAAAGCAGAAAGCTAGCAGACCTATCCAGCAACCTGACAGAGGTCTCCAACTGACCAATTGCTGAGGGCTGTTGTTGACTCGTAGAGCGGTAGGGGAGTTCTGTAGAATATTATGGGATCCCAAGAGGAGCCATGAGCTCAATATCTCGGACTGTCAAGCCCTTGGCCAAAATCTCCCATCTTTATTCACAGCTGGGACTTTGCTACTAAATGTGAACGGAGTTTTGGCTGGAACGCCGGATTTTCTGTTCTTGATCGCAACGAGTCCCGCTATGGTTGAGACTGGAGAATCCCGCCCTTTTTCTCCAATCAGCCAGTCTTTTCACTCCTGTGGTGGACCAAAGGAATAAAATACTCTTGTGACATGAAGACCGTCAAAAGATTCCTGGGTGCGTTTTTCATCTGGAGGAAACTGCCTGGCGTTTGCTTGCTAACTCACTGTGAGGCAATGAGTAGCTCCAGAAAGACGTGCTGTTAGACGAATTGGACAGTCTGAATTCCCCCTCGGTGTACCCGAACAAGCGCCGAAATGTGGCGACTAGGGGCTTTTCGCAGTACCTTCATTGCAGTGTTAATGTATGCTTACTTGTGACAATAAAGATTATAATATAACTCACTGCATTTGGAATTTACTAGTGAAAACCAAGCACTCTGAAGCTTTGGATATACCTGAGCTGTTGATTCCCTCTGGATTCCACCCACATTTCCAAAGGAGCAGTTCGAGAACCAAGGACAAATAATAATAATAATCTTTATTATTGTCACAAGTAGGTTTCCATTAACACTGCAATGAAGTTACTGTGAAAATCCCCTAGTCGCCACACTCTGGCGCCTGTTCGGGTACACTGAAGGAGAATTTAGAATGTCCAATTCACCTAACAAGCACGTCTTTCGGGACTTGTCTGAGAAAACCGGAGCACCCAGAGGAAACCCACACAGATACGGGGAGAAGGTGCAGACTCCGCACAGTGACCCAAGCCGGGAATCGAACCCGGGTCCTTGTCACTGTGAAGCAACAGTGCTAACCACTGTGCTAATACCAAACATGCTATCTTCTCTCCAGTGAAACTGAGATGGAAATAATTAATTTCCATTTGTGTGCAGCAGATGCATCTTCCGATGAAACATAGCATCCGACTGCTAAACACTGTGTAACCATTGGACTCAAACTGATATTATATCTCAATCCCATAATGACACTGTGATTTTCTTTATTTTTACTTCAATTGCTGTACAATTTGGATTTAACAATCCAGGTTGTATGTGAGCTGTTCAGAAATTGCTTAAGTAGGAACCCATTTTTCCTCACTTACCTCGGTGTGTTAGCCTGTTCAGGAATTCTGCACTGGCTGAGAATTCTGTAGCGAGTAACCCATCTCCTGACTCACCAAACCCTTTCCACAAGCCAGAATTGTGATGGAATTCTTTTCATTTGCTTGGATGAGCATGACTCCAACAGCACTCACAAAGCTCAGCACCTTCCAGGGCAAAGCACCATGCTTGATTGGTAGCCAACTATCAGCGGAAACATTGATTTTGTCCACTAGCTGCGCACAGCGGGCGCAGTGCATGCCATCTACATGAGACACTGTAGCAGCTCACCAAAGCTCCTTCAACAGCACCTGCTAAAGTGTAACTTCAACCACCACAGGAATAGCTGATGCATGGAAACACAACCATCTGGAGATTCCTCTCCAAGTCCCACACCATTCCAAGTTGGAACTATATTGTTGTTCCTTCACTATTGCTGGATCACAATCCTGGAACTTTCTCCCTAACAGCACTGCAGATGTGCCGACATCACACTGACTCCAGTGTTTCAAGAAGCTGGCTCAACACCATTAAGCAATAAATGCTGGCCTTGCCAGTGGCACCCACATCCCATGAGCAAATTTTACTGTTCAATTTGCTTCATTGGCAAGGACAACAGCAGAATTTAAGGCATGCCTGCTCAATCTCACCCTACACCCATGTCTAGCTGTGGACTTGGTCAAATATAGTAACCCTGGGAAGGATATATATGCACGATAGAAAAATTGGAATCGCTACAGTGCAGAAGGAGGCCATTTGTCCCATCAAGTTTGCACTGACCCTCCGAAAGAGCACCTCACCTAGGCCCAATCTTCTGCCCCATCCCCATAATGCCACCTAGCATGACACTAAAAGGCAATTTAGCATGGCTAATCCACCTAACCTGCTCATCTTTGGGCTATGGGAGGAAACCGGAGCAACCGGAGGAAACCCATGCAGACAGAGGAGAACATTACACGGACAGTCACCAAAGGTCGGAATCCAACCTGGGTCCCTGGGGCTGCGAGGCAGCAATGCTAACCGCTGTGCCACCTTTTTACAAAAACCTGGGCACCACATACTCTTATGTATACATCAAGCTACATATCTAATCTAAATACAATTTTAATCCAAGTATAGAACTAAAACATCTCTCATTTACTCCCAATGTGTAAAATCCTGATCCAAGGATAATATTTAAATATAAAAATCCACTCCAAGTGAAATGTTCCACAATTATCTAGTGTTCAAAACGCAGCACATGAAACACTTTCAATTTACTGCCAAATTTCTGTAGGAACTAGTAATGGATTTTTAGAAGACGTCTCAATTTTGTGTGAAATTGATGTATTGGCAAAGTCAGTTCTCCCGTGTTTGATTAATCAGAGTTAGTGAGTGAGTGATTAAGTGGAACACAGATGACTGCCTTTTATCTGCAGCTCATAGAAATGCTGAGCCAATCATAATTCTAATTCAAGCATCGCATTTCCCAGTAAAACGGTCATCAAATGTGAGCACCTGTTGTATTTAAATACCAGCTTATAGTCAGGAGTGGGGTTTCTGTGGCACAGTGGGTAATATCCCTACCTGAGCCGAAAGCTTCAGGTTCATACCCCACTCCAGGACTTGATGGCCATGGAAGTTGCGTTTATAATGTGGCCAAAAAAGCTGATCGTCAATGTCCTTCCAACATACCTATGGCAGGCGGTAAGGTGGGAGAGAGACTCCTGGGGCGAAATTCTCCAACCCCACGCAGGGTCGGAGAATCGCCAGGGGGCGCCGATATTCCCGCTCCCTCCATGTTCAAAATTCTCCCACCCGCCATAAAACGGCATTCTTCAAATCCCGCCGCCCGCCTCGGAGAACGGCTGGCGCCGGCGAGATGCCATTGTTTTTTGGGCTTAATTATTCTCTGGCCCGGATGGGCCGAAGTCCCGCCGACGTGGCCACGGGTCATGTCGGCGAAAATCAAAGTTGGTTTATAATGGCGTCAACCATTGATGATGGTTGACGCCGTTCAGTTACCTACATCGAGTGAAGAGAGAGTGAAATCACTTACATCGCATGCCGGGGGTAGGGGGGTGGGGGGGAAGGGGGGGGTGGGGGGTTGGGGGGGGTAGGGGGGTAGGGGGGTGGGGGAGTGGGGGGGGTAGGGGGTGGGGGGGGTGGGGGGGTAGGGGGTAGAGGTAGGCGGGGGTAGGGGGTAGTAGGGGGGTAGGGGGTAGAGGTAAGGGGGCTAGGGGTAGGGGTAGGGGGGGTTGTTGGGGGTGGGGGGTGTTGGGAAGAGAGAGAGATAAATCACTTACCTCGAGTGCCGGTGGGTTGGGGGGGAGGGTTTGTGAAGAGAGAGTGAAATCACTTACATCGCATGCCGGGGGTAGGGGGGTAGGGGGGGGTGGGGGGGGGGGTTGTGGGGGGTGTGGGGGGGGTAGGAGGTAGAGGTAGGCGGGGGTAGGGGGGTAGTAGGGGGGTAGGGGTAGAGGTAGGGGGGCTAGGGGTAGGGGTAGGGGGGGTTGTTGGGGGTGGGGGCTGTTGGGAAGAGAGAGAGATAAATCACTTACCTCGAGTGCCGGTGGGTTGGGGGGGAGCGTTTGTGAAGAGAGAGTGAAATCACTTACATCGCATGCCGGGGGTAGGGGGTGGGGGGGGTAGGGGAGGTTGGGGGGTTGGGGGGGGGGGGGTAGGGGGGGTGGGGGAGTGGGTGGGTGGGGGGTGGGGGGGTGGGGGGGTAGGGGGTAGAGGTAGGCGGGGTAGGGGGTAGTAGGGGGGTAGGGGGTAGAGGTAAGGGGGCTAGGGGTAGGGGTAGGGGGGTTGTTGGGGGTGGGGGGTGTTGGGAAGAGAGAGAGATAAATCACTTACCTCGAGTGCCGGTGGGTTGGGGGGGAGGGTTTGTGAAGAGAGAGTGAAATCACTTACATCGCATGCCGGGGGTAGGGGGGGTAGGGGGGGGGGGGGGGGGGTAGGGGGGTGGGGGGGTAGGGGGGGTAGGGGGGTGGGGGGTGGGGGGTGTGGGGGGGTAGGAGGTAGAGGTAGGCGGGGTAGGGGGGTAGTAGGGGGTAGGGGTAGAGGTAGGGGGGCTAGGGGTAGGGGTAGGGGGGGTTGTTGGGGGTGGGGGCTGTTGGGAAGAGAGAGAGATAAATCACTTACCTCGAGTGTCGGTGGGTTGGGGGGGAGGGTTTGTGAAGAGAGAGTGAAATCACTTACATCGCGTGCCGGGGGGTCGGGGTAGGGGTGGGTAGTCGGGGTAGGGGTGGGGGTAGGGGTAGGGGTAGGGGTAGGGGTAGGGGTGGGGGTAGGGGTGGGGGTAGGGGTAGGGGTGGGGGTAGGGGTGGGGGTAGGGGTGGGGGGTAGGGGTGGGGGTAGGGGTGGGGGTGGGGGGTAGGGGTGGGGGTAGGGGTATGGGTGGGGTGGGGGGTAGGGGTAGGGGTGGGGGGGTAGGGAACTCAAGGTTCTGCAAGATGGCATAATTAAGTTCAAACATTTGGAGTAATAAATAATGAGGATCACCAAGAGTGCAGCAAATTTTTTTCTCTCTCTCTCTCTCAGATAGGCAGGCAGCACAATATACTCGCCATTTTAAAAAAAAACAAGGCATTCACATCTGTTCCAACCGTGTTGGTTGCGTACTCTACCACCCCTACCCCCCTACCACCCCTACCCCCCCACCACCCCCTACCACCCCTACCCCCCCTACCACCCCTACCCCCCCTACCACCCCTACCCCCCAATGCCGAGCGGCGTTGATGATGTTGCCCGACGTCAACCGACGCGCCACTTCCGCAGCGGGTGAAACTGACGCGTACAGCGTCACTCCGCTGCTGGCCCTTTCGGGACGGGAGATTTCAGGCTGATAAGCGGGCCCCGACGCCTGAGTCACCAGCGCCGTTTTTGCCCGCCGGTCAAGAGCGTCACGATGGACTTCGGTGAATTTTGCCCCTGGTCAGCCCTGGTGTCCCTCATGCTATAACCTCTGACTTTGGCTAATGACACGTTCCAGGAAGAACAAGCTGCAGAAAATAGATATGAGCATGTGCTTGTGCTTTGTCTACCTGCTGTGTTACGGGAAGCCTTCTAGATTTTCTATTATCATGGTCCTTGCGCGAGCGGAGAATATTTATTCATGGGACAAGGGCGTCGCCGGCTGTGCCAGCCTTTAGTCCCCAATCCTAATTGCCCTTGAGGGGGCAGTTAAGAGTCAACCGTGGGTCTGGAGTCACATGTAGGCCAGACCGGGTAAGGACGGCAGATTTCCTTCCCTAGAGGGCATTAGTGAACCAGATGGGTTTTACAAAAATTGACAAGGTCATCACTAAACTTTTAATTCCAGATTTGTATTAATTCAAATTTCACCACCTGCAGTGGCGGGATTTGAACCTGGGTCCCCAGAGCATTACCCTGCGTCTCTAGTTTACGAGTCCAATGACAATACCACTCCCCCCCCCCCCCCCCCCCCCCCCCCCCCCCCCAATGATAGTCATCAGAACCATTAGTTCCATATCAGGAACGGCGAAAGTGAGGAAATCGGTTATCGTAAATAAACATGATGATTTATTTGTATGACATGAACCAAGCTGTCAAAAGAACTTCAGAAGATGAGGATGCTCCAAGGCTAACATCCTTGAGCTTTCTTTTCAGGTTGTCATATTTTGCAGTGAAAGTCAACCGGTGTGTTGGAATTCCAAGAAGCCAGCAACAGATTTCCCGTGCACTGATGCTACTTCAGGTCAAAGATATGGGCCGGGATTCTCTGATCCCGCAGCCAGGTTCTGACGCTGGCGTCAAAAGCGGCGTGAGCCACTCCGGCGTCAACGGCCCCCGGGTAATATGGCAGAGCCCTACAGGAGCACGTACACAAATCCCATCACAACTGATGGAATTTAAGTTTAATTCATAAAATCTGGATTCTAAACTAGTCTCAGTAATGGCGACCATATCACTGATGGTCATAAAAACCCACCTGATTCACTCATGCCCTTTAGTGATGGAAATCTGCTGCCCTTGCCTGGTCTGGCCTACATGTGATTCCAGCAATGTGGTTGACTCTTAAATGCTCTCAAAAATGGACCAGCATGCCATTCAGTTCAAAGACAATTAGGGATGGGCAAGATGAGCAGCCCAGTTGTTAGCACTGCTGCCTCACAATGCCAGGGACTGAGGTTCACTTCCAGCCTTGGTTGACTGCGGGGGTTTACACGTTCTCCCCGTGTCTGCGTGGGTTTCCTCCGGGTGCTCCGGTGTCTTCCCACAGTCCAAAAAAGATGTACAGGTTAGGTCGATTGGCCATGATAAATTGCTCCTTAGTGTCCAGGGATGTGCAGGTCAAGTGGGGTTGCGGGAGGTGGGGTGGGGTGTTCTTTCTGAGGGTCTATGCAGACCCGATGGGCCAAATTAATTAATCGACAATTAATAAAGAAATGCTGGCCTTGCCAGCGATGTCTACATCCCATGAAAGAATAAATAAAAACAATATATAAAATATTAACTGCTATGAAAAGAGTGGTGATCAGAGAGGGCTTGCCACTCTACTTTACTTTCCAAAATGTTTTTATCGAATTGTTGGAACTTCCTTGAACAGGTGAGCCTACTGGGTGGAATCAGGGATTACAGCGAGGAGAAAAGATCCCTTGCTTCTGTTCAGCAGATGTGGAACTTTCAGCTGCCTCGCTACTTTACAGCAAGCTAATAACTGTTTTTAGATGCTCTTTCTCAGCCTCTCTTGGGTTGAAGCCTTTTCTCTGTGTCGGCCTTTTAAAATGCTTTTTGCAGGTAAGGCAAGGTGACCACTATTATCATGTAATCTACAACAATGGGCAGCACAGTGGTTAGCACAGTTGCTTCACAGCTCCAGGGTCCCAGGTTCGATTCCCGGCTTGGGTCACTGTCTGTGCAGAGTCTGCACGTTCTCCCTGTGTGTGCGTGGGTTTCCTCCAGGTGCTCCGGTTTCCTCCCACAGTCCAAAGATGTGCAGGTTAGGTGGATTGGCCACGCTAAATTGCCCTTAGTGTCCAAGACGGCAGGGTGGGTTTACTAGGTTACGGGGATGGGATGTGGGCTTGGGTGGAGTGCTCTTTCCAAGGGCCTGTGCAGACCCAATGGGCCGAATGGCCTCCTTCTGCACTGTAAATTATCTGATTCTATGAATGCCAAGACACTTCCAATGTAAGGCACGTGGTAATTCCATTAGTCATCCAAAGCCCCCTTAACTCCTTTGCAGTGATCAAATGGGTCAATGTTGCACATGCCTCACTGTGTGTGGCTTATCAGTATTGTGCTTGGAGGGAAAGCCATCAAATCAATGAGTTTCTGTTTACTCTTTTGGAACACTCATTGAATTTTAAATATATACGTCTGAGGAATGTATCCTGGTGAAATAAAGATGATTGAAATCCACACCTCTGTGTGGTAGCCTGGAGCCATTTTGGGAAGTCTTTAAACTCAGGCCAAGGTTTTTTTTAAAAAAGGATCTTCACAACAGTTTTCTAAACATTTGTAATATCATAACTGCATACTGTAACACTATCTTAAGATCTTGTAATATTTGTTGTCCTTCACATTTCTTCTGAACCATGGATTTTATATCATCCCTTTCAATTACTTCCCCTATTCCTCCTTAACGACACCATCCCTGACAAAATATTCTTCCATTACAGAAAGCATTTTGTAATCTTCTGCTCTGAAAGGCTGGCAATTTATAAAATTTATCCCTTTTTAATATGCGTTGATAGAACACAGCCCCTTTTATATTAAACCACAATCCCAGTCCTCGCTTAAACATCCTGAAACAAAATGAAAGTATCTTTAAACTGACTGAACATCAGTCCTGGGGATATTGCTTGAAGAAGGATTCCAACTGAGCTGAAGGAACATGGAAAATGCTATAAACACACAGTATGTTATTCATCATCTAAGGAAGCAAGACCAGTTCATATTTTGGTTCAAGACCTCCATCAAACTGCAGTCAGTTTGAACCGAAAGGTCAAGTTAAGGCAGGGATGGAAAATGACCCTCGACACCCAGCCTGGGAAACAAGATTACTCCCTTGTTTTGTTGAGGAACTGAAAAATAAACTGACTCTCATCTTTTTCAAACAGCACAGAGAGTTTCTACCCAGATTTTAGAACCCTTTGTAGCATTCTGTGCTCTGTTCCTGTACCTGAAGGTGCTTTAACACTTGGAGCATCGCTCCTCATATTACTTGCGAGTGGCATCTGGGTGGCAATGGTCCCCATTAATTAATAATATTTTAAAATAATCTTTATTGTCACAAGTAGACTTTCATTAACACCGCAATGAAGTTACTATGAAAAGCCTAGTCGCCACATTCCGGCGCCTGTTTGGGTACAAAGAGGGAGAATTCAGAGGGGGGGATTCTCCGACCCCCCCACCGGGTCGGAGAATCGCCGGGGGCCGGCGTGAATCCCGCCCCGCCGCTCCGACGCCGACTGCCAAATTCTCCGGCGCTGGTTTTATGGTGGGGATCGCGCCGGTCGGGGGCCGTTGGCAGTGGCCCCCCCCCCCCGGCAATTCTCCGGTCCCCGATGGGCCGAGCGGCCACCCGTTTTTGGCCAGTCCCGCCGACGTGGATTAGACCAGGTCTATATCAGCAGGACCTGGCTCTGAGGGCGGCCTGCGGAGTCCTCGGAGGGGGAGGCGCGGGGGGAATCCAGCCCCGGGGGGCCCCATGGTGGCCTGGCCCGCGATCGGGGCCCATCGATCTGCGGGCGGGCCTGTGCCATGGGGGCATCATTCCCTCCGCGCAGGCTTGTGTTAAGCTCCGCCATGGCCGGAGCGGAGAAGAAACCCCCTGCGCATGCCCGGGGATCACACCAGCGGTCTGGGAACACTCCACTCCTGCGCATGTGCCAACTCACGCTGGCCGGTGGAGACCCTTCTACGCTGGTTGGCGCGGCACCAACCATTCCAGCGCTGGCCTAGCCCCGAAGTTGCGGAGGATTCCGCACCTTCCGGGTGGCCCGACGCCAGAGTGGTTCACGTCACTCTTTGACGCCACTACGGCCCGCCCACCGGATACCGGAGAATCCCGGCCACAATGTCCAATTCACCTAACAAGCACGTCTTTCGGGACTTGTATGAGGAAACCGGAGCACCTGGAGGAAACCCACGCAGATACGGGGAGAACGTGCAGACTCCGCACAGACAGTCACCCAAACCGGGAATCGAACCTGGGACCCTGGCGCTGTGAAACAACCACTGTGCTACCGTACCGCCACTAACATTGGTAAAATGTCATCCCTGTGAAACGCGACTGGACAGCTCCTGCCATCGGATAGCAGATATGAATATGGGGGGGGGGGGGGGGGGGGGTGGGGGGGGGGGGGGTGGCGAATGTACCTCTTGGCTGTTCCAACCCTAAGTTTTATTCCTTCCTAAAGGAATGGAAAGGAATTCTAATTAAATTTCAAGCATTCGTTTTTCTCGTGCATAAGGCTAACTTAGGCAAGCTCATAACCTAAGCACTGAGTAAGCTTTTAAAAGAGATTTTGCAGATCCATTGTTCTCACCGATTTGGAGTGAAAGGCCCTCGGGTTTGTTTTAAAATACTCGTCTTAATGCAGCTCACTCAGAAAAAGGATCATAGATCAACCAATAGGAACCATGAGGCAGGCCGTACCTCTCATTGTCAATTCTTGTGCCACTTGTCGGTAGCACTCTTTCCTTTAAGTTCGATGGATATGGATTCAAAATGTACTGCAGCCTTGGACACTATGTTGGCTGATTCTCCAGTTCAGCACTGAAACACTATTACACTGTCCAACTGCCAATAGTACTCCAACTACAGGCTGGGTGTTCTTGCTGCAAAGTGCGTTGCCGCCACTTCAAAAAGTGATTAATTACTTGTGAAACCTTTCAGTATGTACCTGCGAGTTGAGATGTGGTGCTACCTAAATGAAAGTCTTGCTTTAATTATGTAGCTTGGCAAAGGCTAAGATAATCAAAACATTTCAGCAGAGTAGAAAGAGCTATTGTATCACGCACATTCGCTCACAGTGATTGCTTGTGTTTCGTACAATGCTTCAATGCTCAGAACGGTTTAATTATCCATCTCAGGCCTATTGTGCTGTCTCTCTCTGTATGACTGAGTGGAGTAAAATAAACAAATGCGAGTTAAGGTTTAGGGAAAAGGTTTGCACATTCCCAAACTAATTTCCGTCCATTAGTAGAGGCTCTGGATCAGAAATGTGTGAAATCACAAGCTAACTTTCCAGGAGTAAGCACATTGAAGTAAAGAAAAATAACCTAGAGAATGTAAAACTAGAAATTAGATAAGGAGAAGGTAAACTCTGGAGTCAGGTAAACTGAGGCCTGTTTTTTTAAAGGAAGGACGGAAAGGGGAAGTATATCTGTTTTGTGTTTAAAGACAACAGTGGGACTTCCTCAGTGGGACTTTTTATCCCACGGATCAAGATGATCAAGGAGCGGCACGGTGGCTCAGTGGTTAGCACTGTTGCCTCACTGCGACAGGGACCCGTTGAATTCCGGCCTTGGGTCACTGTCTGTGCGGAGTCTGCATGTTCTCCCCGAGTCTCCATGAGTTTCCTCCGGGTGCTCCAGTTTCCTCCCACAGTCCGAAGAAGTGCAGGTTCGGTGAGGTTATGGGGTCGCAGGGATAGGGTGGGGGGAGTGGATATAGATAGGGTGCTCTTTCAGATGGTCGGTACAGACCCGATGGGCCGAATAGCCTCCTTCTGCACTGTAGTGATTCTCTGGTCCTATGTCTATTTACAGAGAAACTGCCTCGTGGCAGAGGTCACATGACCATGTATGCAGATCATATAATACTGTTGTGTTTCAAAACTGAAACACCCCATTTTCAGAATGAAAATAAGTGCAGAAAAATTCCCCTTTTACTAACGAAAGTTATTATCCAAGTGTTATCCGAGTCACCAACAATACCACCACTGTTTGCACTAACAAACTGTTCATTATTCTTGTCTGTTGCTGCACATAGCTGTAAAATCATGCAGGTCTCTTTATGATATTAAACAGGGCAGCACGGTGGTTAGCACTGCTGCCTCACAGAGCCAGGGACCCGGGTTCAATTCCGGCCATGGGCAACTGTCTGTGTGGAGTTTGCACTTTTCCCCCCGTGTCTGTGTGGGTTTCCTCCGGGTGCTCCGGTTTCCTCCCACAGTCCAAAGACGTGCAGGTTAGGTGGACTGGCAATGATAAAATTGCCACTTAATGTCCTGGCATGTGCAGGTTAGGTGGGGTTATGGGGATAGTGTGGGGGAGTGGACTTGGGCAGGGTGCTCTTTCAGAGGGTCAGTGTGGATTTGATGGGCTGAATGGCCTCCTTCTATGGTGTAGGGATTCTATGGTATTCATGTGCATTGTCATTGGTTGTTCATCTGGATGATGTTTCTTCCCTGGAGAGAGTGTTGTTCTCGCGGCGCTTGTTGCCATGGTAACTTATGGTTCCATTGCCATTCATGGGATATTTGGACCTCTGGGATTGATGCTAGTTCTATACTCAGTACAGCAGGTATGATCCTTTCTTCTTGACTGGCCAACTGCAGTGAAGGAACAGCTTTGCTAGTTGATTGTATATGCCTATGGTTGTGCCTATATATTTGGATGTCACTTGCATTGTCATGATGGCGATGGCAATTTATTCGATTCACATCCCAAGTTTCCAGGTGGGCTGACTCCCGTTGAGAGTGTTGAAGGTTTTCACCCTGACTGGGTCTCTAATGCTCAGTTTGAGCAGTGGTTTACATGTCCCATCAAACTGAAATTTGGCTTTCTACCATTTTACCTTGATTTTTTTCGCTCAAGCCTGTTACTACCTCTGGTTTCTGTAGCTATTTTTGCTATCAGAAGAGTAGTTGTGTACACAGTTAAATTAGTCTTTGGACTGGACTACTCTCCATGCCTTCAATTGGTGCGTTTTCTTCCACTTGAGGATTGCCTTGCATCCGTCTGTGCTAGATTTCTTGATGATTTCTTTGGTGGCTTTCACTGCTGCCTCAGCCTTTCAGTCGATGGGGGAAATAGTACAAAGATGTTGAATTTCTGAATTCATTGTGAAACGGCTGAATTCTTCACTCATGAGCTGAGGGCCATTGTCACTCATCACATTTTTACTTGCAACCTTCGGCGTGTGTTTGGTTTTCTTCTTTTGGCAGCATTTATCTGCCTTGAACATAGCTGTGTGCCTTTCTGAGCTGTATCTTCCCTGTAGCATTTCAAAACTCTATTTTATCTCCACTTCCTGGCACCCATGGTTTGTGATTGAAGACAACAATTTTTCACAGGTGAGATTTTTTATTGAAGTGATCAAGATGTGTGCTTACAGAGATCATGATTCATGGCACAGGTCATAAGATAGGACATTTTGAATTTCAAAACCCAATTATCCCCTTTCCATAATGAACAAAGGACACAAACAATGTATTCAGGATATTACCTACTGAATGAAAATGAAATGAAATGAAAATCATTTATTGTCACAAGTAGGCTTCAAATGAAGTTACTGTGAAAAGCCCCTAGTCGCCACATTCCGGTGCCTGTTCGGGGAGGCTGATATGGGAATCGAACCGTGCTGCTGGCCTGCCTTGGTCTGCTTTCAAAGGCAGCGATTTAGCCCAGTGCTAAAGGCAAAACTAGAATTCAAAATAGAAGCACGATCAAATGTTTTTTTAAATTTGGTATATTTGAAAGCAGAGATTAGGCAATCCAAATATTGCATTTTAAGAGCTTAACAGTGATAGGGGTAAGGAATGGGAAAGTGCAGAAGGTAAGGCTGTGTCTAAAGTTCTGAAGAATTTGGGAAAAATAGAGTAGTCACAATCATAGAGTTTTACAGCACAATAAGAGGCCCTTCAGCCCATCATGTCTGCATGTCCCACCATTTGAATGAACATAGAACATAGAACATTACAGCACAGTACGGGCCCTTCGGCCCTCGATGTTGCGCCGACAATGAGCCCCAAAAGCAGAGGGCAGTAAGACAGTGACCACAAACAAGACTACACTAGTATATTTGGAAAGTTCTGTGAAGTTCTGTGACTGTTCACAAAGTAAAGAGAGGCAAGAATTGGTTTGAGAGAGAAGGTTGGAGGCTGGCCAGTTAGGTGACAGTTTTTTCTGACACTCTATTCAGAATTCAGTGAACAATGAAAGGACCAGTTTAGATGATTTTGAGTCACACTAAACTATTGAGCAAACCTAGGACAAAAAAAGTGAAAACTAAGCATCCTGGAATCAATTTTAGAAATGGAGGAGGTGTCAGGATTTCATTTGAACTGGAAGGGACTGTGAGGCTAAGAACATTGATACACAAACTACTAAGTGTGGAGAGGTGTGATATCGAATTGGTTACATTTGAGGTAGACTCCTGTTTGTTACCAAAATAATTATTTTCTCTTTTGGTAATGTTAAATTCTGAAACAAGAAAAGATAGCATTTTGCATCATTGTGAATGCAATGTGGGATAATTTTCAAGAAATATACGAGGAGGAAAATAATAGACGAAGAGAAATAAAAAAAAAAACCTACGGCCATGGGAGAGAGGAAGGAAATTACAGAAGAAATACTGTGGCAAAAAAAAGGAATGACGGCGAGTTCTGAGGGAGAAATAAAAGGGAACAAAGCAGTGGGAGAAACAAAGGAAGAGGCCCAGAGAGATCTATCTGATCTATCTGTTCCCCTGAGATGGTTTGCCCTGTCAGCTGGCCTCTGATGGAATGGGGGGAAATCTGAAAGAGGCCAAAATAGGAATAAAATTCACATGCAATTGTTGCATTAAATTACACCCATGATTTGTCGGTGATTAGGGTTAGAATTGTGATTGGAAGAGGTTAATATGTCTCATATAATATATATCTCACCTTGCAAGAGTGCAAGATTCCCATAAAATACAATTTCTTATGTAAAACAGAACACCTTAGGCAAGTGGGGCGAGCGCTTCTGATACCCGAGGATAGAGTATGAATAGTTTGATCACTGCATACCCATTGTTGGTCAACTTAACCGTAACTGCATTTCAAGAAGTAATTAATTATGAAGCACCTCAAAATGTTTCAACATGAAGGGTACCACAATATAAATCAAATTGTATTTTTACTGTCTCCAATGCTCTACGCTAATAATAGGAATTTCAACTCCGATTGGTATTATCCTCTACAATCACAAGTATTCAGAGCTCTAAAGCCAACCCCTCATTTCCTCCTCTTCCCCTCCCCCATTCCTAAACATCAGGAGGAGAGAGTGGAAAGACAGAAAATCCATACCACACATGTTTTAGAAATGTAGCCCCACATTGTAACTGACAGAAACATTCCACATCTGGTGAATTCCTTTGAAGTACAGCTCACCGTTGTTATGTGGACAATCATAAATGATTTTCCGCCTTTAGTAAAGTCCCACACCATCAGTGAGAGAAATTAAGCCAACCTCTATTTGTTGGGTTGGCTGAGAGAACATTGCCAGACAAACCTCCCTGATTTCCATCAATTAGTGCTCAGAGATCACTTACCTGAACCAGCAAGCTAGGCCTCAATTTATATTGTATATGAATAATAGCAGACCTCACTCACTATAACTATTATGTCAAACTGGATTCTATGCTAAAGTAGCATTTGAACACAACTTTCCGACATATGGTCAGCTAAGCTGACATTTGACCTGCATCTGATCCTTGTTATTAACAACGGGAAATTGCGACTAAATTGATTTCACTGGGAAGTCTATTGAAATGCTGGGCAGTAGAAATCATATGACTGCTTTTGCAATTTTACTGAGTGCTGTGATTGGTCAGTAAGAGCAGACTGAAAGATCTTGCCTACCATTGGTCCATTATTATTATTGTTTCTTGGTCTATGGTTATCCAATCAGGAATAGGATCCAAATATCAAATTGAACTAAGCTAGGAATTTTTTGGGAGTTGCTTCTCCGCCACAGCTGTATTTATATTGGAAGTGGGGAAGAATTCACGTTTATCCCTACTTGTGTGGGGAATTTTCCTGAATATCCGGAAAAGTGTGAGGTGATACACCTGAGGAGGGCTAACAAAGTAAAGTATTACAATATAAATGGTAGGGTCCTGAAAAGTACTGAGTATCAGAGGGACCTTGTAGATCCACAGATCCCTGAAGACAGCAGACCAGGTGGATAAAGTGGTTAAGAAGGCATATGGGATACTTGCCTTTCTTAGCTGAGGTATAGATTACAAGAGCAGGGAGGTCATGCTGGAACTAAATAAAATTCTGGTTCGGCCTCGACTGGGGCACTGCATGCAGTTCTGGTCACCACATTACAGGAAGGATGCGATTGCACTGGAGAGTGTGCAGAGGAGACTTACCAGGATATTACCTGGCTGGAGCCATGGGGAGAGATTGAATAGGCAAGGGCTGTTTTATTTGGCCCAGCAAGAATTGAGAGAGGACCTGGTGGAGGTGTATCAGATTACAGGCGGATTGGGTGGATAGGAAGACACTTTTTCCATTAATAGAGGGGTCAATAACCAGGGGTACCAGATTTAAGGTAAGAGGTAGAAGGTTAAGAGGAGGGTTGAGGAGAAACCTTTTTCACTCCGAGGGTGGGGGGCAAGTCTGGAGCTCACTGCCTGAAAGGATGTGTCAGAAACGTTCACAACATTTAAGAAATATTTAGATATTCACTTGCGCTGCTGTAACCTCCACGGCTGTAAGCCTAGCTCTGGAAAATGGGATTAGCGTAAATCTGGGCCGGGATTCTCCCCTACCCGGCGGGGCGGGGGTTCCCAGCGTGTTGGAGTGGTGTGAACCACTCTGGCGTCGGGCCGCCCCAAAGGTGCGGAATTCTCTGCACCTTTAGGGGCCAAGCCCTCACATTGAGGGGCTAGGCCCGCGTCAGAGTGGTTGGTGCTCTGCCGGCTGGCGTGAACGGCCTTTGGCGCCACGCCAGCTAGGGCCGAAAGCACTTCGCCGGCCGGCGTAAGTCCGCGCATGCGCCGGAGCGTCAGCGGCTGCTGACGTCATACCGGCGCATGCGCAGGGGGAGGGGGTTTCTTCCGCCTCTGCCATGGTGTAGGCCATGGCGGAGGGGGAAGAAAAAGAGTGCCCCCACGGCACAGGCCCACCCGCCGATCAGTGAGCCCTGATCGCGGGCCAGGCCACCGTGGGGGCACCCCCCAGGGTCAGATCGCCCTGCGCCCCTCCCCAGGACCCCGGAGCCCGCCCACGTCGCCAATCCCGCCAGTCAGGTAGGTGGTTTAATCCACGCTGGCGGGAGAGGCCTGTCAGCGGTGAGACTTCGGCCCATCGCGGGACAGAGAATCGCCACGGGGGGCCCGCCGACCGGCGCGGCGCAATTCCCACCCCCGCCGAATCTCGGGGGGCGGAGAATTCGGGACACGGCGTGGCGGGATTGACGCCGGCCTCCGGTGATTCTCCAACCCCCCGGGGGGTCGGTGAATCCCGCCCCAGATCTTTGTTGACCGGCATGGAAACCATGGGCCGAATGGCCTATTTCTGTGCGAAAACGTCTATAAACCCATGAACCCAGCAATGATTCAAATAATTCTTGCTCTGCAAATAAAATAATTCTCTTTAAGATCCTATTACATGGATTATGAATAGGGAATATACCGGAGGGATGATCAATGCTTTATTCCCTTTGATTATAACAGATGGGATGACTGTGCTCTGTTCTGGAAAATGCTTATTTCTCAAAGAAAAATCTGCAAAGGCTTTTGTATGTGGGAATTCCTTATTGCTCCTCCGATAATTGGGGGGGGGGGGGGGGGAGGTTGTTGTGAAATGCATCCTTGCTTGCACCCAAAGTTGCTCCAGGTATTGAAGTCAGTTGAAAGTAACACCATGACTCCTCTTGCTACATTTATCTGAGGCTCCACTCGTCAGGTCCCTTTCAGGCAGTGAGCCCCACACTCCCACCACCCTCGGAGTGAAAAAAGTTTCTCCTCAAGCCTCCTCTTAACTTTCTACCTCGTACCGTGAATCTGGTACCCCTGGTTATTGACCCTTCTACTAAGGGAAAAAGTGCCTTCCTATCCACCCGATCGATGCCCCTTGTAATCTGATGCACCTGCAACAGGTCCTCTCTCAATCCTCGCTGGGCCAAATAAAGGAATTTCTCCCCATGGCTCCAGCCAGGTAATATCCTGGTAAGTCTCCTCTGCACACTCTCCAGTGCAATCGCATCCTTCCTATAATGTGGTGATCAGAACTGCATGCAATGCCCCAGTCATGGCTTAACCAGCATTTTATTTCAATTCCAGCATGACCTCCCTGCTCTTGTAATCTACACCTCAGCTAAGAAAGGCAAGTATCCCATATGCCTTCTTAACCACTTTATCCACCTGGTCTGCTGTCTTCAGGGATCTGTGGATCTACAAGGTCCCTCTGATACCCAGTACTTTTCAGGGCCCGACCATTTATATTGTAATACTTTACTTTGCCAGTGAGCCAACTAGCAACTGACATCCTCTCTAGCGTCCGATTACTGAGCATCGTCAACTGGGTAGGCCTTGACAGCGGGAACAATGGCTCCATTAAAATGACTGGGAGCGTGGAATACAGATAGGTCAAGTCCCTGTGCCCTCAGTTTGACACACGTCCCATATAGCACACACAGGAAAGCGTCGGACTAGCAAACAATGTATAAATATACACGCAAATCTCCTGTGTATTGCTCAGGATAAGTCAAATGTTGTTTCCCTAAGGCAGGTGTGCTAGACTTTGCAATGCTCAGTGTGTTGGTCTGCTCAGATGAGGCTGCGTTGTTTTGAGGCCCCAAAGTCTAATTGCTGATAAGTAAACATAGATTCAGGTCGATTAGAGTTTATGTGGTTTGAATATTTATTGTGGATAGGAATGTGGTTGTCCGTCTGTCAGGCTGCAGCTCCGAAGGTCGTGGCATTTTCGGAATGTTTTGTATTGAAATGCGACATCTGTGCAGACCAGATGTGCGGTTTCTAATGTATTACTAGCAGATGTTCTGTGCCATTGTTCAGACTAAGTCAAAGGACGTTTTGTTTTGTAAGTAGAGGAGTATTATACCATGGGACACACCACGTACCCCTCCGTTGCTAATGGAGAACCGTGAGTAACCTGGAGAATAGTTCCTCAGGCCACTTAAAGGGTAATTTCTATTTCTGAGATAGTTTCCTGAAACCAGCATCGAATGCCTGGTTCTCTTTATTTTACTTACAAACTTTCTGGAAGAGTGTTATTGTAATTTGCCTGGAAGATGCCTGAAATGTGACACTGACATTTTAAATCACTGTGTATCGTGGTCTCGGCCGAGTTTTCATATGACAGCTGTCCCTTTAGATGCATCCTAGGCCCATCTATCCATGGAAGCTGAGAACATTCACTTTCCCTGGGGGGGTGGGGGGGGGGGGGGGTGGAGGGGGGGGAAATGGAGGAGCCTAACCATATCCTCCTCCATGGCCAGTTCTCCAAAACAAAAGGTGGATGGTCTCTTCACCTGTCCATGTCGCACCCTGTGCTCCACTCCTCCAACAGGTACCTTGGTCCTCCCCGTAGAGGCTATAGTATGCTATGTCGTAACTCGGGCAGGTGTCGACTCCTTGCAGAGTGAAGTCACACATGAGTACCGTTGTTGAGGCCTCAGACGAGTACTTCAATGGGGAAGGCTGCAGAAGAAGGCTAAGGGATGTGCTGAATGAAATGCTTGGTGCATTGGCACACCTGTCAAATAGCCTCTGTTCAAAGACAAAAGTGTGGCAAAATCCATCACTGACTTGGCACAGGTTTCAGAATTTGGAGCCCATCTTTATCACCATGGAAGTGAAGGCCACTAAGGAACACAGGCCACAGAATTCTTTAAATCAGTACCAAGCCCTTCAGCAGTTGCCATACCACTTCCTGTAGATTTTAACAACTTCAAAGGACTTTAGAAAGTGCCAAACACTTGTCCAAACATAGCAACAGTCAATAGAAATCAATCATCAACTAACCTGAAAGTAATTTTGGGGTCACCATTTACCAGTGATTGAACTGGACCAGCCATATAAATACCGTGGCTACAAGAGCAGGTCAGAGGCTGGGAATTCTGTGACAAGTAATTCACCTTCTGACTCCCAAAGTCTGTCCACCATTTACAAGGCACCAGTCAGGAGTGTGATGGAAGACTCTCCACTTGCCTGGATGAGTTTACCTCCAACAACACTCAAGAAGCTCAACACCATCCTGGACAAATTAGCTCACTTGATTGATACTTCATCCACCACCTTCAACATTCATTCCTTCCATAACTGACACACAGCAGCAGCAGTGTGTGTCACCTACAGGCTACACTGTAGCAATTCACCAAAATACCTTCCAATACAGCTTCCAAACCCTCGACCTCCACCACCTAGAAGTACAAGGGCAGCAGATGCCTGAGAGCATCACCAATTTCCCCGCCAAGCCACACACCATTCTGACTTGGAACCATATCGCCATTCCTTCACTGTTGCTGGGTCAAACTCCCTACCTAACAGCATAGTGGGAGTACCTACGCCATCAACTGCAGCGGTTCAAGAAGGCGGTTCACCGCCAACTTCGGAAGGGCAATTAGAGATGGGCAATAAGTGCTGGCGTAGCCAGTGACGCCACATCCTGTGAATGAATTTAAAAAATGATCAACCTTTTAAATAACGGGAGGGGTGGTCCTTCCTGTTGCTGAACTTCTGTGATTAAGAGAAGGTATTGTCTGGAGCATTGAGCTGCACAATGATAACACTAGTGCAAAATCGATCATGTGCTTCTTGACACCAAGGTCTCCTGACTCTATACTTGTGATGTTATGCTCACTGTACCCACGCAAATGCCTTTACCAATATGGCAGCTGACATGGTTCAGGCCTGAAGGATGCACATACAATACAGGTGCCATTTTGAATTTCTCAGGCCAATGGTAGCACCCAAAATGCTGGAATTGCGCATCCAAATTTTGTGTCGCTTACCTCTGTACCAATTCCACCATCTATTCAACACTATGGTTAGCCTCACAGTCTTTCCTCCATCCTAACTTAAGTGTGTTTTTTTATTCCAAAAGAAAGACAAATTTTATTTGAATATTCAAAAGTCAGTCAGGGAAATAGAAAATGGATTAGCCTAAACTATGTTTCATTGGCAGAAATATAGACATCTTAATCAGTGACATCTGTGAGGTAGAGGAAACGAGGGACAGAAAGGAAGAGAGAGACTGGACAGAGAGAAAACACTGAGCGAAGTGCATCCAGCGTCAGCCATGGCTCAAGTGGGGAGCACTCTCATCTGTGAGAGAGTAGGTTGTGGGTTCAAGTTCAATTCGAGAGACTTGAGCACAAAATCTAGACTGAGGCGCAAGTGCAGGGCCAAGAGGATGCTGCACTATTGGACGTGTTGCTTTTCAGATAACATATTAAACTGAGGCCTGTCTCCCCTCTCTGTGAATGTAAGAGATCTCTTGGCATTATTTCAAAGGAGAACTCCTGTGTTCTGGTAGCACGATGGCACAGTGGTTAGCACTGCTGCCTCATAGCGACCCGCTTTGATTCCAGCTTTGGGTGACTGCCTTTTGTGTAGTCTGCACGTTCTCCTCGTGTCTGCGTGGGTTTCCTCCGGGTGCTCTGGTTTCCTCTCACAGTCCAAAGATGTGCAGTTTAGGTGGATTGGACATGATCAATGTGTGGGGTTACGGAGAAAGGTGAGGGAGTGGGCCTAGTTAGGGTGCTCATTGAGAGGGTCGGTGCAGACCCGATGGGCTGACCGGCCTCCTTCTGCACTGTATGGATTCTATGGAATATCTATCCCTCAATCAACTTCACAAAAACAGCTTGCCTTGTCAATGTCACATTGCTATTTTAGGACCTTGCTGTTTGCAGAATTGGCTGCACAGTTCACTATTTTACAGCACTGAATACTTCAAAAATGCTGTATTGGCTATTGAGATGTTTGCTGGCCTTTTAGCACTATATAAATGGGCTGTGGGGGCGAAACCCATGCAAGCACAGGGAGAATGTGCAAACTCCACACGGAAAGTGACCCAGAGTTGGGATCGAACCTGGGACCTCGGTGCCGTGAGGCAGCAAGGCTAATCCACTGCGCCACCGTGCTGCCCCTGATTTGCGAGAACTTGCCGATAAGAATTTGCTCCTATCCTGTCATGCTCTCCCAATGCATTCTGGTTCCTGAACTCTTTCCGATTGTCCCTGCTTTGATGAGGCACAATTGTAGGATATGTTAAGAACTGCCTTGATTTGCCATTAATGCTCCAGGGGTTATCTACAAAGTTTAGTAAACCACCTTACATTTCACTTGGCGCCTGAGCCATTTGATCTGTTTAGGACTAAATGTTAGTTTAAGAGCATAGAATTTCAGCTCAATGTACTAACAACAATTTTAAAAATAAAAAAGCATTGTCCAACAATCTTGAATTGATCAGATTCACAATTTACTTTTAGAATCGAGAAAAATACCTTGCAACACAATGTTTAAAATGTTTATAATTTCTTTATTTTTTTTAAATTTATGCTGCAGACCCATTATAGGCAAGTGAACATAAGTCCATCTCTGAGTGGGTGGTTATAAGCTTCATTATATACAAAGGACCTTTTTTCTTTGAATGTATGTACAGAAGGTGTACTATTGATCTATATCAAATACAAATGATGCAATTTCTCCCCAACACATACACCGTGCAAATTCCTGCATGCTCTATTTTAGACAGATCTCTTTTTCTTTGCCCAAAGGCAGGCCTGCTCTACAGTCCTCCAACATGGGTAGAGCAAGGAAGCTGGTCCTGAAACCGAGTGAAAATTGAACCCTGTGCTGTAGGCACCAATCTGATCCATACTGGCCATCCAACCAACTGAGCCAACCCGCCGCCGCATAACGTCCGAGTTGCTGTGGCAACGTACACTTTTATGTGCATGTTGTAGCCTGGGGTTGTGGATAGTGGTGATCGAGGCTCCAATTTCTTTTCATCACATGTCTAACCAGTAACCGTTCCCATTCTTACGCCTGTCATTGGGGTTTGTTGGAAGGATTTACAAGTTGATACTCAACTTGTTTGGCCACCTTATGAATGTTCCATCCTTGACCATCAAGTCCTGGGGTGGGACTTAAACCTGGATCTTTTTGGCTCAGAGGGAGGGACTCTACCCTCTGCAGTACTAGATCTCCAGCCAAATCTCTAATCTGTACAAATTAAACAGATTGTTAACATTGAGAAATAGCATGCTCAGGAATTTGATGTTAGTACTATGGCCACTACAGCAACATTATATTTCTATTCCCTCCTTCCATGAGGTCACTGAGGAAAGCGGACAGAAGACCATGAAGTAGCCAAAATACTCTGCCGCATAATGGGTTAATAGTTATGGTAATGAGATAGTGGTGTATTATGGTATAACAGTGGCATCATCAGTCATGTGCAAGAGACTGAGGCCCAAATTTACCCCACAAAGGCTCACATTGGAGAGCCTTTGCATTTTGACCAAAACCCCAGAAATGGCTAAAAATGCCAAGTCCAGGCCCAGAGCCCTCATTTCCCACCTTCACAGGGCCAGGATTGGAGTCGGTTTTCACATATCCGATTTGCAAAAGTAGCTGGTCATTTAAATCACGCTGCCTCCACTAAATGGGATTTTGGAAGAACAGGACTCTGGAGTCCAGGGTGTGCGGATTATAACAGGTAAGAGGTGGTCTGAACTTGGTGGATGCATTTGGATAACCAGTTTCCTCTTTGGAGAGGTAAGGTAGCCTTTTGGATAAGGTACTGGGACACCTTTTGTAGAGATAAGGAATCCTATTGGAGTTTAAAAGTAAACATGATTGTGTCCTTTTTATGCTAAAACATATTTGAACTGTCCAGCTGTAAAAGAACTGTTCAACTGTCAGGGAACTGTCCAGTTGTCAAGGAGCTACTAAAGAGCTGTCCAGCTGAAAAGAAAATGTCCAACTGTCAATGAACTGTCACAGATTTTGTCCATTTGTCAAACCTGTCCAAAAAATGTCAAACCTGTAACACAATGGAATGTGTGTAACAGACTGTAATCTGTGCTACTGTTTTTGCAACATATTGCAATGTGTGTGTAACAGACTGTAATCTGTGGTCCCCTTTGTGTAACACACTGAAATGTGTGTAGCAGGCTGTAATCTGTGCTGTTCTTTGTGTTACATACTGCAATGTGTGTAACAGGCTGTAATCTGTGCTGTTTGTGTAACATGTTGCAATGTGTGTGTATCAGACTGTAATCTGTGCTACCCTTTGTGTAGCACACTGCAATGTATGTGCAACAGACTGTAATCAGTGCAACCCTTTGTGTAACACAATGAAATGTGTGTAACAGACTGTAATCTGTGCTACTGTTTTTGCAACATATTGCAATGTGTGTGTAACAGACTGTAATCTGTGGTCCTCTTTGTGTAACACACTGAAATGTGTGTAGCAGGCTGTAATCTGTGCTGTTTGTGTAACATATTGCAATGTGTGTGTAACAGACTGTAATCTGTGCTATTCTTTGTGTTACTGCAATGTGTGTAACAGATTGTAATCTGTGCTACCCTTTGTGTAACATATTGCAATGTATGTGTAATAGACTGTAATCTGTGTTACCCTTTCTGTAACATACTAAAATGTACAACACACCACTTTCTGTTACTCTCTGTGTAGCACATTGCAGTCATCTGTGTCACACACCACAATCTGTTAACGTCTGTGTTACACACCACACTCTGTGTTAACGTCTATGTTACACAACGTAATCTGTGTTAATGCCTGTGTCACACACCATAATCTGTGTTAATGCCTGTGTCACACACCACAATCTGTGTTAATGCCTGTGTCACTCACCACAATCTGTGTTAATGCCTGTATCACACACCACAATCTGTGTTAACGTCTGTGTCACACACCGCAATCTGTGTTAACGTCTGTGTCACACACCACAATCTGTGTTAACGTCTGTGTCACACACCACAACCTGTGTTAACGTCTGTGTCACACACCGCAATCTGTGTTAACGTCTGTGTCACACACCGCAATCTGTGTTAACGTCTGTGTCACACACCGCAATCTGTGTTAACGTCTGTGTCACACATCGCAATCTGTGTTAACGTCTGTGTCACACACCGCAATCTGTGTTAACGTCTGTGTCACACACCACAATCGGTGCTAACATCTGTGTCACACACCACAATCTGTGTTAATGCCTGTGTCACACACTGCAATCTGTGTTAACGTCTGTGTCACACACCACAATCTGTGTTAATGCCTGTGTCACTCACCACAATCTGTGTTAATGCCTGTGTCACACACCGCAATCTGTGTTAACGTCTGTGTCACACACCACAATCTGTGTTAATGCCTGTGTCACACACCGCAATCTGTGTTAACGTCTGTGTCACACACCACAATCTGTGTTAATGCCTGTGTCACACACCACAATCTGTGTTAATGCCTGTGTCACACACCACAATCTGTGTTAATGCCTGTGTCACTCACCACAATCTGTGTTAATGCCTGTGTCACACACCACAATCTGTGTTAACGTCTGTGTCACACACCGCAATCTGTGTTAACGTCTGTGTCACACACCACAATCTGTGTTAATGCCTGTGTCACACACCACAATCGGTGCTAACATCTGTGTCACACACCACAATCTGTGTTAACGTCTGTGTCATTGGTTTAAGGGGTGTGGGTATCACTGGCTCGGCCAGCATTTATTACCCATCCCTAAGTGTCCTTGAGCAGGTGATGGTGAGCGGCCATCTTGACCTGCTGTAGTCCATATGGTGTTGATGCACCCACAGTGCTGTTAGGGAAGCAGTTCCAAGATTTTGACCGAGGACAGTGAAGGAACGATGACATATTTCCAATTCAAGTTGGTTTGTGACTTACAACCATGTAAAGGTTTCAGCACATAAAGAGGCCACTCAGCCCATTGTCTCTGTGCTGGCTGGAAAAGAAAAAGCGAGCCACATATTCTAATTCCACTTGGATTGGAGGGGAATTTGTAGGTGGTGGTATTTCCACATATGCTGCCGTTATTATTCCAGCTGGTCATCAGGTCAGCAAAGGAGCCTTGGTGAGTTTCTGTGAGTGTACCTTGTCGATGATACACACTGCTGCCACTGTGGATTGTCAGTGGAAGGAATGAATGTTTATAGTGGCAGATCATAGAATCATAGAATCCCTACAGTGCAGGAGGAGACCATTCAGCCCATCGAGTCTGCACTGACCCTTCAAATGAGTGTTCTATCCATGCCCACTTCCCTCTATCCCCATAACCTGGTAACCCAAACTCCACATTCCTGGACACTAAGGGACAATTTATCATGGCCATCCACCTAACCTGTTTAGGTCCAGAAACACACGCAAACATGGGGAGAACGTACAAACTCCACATAGACAGTGACCCAAGACTGGAATTGAACCTGGGTCCCTGGCACTGTGAAGCGGCAATGCTAACCACTGTGCCATTGTGGCGCCCTGGGGTACCAATCAAGAGGATTTGCTTTATCCTGGTTGGTGTTTAGTTTCTTCAGTGTTGTTGGAACTGCACTCATCCAGGGAAAAGGAGAATATTCCATCATGTTCATGATTTGTGCTGTGTAGGTGGTGAACAGGCTTTGTGTAGTCAGGAGGTGAGTTACTCTGCCGAATTTCCAGACTCTAACCTGCTTGTTTAGCCACAGTTTTTATATGGCAGTTTCTGGTCAATGTTAACCCCCAGGCTGTTGACAATGGGGGATCCAGTGGTCTCTGATTTACTCAATGTGATTTAATGGGGACAAGTCCGATTCAGTCCTGGAGACCCATGCTGTTCGTTATATATAGTTTGTAAATACTTCATTCCTACTCCACCACCATTTATTTGATATGCTTTGTTAACAATAGTTTAAAGTAAAGTTGCCATGGTACCAGATGACCATAGGCTGCTTTCCCCTTTGAGAGAAAGAGCTGACTGGTGGTGATTTAAGCTGAGGATCATCACACCTCAGGTGAGGGGTAAGGCCAAGAACATCATGAATAACATGATGTACCATCAATTGGACGTGAGACACAATGAAGATCCAAACTGTGGCTTTAATCAGCTAGTTGTTAGCCCGGTGGTCGACTACAGAGAAAGGCCGACCGCCTGGAAACCTGGGTACTTATACCCCGCCTCGGAGGCGGGGTCTACTTGCCTCTCGACCAATTGGTGAGCAGTCACATGACCAGTCCCAGCCAATCAGACGAGAGGCACATGACCAGCCAGAGCCAATGGGAAACCAATGCTCTGCACCAATGCCAGTGCCCCCACTCATATCACCACATAACATCAGCCGGAACGGGTATTAAACCCACGCCTTGCTCTGCATCACGAACCAGCTGTCTAACTGAGTTAAATCGACCCCCCCCTTAACAATCGTTTAGCACAGCATTGATACACATTCTGCCAGTTGACCCAAAGGTGTTATTCTGTTACTATCAGTTGTTCACAAACTGGAAAGTGAGAGTTGCAGAGGAGATGGAGGTAAGAATATTCCTCTAGAGATTTTTGTCCCAGCAGGCTTTTCAGGAAGCCAGCGACTCCCTGCCTACAAATCAGAATTGGCCAGGTTAATGATTTCATTTCCATGGCTCATAAACAGCCCATGAAACATAATTTCTGTTGCAAATCTCTGTGGTAACCAGTGACCTGGAACAGTAGCAGCCTGGTCTCCATTGGAAGAATGGAAGGCAGCATCTTGACTACCATTTGCTTCTACATTGGGTTGTTAAAACAACAGTGCAATTGTTCAGTAAATTGGAACAATTGCTACACATTCTTCACCAATTGCATATGAACAAAGCACCGTAGTGTTAACATTTTGAAAAATTTTATAGTTCAACAATATTGCATCTAAAAAGCGATTTCCATGCCATTACAGATGGTATCATTTAAAAACATAAGAACATAAGAATGCAGGAATGGGGAAAAGCCATTTAGGCCATCCAGATTATTCCGTCATTTGAGTTCTTTTACAGTACTCTCATTTTGAATCTCCAGTTTACTCAAAAGTTCTGACCCTCTTGTTTGTTGTTGGCAATCTGTTGTGGTTCACTTTTCATGGAAATTATAGGTGAATGTTTTAGACAGGGTTCGGTAATCAGAGCTAACCTGTTTCAGCTGGTGACCGGTGAACTGCACCTTCCTATCACTTTTAGCTTTGGATTTCAGGGAATATGTCCGGCTCCAGCAACTCTTATTCCGATACTTTTCAGTTGAGCTGTGGAGTCCGCAGGTTGCCTAAGGCTGGCTAGTCCTGTGCAGTCCGCCCTGTTTCTTCCTGGCGGTCAGATCCTATGACAACTTGCAATCAATGTAAGTTAGTGATTCTGGTTCAGACCATACAATGACTGAGGGAGGTATAAACAGGCTCTGAAGATGGGAAACCACATTGTTAATCTGTGAAGGTGGGGGGGGGGGGGGGGGGGGGGGGGGTGGGGGGGAACTGCATAGATCAACCCTCTCGCTGCCAAAAAATGTAACTGTTTCTGCCTCTCTTGCATGGCTACTGTTGCCAGTTCTGTTGTTGGTGCTAAAGGCAAATCAACAACATATATACATTGCATTTATATAGCGGGCGGGATTAATCGGCTGTTCACACCAGCGGGAAATTTCGGTCCCAAGCCGGCGCATGGGTTTCCAGTGAGGAGGGTGCGGACACCGGGAAATCCCATTGACAACGGCACGGTTGGTAGATCGCGCTGGCGGGCTGCCTCCATCGCCAAAAGACACGCGCTGGAGGTGGGTAAATCTGGCCTGATGTAGCAAAACAATGTAGCAAAGCAAAATCTTGAGGTACTTGACAGAACTGTTATCAAACATAATTTAGGATTGCACTGCATAAGGTGGGGTTATTAGTCTAATGACCAAAGACTTGAGGTGCGAGTTAACGGAAACATTTTGAAGTGTCATTTTGGGTGGTTTTGGCGGAGTTTCCCGTCGGCTTTTTCGGTGAGATCCACACTGGTATTAACCCATATTTAGTCGTTTTGTTAGGCTTTGCGAGTTTCTCCCTGGTCTAGCCCACAATTAGAAATGTTTTCAGCAGTGGGGAGCTGAACTCGCCGACGAAACTGGCTCCTCAGAGATCGGGCCGCCATTTTGAAAGTGTGTCCTGATCTCTAAGTAAATTGAGGGTCCCCCACACCCCTACCCATGGATATTGTCACTCCCGCGCACATGGGCATTACCTCACATCCCTCCAAGTGAGAACGCCCCGCTAAGGGGTCATTGGGGGCAGCCTTTTCAGACCTCCCCACCCCTCCCTTTCAGGATCCCCAACGTTTAGGAGGCTCCTTCATACCTGCCCTTCACCCCACCACCTTTCATACCCCCTTCATCTCCCCTTTCATGGGCATAGCCCCCCTCAGGCCCTGGCCCCAGCAGTGCCACCCAGGAACCCTACCAGTGCTACGTGGGCACCCTGACACTGCCACCCAGGCATCTTGGCAGTGCCAACCTGGCAGTTCCAAGATGCCCAGGTGCCAGACAAAGAGCCAGGTTGCCACCCTGCCCTGACCCTGACTACCCAGGGGTCTCGGATGGCTTGGGCGTCGCTACCAGGTGCCGTTACACCTGGTCCACATTTGTATAGGCCCACGTGATCTCGCTGGGGAGCCAGTTAGTTCCTGGGAGGCTTACGATTGGACTTGCATCTCGTGAATGAGATGGAGATTGGTCTGAATTGGTGTCTTGACACATTTAGGCGGGATCTGGAACCCACCACCAGGAACGGGCAGGTTAGACCGTGAACCAATTGGTGCCTGGCATGGATCCCAATTATGGCCTCTTCCGCAATTTAATCAACACGCCTAAATCCGCACCGGGCGCAATGCGGCCATTAAGTCACACCCTTGGTCAAGGGCTTGAGGATCCTCTTAAAGAAGGTGACAGGCAGTGAAGCAGAGATTTTTAGCAAGGTCATTACAGAGCTTAGGGTCGAGGAAGCATAGAGCTCATCCAATAGGATTTACACATTGAGCGGCTGAAGGTAAAGCCTCAATGATGGAGCAAGGATTCATGAGAGGTCAGAATTGGAGGGACACAGAGCTGAAAGAAGAGCTGGAAGAGTTTACAGAAATAGGGAGGGGCTAGGCCATGGGGGACTACTTTGAACACAATGATGAAAATTTAAATTTGAAGCTTATTGGTCCGAGAGCCTATGTAGGTTAGCGAATGACGTGATTTAGCGGGCTGAACTGTATTGGATTTACTTAAGTTTACAGACAGTGGAAGTTTGGAGGCCAACCAGGAGAGCATTGGAATAATTTTGAGTTCCATTATCACGTACCCATACCACCTTATTTACCTCACTGTCAGCAAAATAAACAAGCAATTTGAGTGATGAGGATTCTGCCTAACTTGCTGTTAGCTTGGTATTTCTCTTATGTGAGATGTAGCATGAATTAGACACAGAGGAAAGCTATCTCTGTAATGCCCCGTCAATCGCCCTTCGATGGAAGGCGTGCCCCTGTCCCATTGTTCAAACAATAAAGATAGAAATATATTGTGCTGAATTTTGTTCATTAAGCATCACATCTTATTTTGCAATCTGACGTACGAGTGTTCCAGGTTTATTCCACGTATGTAAAATACGACATTGAATCATTCAATTTCTCGACATGATGCTGGTTTCTTTAGGTTCTAAAATTGGTGAAGGGCTGTTTTAGGCTGGACAAAATTTCTGCGTCTGCAGTTGTGTCTTGTTAACTCCTTTGGTATTGTTATGAACTAAACCAACAATACTAAGCTGAAAACGGACAGAAATGCATCGCTTTTTGCAACACTTCAGTGATACTGTGCAAGCCCGGTCCCAATTATCTGAAAATAGTCACCATGCTTTCATACTGCCCAAGTCCACCAAATGACTGATATGAGCAGCCCTGTCGGGCAGTCTATTTTATTTACAGGGATCAAATTGGAGCCTTAATTGCACCATATTCATGCATGCACTTCAAACACACCTGAAAATGGGCCGATGGAATGATACATTATGGAGGGAGGACATAAGCCATGTGCTGGATCTTTGGAAGAATGTTCCAATGCATTCTATCCCCCTCCTCTTTCCCCATGGTGCTGCATTGTTCCTTTTCAAATGTAAATCCAATATCCTCTTTAAAAGTTACTGTTGAATTGGTTCCCCCATCCTATCAGGCAGTATGATGCAGACCATAACAACTCACAAACTGGCTTTTTTGCTAATTTCTTAAATCTATGTACGCTAGTTAGACCACTTCAATTTAGATTTATTGTCATGTGTACCGAGGTACAGAGAAAAGTATTGTTCTGTGTGCAGTCCAGGCAGATCATGCCATACATGAAAAACATAGGACATTTATAAATACACTGTAAATATATAGACAGCGGGTGAAGCATACGGAGTGTAGTACTACTCAGTAGAGAAGATGTATGGTGAGATTAGTTCAGTCCTTTAGAGTGTCAATCAGGAGTTTGGTAACAGCGGGGAAGAAGCTGTTTTTGAATCTGTTAGTGCGTGTTCTCAGACTTTTGTGTCTCCTGCCCGATGGAAGAGTTTGGAAGAGAGAATAACCCAGGTGGGAGGGGTCCTTGATTATGCTGCCCCCTTTCCCAAGGGAGACCATTTGCACACTGTTAAATCCAACCCTACCTGGAAATTAGGGAAATTTTCCAGTCCTGGTAAGAACACTGGGGAGAATCCCGCCGACGGAAAACTCACCATATATTCAGCCTCTTTAACAAAATGTTGTTTATCAGGTGATTCATGGCAGCTTGTCTCTGATTCATTCGCCCAGGGAAAGCTACATTTTTGTAATCGGTGGGGCAGCCATTCCCCCCCCCCCTCCCCCAAGTCCAGTCGGGGGGGGGGGGGGGGGGGGGGGGGAATGGCTGCCAGGAAGACAGCTCCGTGTTTCACAGAGGGAGTCCTCATCAAACCCTAATTGGTATGGAGCAGAGGTGTGACATCCTGTACCTGCGATCGGCCAGACATTCAGCAAACAAAATCACCGACCCCGCCTGGGAGCCCATGGCTGCTGTGGTGAGTGTCAGCTCCCTCCATAAGAGGTTGTGGTTACAGTGCCGGAAGAAGATGAATCACCTTCTTTGTGCAGCCAGGGTAAGTGTGCCTCCCATAACTCCCGGTGCACCCCTTCACACACCCATCACACCTCCACTGTGATCTCTCACCCAGTCACCTCACTGCTTCCCAACACTTGTCATGGCACCCTCTCTTATCCCCCCCCCCCCCCCCCCCAACAACCTCCCCACTCCCTGTGGTCCCCAGTGGATAATCTGCTCCTCATATCCCTGGTCCCACTCACCTCCCATATATGCCAAATGTCATCACCATCTGAGGCTGTGATGCCTCCTCCTTGCTCAGCCTCAGAGCTGCTCTGGGCTGTGATCTCCAGAGGGCGCAAGGATGGTCTGGGATAATTGCCTGATTGGCCTGCAAGGGAAGCGAGATGGAATTAGTGCATCACGGGGACAGACTGATGGGAGAAAAGTAACTCAAGTCAGGATTACACCATGGCTGCATGCGTTGAGCGTTCTCGCTTTTGTCTGTTGTCCCCCACCTCGCCCCCTGCACGGGGGCGGTCCTGTACCCTGCCGACCAGTTCAAGGGCTCTCTCCTCAAAGAGTGTTAGGGTTCTCAGCTCGGGCATGACTCTGACAGGCTGTGCCCACTCACACTGGTTTGACCTGGGGAGTGTGTGGTCAGGAGTCCACAGCAGGAAGGAACGTCTCAGGGATCCGGTACTCAGTGGGATGCCGGAGCCCTGGAATCTGCTCCTGATATGCCCCTGGGTCCGGTAGCCCCAGAGCTGCTGGAACTGCAACAGCAAAGTTGTGAGCATCAGGAACGGATGACACCATCCCGCCTTGGACTGCAAGGCCGATTGGAGGAGTCCCATCATCTCTTGGCTCAGTAGATGGTGCTGTCATTCCAATGCAGTGAGGCAAACACTGTGAGGGTGTGATCTACAATGGAAACGTTGGCGCAGGACGTGAACTCCATGGCGGGGAATGTCCACTTCTTGGTTCAGCTCATAACATTCGTGGCCGAGGGCCTGAGCTCCATGGTGCAGGGCTTCAACTGCACAGTGCAGCGCAAGTGAGAAACCACAAGTGCCAACACCATAGAATGGCAGGGCTTCTGGATCTCACTCCAGTTGCCCCTCTATCCCATGGAGGAGCCCAGGGGCCCCCAGCCATCCGAAGGGAAGAGAATCGGCAGGTGTGCAACCTAGGCCTTTCCACCCAGGTGACCTTGGGGGTGTTTAGCTCATCTGACAAAGCCCTCCCTGTGGGCAACACATCTCCAGCCCCGCATACAGAGGAGGACAGCAATCCAACACCCGTGCAGCCCGAATGTAGGCCCGGACCCTCAAGGCCAAGACCCCCCAGGGGAGACCCATCAATGCAATTTCAGACAACAGAACATGGAAGGCACCAGGCCACCTCAACTTTGGCTGTGGATCCTGAGGATATGCCTAGATGTAGTGGGAGGGTGAGGAAGTGTAAGAAACTATTGGTACCCAGTGGGCACCGGTTAACTGAGGCACTGGTAGAGATAAGTCACCATTGTATTATCGCACTTAAGAAAACGGCAGGACCCCTGACCTCAGAGGAGGCAGTAGCAGCTGAGATTTGTCAATCAGCCTCTCTGGGCCCCAAAATAAGTCCTCTCATTGGCAGGTTGTATTCAGCTCTCTGTCAGGCAGGAGTCAGACATTTCACAGAGGGTAGGAGGAGCATTGCTCTTTCCTCACGGAAAGTCATCATCATTCTCCTGCGGCATCCAACCAATCACTTCAGCACCTTGCCCATGAATGTAGCCACCACCATGGTGGTGGTGATGACCTCCTTGCAGGTACCTCAGTACTGAGCAGATGTTAGATACCATGGGGGAAAGGTTTTCACACTCTAGTCCTGGTTGTCACCAAATCGAGAGTCTATGACGACGCCCCTAGCCCTGCGCCCCATGTGGGAGCTAGCCATTGCCCGAGGTACTTCCTCCTCTGCGGGTTGCCCCTCGCCACCCTCCTATACATCCTCCTCACCCGATGAGGTGTGGCGCTTCTCTTTCTCCTCCTGGTCCAGCTGCTCACTCAGCTGTAGTGTCAAATTGTGCAGAACGCAACTGACCACTATGATTCAGGACACCCTCTGGCGGCTCTCGTGAGGGTGGTCCAGGCATCGGAACCACATCTTGAGCAGTCCAATTGCCTGTTCGACAAGTGAACAAGTTGACATATGAGTCTGGTTATAGCGAGTCTCTGCAGGTGTTTATGGCCTCCACACTGACATCATCAGCCATCTCCTGAGTGAAAACCCTTTGTCCCCAAGGAGCAATCCCTCCAGCTGCGACACCTCCTCAAAAATGGCTGGGGTCTGCGAGCACCCCAAGATATGACAATCAGGGACGTTGGCCAGGAAACGGGAACACACCTGCATAATGTGCATCGTGTGGTCACAGACGACCTGGACATTTAGGAAGTGGAATCCCTTGCGGTTCATAAATGGCGACCGATGCCGCCATGGGGAGTGCAGAGACAAGTGGGTGCAATCAATGACTGACACCCTGCACCTGGAGCATGCCAGCTACGCTGGCGAAGCCCAAGACCCTTGCGTCCTGGCTTGCTTGGTCCTGGTCCAAGTTGATGTACATGTGGGCCCTCACAAATAGAGCATCTGCAACCTCCTTCGGCACTTGTGCGTTGCTAACTGGGATATGTCACATAGATCAACCGTGTAGCCCTGAAATGAGCTGTTGGCATTGACGTTTGAGTGGCAGCAACTTACAGGACCTCAGGCAATGGGTGACCTCCCAATCCTTGTGGTGCCAGCTCTTCTTGCATAACCTGGCACAGGTGGTCCACTGCCCCTCGGCAAGATGCAATCTTTTCTGGCACTGGAGCCCTGACACCTGGAGGTAGGAAGCTTATAAAAAAAAAAATTCAGAGTAGCCAAGTATTTTTCTTTTCCAATGAAGGGGCAATTTAGCATGGCCAATCCACCTAACCTGCACATCTTTGGGCTGTGAGGGTGAAACCCACGCAGACATGGGGAGAACGTGCAAACTCTACACGGACAGTGACCCAGGGCCGGGATTCGAACCCAGGTCCTCAGCACCGCAGTCCCAGTGCTAACCACTGTGCCACATGCCGCCCTTGAACACCCGTGGCAAGTAGAGTCTCCGCTGAGGTTCCACCATCTTTGGACCAGCTCCTGTAAGATCAACGGTCCCTGCTTCTCCTCCTCTGCAGGGTGCTTTCCGAGCCTCATGCAGCAGCAGCCGAGGTCACTGAAGCTGCTCACTCTCAATCTGAAAGAATTGTCAGCTTGACTGGCTCCATGATTCTCCAAAAACGGAAAGGAAGAGAGCACCAAAGTGAGCGGCGGAGATTCCTGACAATACTGTGACCCACAGCCCTCTTAGAATCTGGGACACAGTTATAACTTATACCAGAGCCATGAGGCAGGACCAATCAGATTCCTCGAGGCCCTTGAAGAAGATTGCCCTGCTAAGGAGGCGCAGTTTTCTTCAGCAGCACGATAAACCTGGATATAAAAACCCCGACCCCAATGTGGGCTAATGCGCGGGATCCTCTTCGGGGAATGGTTGTGTAGAGTTTGCGGGTGTTCAGTAAACCTTGTCAGAGACCCCACTCTGCCAATGCAGCCTGGCATCTCATGGGACCCCACCCAGATACCTCACAGTCACCCCCTGTGCTGACTCTGCGGATTCACCTTCTCCCACCCACTTTCCAGTTGCCACTCCGGAAGGGCACTCCCTCAGCGGTTATATCATCACAAGCCCAGTAAGGGGGAAAGATGTCTTGCAAACCAGCTGCCAGACCCTTTGAACCTGGAAGCTCACAGCCATGAAGCGCTGCTAAGGCCTGTGAGCGACTCCATCCCACAAGATACCAAAACCAAATCCCCCCCCCCCCCCCCCCCCCCCCACTCCACCTGGCTCCGAGTTGTACTTATCTGGGACCCCCTTGGCTTCTCTGGCACCCCCTCTGCAATTGACACCCCGGAGGATCTTGCCAACCGGAGCACCCACCTCCGATATCCCTTGCGGAGGTGAAGTCGCCAGGTTCTCATTTTTACAGAGATATTGTAAATCATTTTTTAAAAAGAGTATTCAATTCTTTTTATTTCAATTAAGGGGCAATTTTAGCGTGGCCAATCCACCTACCCTGCACATCTTTTTAGGTTGTGGGGGTGAAACCCACGCAGACACGGGGAGAATGTGCAAACTCCACACGGACAGTGACCCGGGTCCGGGTCTGCAGTGCCGTGAGGCAGCAGCGCTAAACACTGAGCCACCGTGCTGCCCTCGACTTGTTGTAAATCGTGATGGGTGATGCCATCCCTATGCCTAATGCATATTCAGTGGGGGGGGGGGTCCCGGCGGCAGGGCTCACTAATAAGATGCTAATGTATTTGAAAGAAGTTCCCAACCTTCTGTGGCAGGATTCTCGTTATGTCATCGGCGAGGGGCCTGGAAAATTGGAAGGTGCGATCTCGCCGGCGAGAATTGGGTTTGCACTCACGTCGCCATTCTCGGTGACGGCTAACGTGGGCTGAAAACCGTTCCCTTCATTTTTGATTTAATCCTACCCTGCATCACTTTTAGCACAATTAGCTTTTCTCTCGCTGCTAGTTAACTTTTGTCAATTCATTTTTGGGCTGCAATAGTCCTCCGGGCTGCGCTCAAGACAGATGTTGGGTAGGTGCCATCTAAATGAAGTACGCTATTGTCTATTGCATCTCCATAGTTTTCACTCAATTTAGTCAAAACAGAGGAAAATATTTCACCCTGTGTCTCAAACTGCTTTCATATTATGTGAGCCCAGTGCGCGTGCCACTGGTTCTTGACCCATGGGTCTAGTGCAGCCAACTTGAATCTAAAGATTCACTAAGATATTCGCTAAGGCCAGCAGTCAGTGAGGGCTGAACTTGGGGTCTTGCTGGTAGGCGACCTTCGCAACTGTTTACCTTTTGGGTGCAGCTTGGTGGGAAGTAACAGTGCTAACTTTGGCCTTGCATAGTATAAAAACAGCTTAACAAAGGCTCATTGATGTGCATACCGCATGCACGTATCAGCAGACTGACGGGTATTTGCATTAGTGGAGTTTTTATCTGAGTGCATATTTTCTGCATTAGCTTTTGGCTTGGATTTTAGTTGTGAGCCCAGTTTGCGGCTTCTCTCTAATTGTTCGCTACTTGTCCGCTATCACAGCCCTATGTATTCAAGGCCTTCAGTTGCACATAGATCTAACACTTTGATTTCATTTCCCTCTCTGAGTCTTGCACAAGCAGTGCTTATTTTAATGCAAACCGGCGAGAGTTCAATGATAAGACTGCTACAAACGTCTCTGAATTTAACTATCATCAACCTGTGAAGTTAGAAGTGTTTTATCCAGATTTTAACAGGGAACCATTCCAACTATTTCCCTTGTGTAAAGAATAAATAATGATGATATAATTGCATATAATTCTATATTTTAAAAAATGTGTGATCATAGAAGAGCTTTTCAAGCAGTGTGTTCCAAAATGCAACTTTGAACTCTCCATGTTGACTGTTTAGGAAAATTTGAGCAGGAGCAGATGGCACATCTGGTCCACTGCGAATGACTGTTCTACGTTTTGATGTTAGTTTTTTTTTTCAAAAATAAACTTTGTATAAAGGAAAACATTATTTTAACGCAGGCACAATTTATAACAACTTTATTATGCATTTCCCTGATTATTTGCGAGTTATTTTAACATGATGACTATCATCCTTTAATTATAGAGTTCTTAATATTGTCAGTAAAGTGGCTGAGCCTGGCTCCGCAAATTAGCAGAAAAATCATTAGACTCTAAGTGCTGAGTCCCAACTCAACCTCTGACATAATTCTACAGAGAGGAGCTATCAGTCAGGCTTATTACACTGAGGTCTCATTATTCATATGTACGGGCTCACCATTTGTGTGTCAATACTTGGAGGTTTGAAGCGATCATGTACAAATCCATCAGAAACTATAGCCCCCCCCCCAACCCATGTCCCCCACTCCTCCTTGGCCAATTGGATATACATTCTCTCTTAACCAAATCCCGGTGTCCCATTTGCCTTGAGCTGAGTTGCAGGTCTCAGCGTGATTGCGCTCTCTTGTTGGATGTGTTCCTGGACTTTCCAACCGCCCCACCTCCATGTCTCCATCACTATCCACCTGACACACCAATCCCCATAGCCCAGGAATGAGAATAAACTGTCTGTCAAGTTATTGGATGGTCCTTCACTGTCAGTCAATCAGCCTTGAAAAGGACATCTTTTTCAATCAGTACTCTTGTGATTTTCATGCCATGTTTCTTGCAGCAGTGTCCAGGAGGTTATGCTTTAGTTCCTAGAAACACCAGGACAATATGGGAGGTTTGGGATCTTACTTGCAGCTTGTCACTATTTATACCCCCCATCCGTCCTTGCCTCGACTTCAATTCCACTGTTGATGAAACCATTACCTGTCACCTCCAGACCACTTTTTGACCTCTTGTGTAAACTCCATCTCTCGCCAGCTCTTTTCATGCACATGTTTCCTTCAGGGCATTATCCACCACTAGCTTTTGAAATCCATTCCAGCTTTACTTCCCTACCCATGCTTTCTGCTTTTCTATCTCTGGTCTCCTGTGCCTTCCCTCTCCCTCCAACCCATCACTTGTAGCAGAGCCCTTCGGCATCTTTGTCCCACATTCTGGTCCCCCCTCCTAAAAATCCTTCATCCTGCTAACACCTTTCTTCCTTCAAAAGCACCTTCCCAAAACTCTCTGCTCTTCCTGCTGGATTGTGCTCCTCGACACAGAATCAGCTTTACAAAGGGGTGTAATGGTAATGTCACTGGACGAATCCAAAGGCCCAGGCTGATGGTCTGGGGACATGAGGTCTAATCCCACCATGGCAACTGGTGGGCTTTGCATTCAATGAATAAAGTCTGGAATTGAAAACTGCTTTCAGTAATGGTGACCGTAAAACTATCATCGATTGTCCTAAAAACCCAACTGGTTACAGTCCTTTTGGAAAGGATATTTGCCGCCTCTAGCTGGTCTGGCCTCCATGTGACACCAGGTCCACAGAAAGACATTTGACTCACAACTGACCTCTGCCCTCTAACTGGCCGAACATGCCACTTTGTTCAAGAGTGATTAGGGATGGGCAATAAATGCTGGCTTTGCCAGTGATGCCCACATTCCATGAAATAATAAATAAATTATTTTTTGCCAAGTTAAAGGTGTTTATAGGATAGATAGTACAAAGACTTTTAAAACCAAACCTTGACAATGGTTAATCATGACTTCTTCCTTTAATTTTTTATGGCCTTGGTGGTGTCCCGATCTGGTTCCTTGATCCTTGTTTCTCAATGTACAAACAAAACTCCTCCTGACCACTTCCTGTGACACAGATTGAGGATAGAAACTGAATCCAAACCATACTTTATGAACAATATAGTCACTCAGATGCTAAATTACTCAGCTTTCCATGAAACCAATGATTCAGCCTTTGACCAACCAGTAACATAATTAGATAGCGCCAGCTTTTGTGGTTGGAGCACAGAGGTGACATTCACTGGGCAGAGTAACGCACAAACATTTTCACTTTCCTTTTGCTCTTTTGTTGTACTTGTGTAAATTGAGTTGCTTTTGTTCCTTTGTTGAGAATTATACAATTAAACAAGTTAAACTTCCTCAGTTTGTTTGTTCAGTGGTGAAATTCAGTAACCTCTGAAATGGATAATGAACATGCTCACTGTTAATATTGTCACGCTATCACATTACTGGCAGACAGACAGAACAGTTACATTACAGAACGGTAGGACTCACTGTGAGTTCAGATATCACACATTCAAACTCACCACTGTTTGGCAGGGGGAGCGGGGGTAAGGTGCGTGAGGCTTCATCTTTAAACGAGTGGGCGGCACGGTGGCCCAGTGGTTAGCACTGCTGCCTCACAACTCCAGAGACCTGGGTTCCATTCCGGCCTGGGGTCACTGTCTGTGCGGAGTTTGTACTTCCTCCCGTGACTGAGTGAGTTTCCTTCGGGTGCCCCGGTTGCTTCCCACAGTCCAAAGATGTGCAAGATCGGTGGATAGGCCACGCTAAATTGCCGCTTAGTGTCCAAAAGGTGAGGTGGGGTTACCGGGTTACAGGGATAGGGTGGGCTTAGATAGGGTGCTCTTTCCAAGGGCCAGTGCAGACTCGATGGGCAGAATGGCCTCCTTCTGTATGGTAAATTCTATGATTCTATTATATGCTCCCAATATATTCACAAAATGGCACACTTTTATTTTGAAAAATAGAATGGCGGGGGCGGGGTGGTGGAGGTTAATCTGCGCCTCAGGAAATGCTGGAAAGACTCATGAAGCACGGACCTGCGTCAGAATGGATTGAAGTGATCGAGAAAGCTAAAGCTTCTGGGTGCCAGAAACAATCTCTCAAACGTCAGCCAATCGGGCCACGTTGTTTGCTTTGGGCCATTGGCTGAGTAAACTACCTTAGTATGTTTTCTTTTAATTCAGAAGACTGGCATGTAATTTGAATGAAGAGGGTTTGAAGTGTTGTGGTTGGGAATGGATATGGTGAAAGAGATAAGAAAGGGAGGGGACTTGTGTGGAAGGATGCACTTGAGAGACAATTGAAAAATGTGTGAAGGTTCGAAGAAAAGTAGCATGAACAGGAGGTACAAATTTGCGAGTGTAAGAGGGACTCCGGGTAGGTTTGAAGGATTGAGGGTCCTCCACCAGCCCGACAGTCTCAGGGGTCTGATGCTCCAGAAAACTTTCTAAGTGTGGTAGTGAGTGGGAATTGTCGCGCGTTTCCCGGCGCCGGCCCAGCGAGGCCGGCAACGCTATTCAATGTTAATTGGTCCACTTAACGGGGCTTCACGGGCTTCCCTCTCTGAATGCCAGCTCGCCAGGAGATTCGCCAGCCACCTGCTAACAAAGTCGAGCAGCACTTACGCTGCACTTGCTTGGTGAGCCCCAGCCAGCTGGCAACAATGGCGCCAGGAAGACCGGTCCCAGGATTTGGGGATGCTGACCTGGGGAGGCTCCTGGACGTGGTGGAGGGCACCCCCCGAAGGGTCCCGGAAGGTGAGCCACATGGCAGCCAGTGCTGCCTGGGACACGGTGGCGGCTGCAGTCAGCTCGGGCAGTGTGACCAGGAGGACTTGCCTCCTGTGTCGGAAGAAGGTCAACAACCTGCACCTGGCAGCGCGGGTGAGTAGACATCAACAACCCTGCTGCCCCCCCGTCCCCTCCCCCACCTCCCCAAAGGGAGCATTCCCCCCAGGCGATCCCCAACCCTCCCTCCATTCCCCTCCCCCTTCACACTTCCTTCCACCCATCTCTCCCTTCAATCCTCCCTCTACTCCCAACCCTTCCTCCACCCTTCCCACTAGTGTGAACCACACATGTGGCTAATGATGTCCTCTCTGTGTCTCCTCAGGAAAAGCGCTCCCATAATCGGCGCAGACTGGCGATGGGGTGCCGGACTTGTGAATCCTCACCTCCTTCGAGGAGCGGGCCCTGGAGGTGTCTGGTGTGGCTGAGAACAGGGCAGTCACCAACACCGAGGCTGGCTGACGGCATCAAGGTGAGGAACCACCAGGCACCATCCGGAAGACTTGTTAAAGGTGAGTTGTTATTGCCTTACTGACTGACCCATCCCTCCCACTGACCATATGTCCTTTCTTCCGCAGGTCCAGCAGCCGACGCCGCCGGCCTAACCCGGGCGGCATCCTGCCCTGACTCCGCGGAGATCACTTCGAAGGAGAGCGACGAGGATGCAACTGTGATAGTCACGGCACAGCTGTCATCCCCACCCTCCACCAACGCAGATACACACACCTCGTTGGGAAATGTTAGTGGACAAGGCTTCTGGGGCACAATCTGGTGAGCACCACACTGCTGTTGATCCACATCAGGTGGAGGCAGGAACCCCCCAGGCGAGACAGCAGTCGGAGGGCTGCTGGATCCCAGGACCCGTCTCAGCCTGATGCTGAGCCTGTGGTACAGGGTTACCGAGGAGCTGATGGAGACGACAGGGAGCAGCCGAGACATCCAGAAGGAGATGTCAGTGTTGCTCCAGCAGATCGGTAGCCAATTAGAGGAGTTCCAGAGGCTACAGGTGCAGGAGGTGGTGCTGGCAATGAGTGGCACCCAGGCCAACACTGGTGGCCACAGTGAAGAGCCTGGTGCCTGATGTCCGCTCCATGAGTGAAGGTGGCCAAGGCGATGCGCAGTCGATGGCGGCCATGGCTAAGGGTCTTGGCAGAATGTCTGACTCGATGGGAGATATGACACATTACCAGGTTAACCTTGATGAGGTTCTACGGGACATGTCCTGCTCTCAGATGGGAATGGCCGTGGGGCTGCAGAGCTTGTCCCAGTCGCAGGTGGGCATTGCCGAGGCATTGCAGAGAATGTCTCAGTCACTGAGGAGCATCGCCGAGGGCACCGACACAATGGTGTGGACCATGGGGAACCTCCAGAGCTGGCAGAGCCACATGATGCAGGAGCAGCCGGGGCTCGAACCAGTTGTCCCAAGGCAGACCACAGGGCACCGACCGGGAGGAGGGGGCACTGAGTGCCAATCTGGACCCGTCCCATGGGGCGTCTTTGGTGGCCACCAGCTCCCCCTCTGATGAGGCTGCATCTCGGGGCCAGCACACGGGACATGGCGGCACGGCTGTGCATGTGCCGTCGACAAGTGAGCCGGGACCTCATGCCCCAGAGCCCACAGAGGGCACCCGCCAGGAGCATCGAAGGCCACGGGACGAGGTAAGCAGCTAGCAGCCTCCACCTCAGATGTGCATCCTGGGGACACACCTAGACGTAGTGGCAGAACTAGGAGGGCAAATCACATTGAGGATCACTAAGGGCACCAGGGGAGGAAGATGGGATGATAGGCTGCACCATCGGGAGAATGGGGACATATATTGAACAATAAACACACTTGTGCACAGCCAGTAGGAAGCCTCTGTAACTATCTTCTGCAATGCATTGTCCCATGCAGGTGGCCGAACACACTTTCTCTGGAAACGAAAGGAAGAACTAAAAGGTCGCACACAGCTCCCGTGCGTGTGTCGTACCTTGTCCACTGGGACAGCACCAGACGGTTGCACCGTATTTTGTAGTTGAATCCGGTACCTGATTCCCTGTCAGGAGGGAAGCCGCCGCGTACCCCCGTCGGGCACATGCAGCATCGACCGGCAACTTCGAGCCGGTGTGTCCCGAGGGTCTTGACAGCTTGACCACCACGATTGTTGGTGAGAGCGAGCACTCAGCAGACAGGCAGGGGTCAGGCGATGTCATAGATTGAGGAGCACCAGATCTCTGCAGGTTATCATCATCGCCCCTGCCCTCGACAGTGACCCGCTGACAGTGCTGACACAGCCCCAGCACACTGGAGTGATGTGACACATACCCTGGGAGGGTGGGAATTGGGGTTGGTGGGGGGGTAAAGGTGGGCGATAATGGACCAGGCCATGTGCTAAGTGAATCTGGCCAGTATGAGGGTCTCCTTGGCCCTCCGGGCTAGCTGGACCCTCACTGCTGCTGTCTGTCCTGCAGCCTCCAGCTGGGCCTCATATAAAAATAACTGCACTGGCCAGAGTGGGTTTTTGGAGTGATATTTTAGTCTCATGTATCCCTGCAGTGGAATCTCTCAGCCATTGTATGAAATGGGTTTGGCATTGGTTGGTTGAACAATCACTTGCCTTTTTTATGGGTACATAGATTTCAGTATATGAAGCGGAAGGATGTTTGCACCCGTACCCATATCAAGTTTTGCAAAAAAGATATTGCATCTGTAGGCATATAACCTGGACAATGTCAAAGGTCTCTATGGTACCACTGTGCCAATACATTCTTTGATTTTCACCGTATTGAATATCGTCTCACTTTATGTATCGATAGTTGATCATCCTCATCAACTGTTCGCGTAACCCAGCTAGACTTTTTGTGGATCTTGTCTTGATGCTGTCTGGAGCTTGCTTCCAGTTGGTTGGTATGCAGTACCTGCCTGGCCTCTGGTAGTGGCTTGGCATGATGTTGAATCATTGGTTCCGGCTTTTGCTTTCGCCATTGGTACTTCCGGTATCCTCTGGATGCCACCTGCCTTGCATACACCATTAAAAGCTGGGCAATTTCTGAGTGCATGTATCAGACTGCATGACCTATATTGCTTATTAGGCTTGCCCATACTGGCTATCATGTGAATGGTGGACTGAATGACACATAGCTTGTTGGCTAACAAATTAGTAGCATGACTTTGTACTTGTGTCCACTTTGCAGTGGAGTTTCCATGTTGCAACATCTGAGTTGGACTAAGGTGTCTTTTTGGAATACTTCTATTGGGACAGATGCTGTCACAAGCTCAATTATTCTGCAATGAAGTTGCAATCTCGCCCTTATCTCTGAATCTACTGATGAATTGGTCAATAGGCTCTGTTGGTTGATGTCTAAAGGACATTATCTTTTAGCGTTGACCATACTTTATCTGGATTTTTTAGATGGTCTGTTAAGTCTCTAATGGCCTTCATTGCCTATTGCAATTTTAATTTTAATGGCTTGTTTATCTGACCCGGGGAATAGTGAGGTCCAGAAAACACCGTTTCATGCATTGTCAGAACAAAATAAACTCAAACAGGAGATCCGTTGACTTCCAATTGAGTGTTGGAAATTTTGTGGTAATCTTTTAGCTTAGTGCAAGATTTTTATTGCTATTTGGAACTGTTAATAGCTATTCAAGCAGGTTTGACAGCACTTCTAAAGTTAATTTAGCTCTGATGTTCAGTTCATTTGGAGGCCACTGCTTCAACTGGTCATAAGTTACTGCTTGACTGCATTGTTGAGCACTTTCTGGTTTTCCCAGGTTTACTCTAAGCTTCGCTCACAAAGCAATAATGCAGGTGGGGAAACAAATTTCCTTCAGAGGTACAATCGATGATGGATTCTCCTCCCGCTGCTTTGACAGACGAATTTTCAGCAAAATCAAAATGGTTTGCAATCTACTTTGATGTCAGCTCAAGTGTGACGTTAGGCCAAGTCTTGATTTGCATAACCGATTGCAAACACTGCAGATTAAGTCAGTGTTTGAGGGATGGATGGCTTTGCACCGCACCTGCCTGTCGTCATGGCAATTGACTCTGTTCTCTTCAAGTGTCCAAATTGCTAGCTGTCAGAGACTTCTCCATTTGTGTCTGCCCAAGGTTGCGTTTCCACCAGGCATTGGGACTCAGTTTGCAAGCCCTGAGGTTGGCTTTCCGATTGTCTTTATCTACGGATGTCCTGTGGTGTGGTGTGGCCTGAGGTAAGCAGGAATCTTCTGTACGAGCCACATGACTGACCCAATGAAACTGAGCTCTGATGAGCATGTTTTCAATTCCAGGTATGTAGCACTTTGCTAGTTTTGGGGGATTTTGTTCTGCCCCCTGAGGTTTGAAATAGATCTCAGACAGCAAAGATGGGATGCTTCTAATTGCTTTATGTGATGTTGTGAGGCTGTCCCACACCCAGAAATAAATGATGCAAGGACCACTGTCTGGGCTTCCCGGCGGCATGGAGTGGCTACAATGGGAAATCCCATTGACCAGCGGGGGGAACGGACAATCCTGCTGCGTTACTGACAAACAAGAATTCTACCCTTTATTATCCAGTGTTGTGTTATTGGAGAGGATACTCCCACGATAGGAAAACATCTCTACTGAACAAAGGGGTGTGTTATTGATAGTGAGTGTGGGATCTTGGAGTACGTGGCAAGGGGTGGTTTGATACAAGATCCCTGTCTTCTTCAGACTTATTGTCAATCCAAAGTGACCATATGCTGGGGGAAAGCAATCACCAAGCAGTTTAATGCTCTCCTATCATGAGAATGTCGCTTTAAGAAATGTTTGGCTGCTCATATTACTGCAGTGATGTCAGAGTGTGGGTGGAGCTGGGCTGTCTGTCAGCTTTTTACTTTCGTTTTAGTCTGTTTACTGCAGGGTGTGTTTTAGTTTCGTTTTCAGTGTTGGAGCTGAAGCCAGACAAAGCAGTTGTACTGTTGATCTCTCTGCCATGAAAAGACTATTTGTTGATCATTTTGTGAATGCAGAATTATAAATGTTCTCCGTAGTGAATGTAAACCTAATGTGCTTCTGTTGAAAGGTGTTTCTTTTGTCTTCTGGATGTTGTTTGGAAAGTTATTAAGGGTTACTTAGTGTTGTATTCTTTGAGGGTTGTATTTGAATTGATGGTTGCTAAGAAGTTCACTGTATGTTTTAAAAAGGTTAACTTGAGTTCATTGAGAATAAACATTGTTTTGCTTTAAAAAATACTTTTCCATTTCTGCTTTACCCCACCTGTAGGGTGGGCCGTGTGCTCCCCATACCACAATCTATTAAAAGTTGTGGGTCAGGTGAGCTCCATGATACACTTTGGGGTTCTCTAAGCCCTGGCCCATAACACTGCTCAGTATGTGCTATCAAACCGCAGTTGTCCGTCATCAAGTCACTATTTTGAAAACATTAATTTATGGGATGTGGGTGGCACAGGTTCGACCAGCATTTATTGCCCATCCCTAGTTGCCTTTGAGAAGATGGTGGTGAGCTGTCTTCTTGAACTGCTGCACGGTGTAGGTACACCCACAGTGCTGTTAGGGAGGGAGATCCAGGATTTTGACACAGCAACAGTAAAGGAATGACGATATTTCTCCAAGTTCAAGCCTTGAGCCGTTGCAAGTTTGAGAGTTTGCTCTCTGTCATGAATTTAATGTGTATTCCTGGGTCAAGGGGCGCGATTTAACAAAGAAACCAGAGTCCCGTTTTGTGTGAATAGCGGGGTGTTTCTCAGTGCCTGCAACACCAAGACTAACCCTGAGATTAAAGGGGAAGTTGTATTTTTTTGGGCCTTGGTGAGTACACCCCACTGAGGCCACACTTACCTCAATTCATAGATCACTGAGCTTGTCAGTGCAGGAAGAGATTTTTAAATGACACCCCAATCTCTCGACCCTCTCAGGCACCACACCGCGGTCTCCGGACCCCGCAACCTACCTTTGAGGGAGACTTTGAGCCCCCTCCTCACCCCACCTCTTAAGGGCAAGGCACCCCTGGGTCGGATCTCTGGCATGAGCAACCTGACACCTGGGCACCTTTGCGCAGCCAGCCTGGCACCCTGGCAGTGTCCTGCCAGCCTGGCAATGCCACCCAAGTGGTAAGGTGCCAGGCTTACAAAGGGGACCAGGTGAAAGCGGGGTCTCCAGAGTACCATCCTGCCCAGCGCCCGACCACCCCGGGGCCTCCGATGGGCTGGGAGATGCCCCCAGGTGTTGTTACACCTGATCCACGTTTGTATTCCTGAGTCAAGATTCTGAAGTGTGTACTAGAGCTTGGCTGAGAAGAATATGGCAAACAAACCTTGAGCCAAATTAAAGCCTTGCTTAGTGTCATTGGTGACAGGAAAGGCAAGCGATGACGTAACTCTTTGCATCACGCTGACCATCATGCCATTGTGAAATGGGTGAGTGACATTGATCATCTTTTCAGCCCAGCCATATTTGGACAGAACCTTCCACAAGCCTTCCCGGTTTACTGTACCAAAAACTTTGGACAGGTCAACAAACACCACATAGAGGTCCTTATTCTGTTTGTGGGACTTCTCTTGAATTGATGTTCTGCAAAGATCATGGGTGCAATTTGATGTGAAAACAAGTCCCATTTTGGGTGCTTTTGACCCCACTATCAGACGGGACTCTTTTTTATGGCCTCTATGAGGAACGCCCAGCTGAGGCCGCATTGACCTCCATTTTTAAATGCGGCCCCGATCTCCCCGATCTCTGGAACCCTCCCCCTCCCCTCCCCACCTGCAGAGCAGCCTCCGGACTTCCCCAATGCTTCACCTTACCGGTTAGGGGGTCCTCAAGCTACCCCCCCCCCCCCACCCGAGCCATGGCAGTGCTAACCTGACACCCGGGCACCTTGGCACTGGCTGTCTGGCACCCTCGCTGTGCCCATCAAGTCTGTACTGACCCTCCGAAAGAGCACTCCATCTAAGCCCACTTCCCCGCTCTATCCCCATAACCCTGCGCATTGACCACGGCCAGTCCTCCTAACCTGCGCATCTTTGGACTGTGGGTGGACTGCGGGAGGAAACCAGAGCACCCAGAAGAAACCCACTCATAGATGGGAGAACGTGCAAACTCAACACAGACAGTCACCCAGGGCCTGAACCGAACGCGGCTCCCTGGCGCTGCGAGGCAGCAGTGCTAGCCACTGGGCTAGTGTGCCGCCTGTGGTTGGACATCTGACTCCTGCTGCTTCTTGTGCATGAAGTACAAGTCACAGGACTAATACATCAATCCTGCCAAGGTGGTAGTAGTTAATAGCAGTTTAATACACCTTCCTTAAAGGTACATGTGCATCATATCACAACACTGGGTCAATGAATTTCTTCTGAATTCCTCATTGGATTTCCTGGCAACTATTTTATATTGATGGTCTCCAGTTTTGCTCTTTCCCAAAAGTTACAACACTCTCTATGTCGGCTAGAGTACTGTTTCTAAAGGTGCAGAGACCCAGCCTGCTCGTGTTTTCATTCATTTGTGGGGTGTGAGCATCACTGGCAAGGCCAATGTTTATTGTTGATGCCTAATTGTTTGTGAGAAACTGGGGTTGAGTTACCTTTTTGAACCTCTGCAGCCCATGTGCTGTGGCACACTGGATGTTACGCTGCTTTGCCCGTGGATTTGAAGGCACAGGCCACATAAAATCCACTAAAACCCAGCGACTGGCTTTCCTCTGCCGCCTACTTGCCTGCCCACAACCTGTCTGACGGGGGCGGAGAAGGTGGGGTGGAGATGGCATTGAGTGGTCACTTAAGGCCTCATCCCACGCCCTCTGGTATTTTATCTGCGGTGTGGGGGAAGCCATGTAACGTGGGAAGCCATCAACATTAGCTGTGTGAGCTTGTGTCGAGCGACAGGGGGAAGAACCTCCTTTTCAGTCCCTTGGGGCCAATTGGCGGCACAATCCCCAAGATAATCCTCCCCTGAACTCTCCCGTGGCTCCTAACCCCCTCATTCCCCCCCCCCCCCCCCCACACTGAGGTCACCCGACTCAGCGAGGTGGGGTTGCCTGTAATCCAAGGAATGGCCACTAGTCCTGGACTGTAGCTCTCTCGAGGAGGAATTCCTTCCAAGAGAGGGGTGGATGTCTTGCCTTAAAGCAATTGCTGCAGGACACCTGTCAGGATCGGGGCTCCCCTTTGAAATTTTAGTCAGGGAGGTGTGGGGACTGTGGCTCCCTCTTAAACCAGCTCCCACATAGCTGTTCACAAGGGTGTTCCAGGATGTGCACCTAGCGGCAGTGAAGAAGTGACAATAAATTTCCAATTCAGGTTGGTGTGTGGCTTTGAGGGGATTTTCCATGTGGTGATACCATGCGTCCACTGCCCTCGTCCATCCAAGGGATAGAAGTTACAGATTTCAAAGGTGCTGTTGAAGGGACTTTGGTGAGTTGCTGCAGTGCTTCTTGTAGATGGTGCATGTCACTGACACTGTGCGCCGGTGGTGGAGTTAGCGACTGTTTAAGGTGGATGGGGTGCCAATCATGTAGGCTGTTTTGTCCAGGACATTTTGCAAAGTTTTCAGTGTTGTTAGATCTGTATTTAGCCAGGCAGGTGGAAAGTATTCTATCATACTCCTGACTTGTGCCTTGTGGACAAGCTTTGAGGAGTTAGGAGATGGGTTACTTGCCGCAGAATTCCCACCACCTGACCGTCTAGTAACCACAGCATTTAATTGGCTGGTCCAGTCAAGTTTCTGATAAGTATAACCGTGCATTTCTGCTATCGTCCTTGTTAATAACTTTTGCATCCAAAGTACATTTATATTATTTTTACAATATTGTTGCCAGGACTGTTTACAGTAGTTTGAATGGTACAGTCTCGATGGGTTAAATGGCCTAATCTTGTTTCTATGTTCCTACGTAAGTGTGGTCGAAACCAAGATTTGGTATAAATTAGCATAATTGTTCTACTTTTCTATTCAATTCCCACAGCACTAAACCCCTGACTTGGTTTGCTTTTTTGTTATTGCCTTATCAACTGTCACTATTTTTAGTGATTTGTGTATTTGCACACTCAGATTCCTTGCTGCACTATTCCATTTCAATTCTTATTGCCCAAGCAATGTGTGACTTTCTTATTTTTCTTGCCAAAATGTAATATGTCGCACGAACTATGCTGAAAGTTATCTGCTGATTATCTCCCCATCCTGCAAATTTATTCATGGCTTCTTGTAATTTGTTGCAGCCATCTTCAAGATTGGCTATCTTCACAATTTGGGATAGCCCATAATTTAAAAAAAAATGTAAAGTACCCAATTCTTTTTTTTCCAATTAAGGGGCACTTTAATGTGGCCAATCCACCTACCTTGCACATCTTTGAGTTGTGAGGGTGAGACCCACGCAGACACGGGGAGAATGTGCAAACTCCAGATGGGCAGTGACCTAGGGCTGGGTTTAAACCTGGGTCCTCGGTGCCCTGAGGCAGCAGTGCTAACCACCACACCACCATGCCATTCGATTGTCCATAAATTTCTAAGTTTTGTTTTTGATTCTGAGGTCTAAATTGAATGTCTGAATGTGTATATGTGAGGGTGAGAAAGGGATGAGAGAGGTGAGAGTGTGCGCGTGTATGCCTGTGTGTGTGAGGGGGGCGGGGTGAGAGTTTGAGTGTGAAAGAGGGGTGAGATTGAATGTATGGGTGTGTGTGTGTGAGAGAGGGGTGAGAATGAGTGAGTTTCTGTAATTGTGGCCATGTGAGTATGAGCGTGTGAGTGTGAGAGTGAGAGGGGTGAGAGTGAGTGTGTGTCTGTGTGAGTCTGTGAGTGTGTGTGAGAGAGGGGTGAGTGTGTGTCTGTGTGAGTCTGTGAGTGTGTGTGAGAGAGGGGTGAGTGTGTGTCTGTGTGAGTCTGTGAGTGTGTGAGTGAGAGGGGTGAGAGTGTCTAATATGAGAATACAGCTCTCCAGCTGTGTTCCTAATATTAAATAAATGTGAACAAGAGAAACAGCATTGTTCCTCCCACTAAAAATGCCCAAAAAAGACTTAAATATTTTGGTGAAGAAAACTTTTTAGTTAAAAGACTTTTGTATGTTTGTTTTTGTACATTTGTGCCTGTTGCGCAAAACCAATTATTGTGGTTTAATTCCTCAACATAATAAGAACATTTCTCAGAAGCTCCCACAGTACTATTGGGAGGACAGAAGGCTGCCTTAGCCAGAACATTTTGGGAAACCGTACTCCAGGGCATACTTACCCACTTTCCTCAATGTCTCTTTATAAAACAATCCTGCCACCCCAAGGATTACTCTGGCAAACCTCCATTGCACTCCCTCTATGGCAAGTATATCCCTCTTTAGATAAGGGGACCAAAGCTGTCCACAATATTGCAGCTGAAGTCACGCCAAGCTTTTATACAACTGCAGCAAGGTATCCTTACTCCTGTACTCAAATCCCCTTGCAATGAAGGCCACCATGCCATTTGCTATTGCCTGCTACATCTGTATAGTCCTATAAAATTCTAATAGGACTAGATGCAGGGAAGATGTTACCAATGATGGGTGTGTCCAGAACCAGGGGTCACAGTCTGAGGATTCAGAGTAAACCATTTCAGACAGAGATGAGGAGACATTTCTTCAACCAAAGAGTAGTGAGCCTGTGGAATTAATTACCACAGGAAGTAGTTGACGCTAAATTATTGAAGATATTCAAGAGGTGGCTAGATATAGCACGTGGGAAGAATGGGATTAAAGGCTATGGGGAGAAAGCAGGATTAGGTTATTGAGTTGGAAGATCAGCCATGATCGTGATGAATGGCGGAGCAGGCTCGAAGGGCCAAAATGCCTCCTCCTGCTTCAATGTATCTATGTGTCTATATATGTTCACTTTTAGTGACGCATGAACAAGGACACCCAGGTCCCTTTGGACAGCTGCACCACCCAAAACCTCACCATTTAAGAAATATTTTGCCTTTCTGTTTTTTATTTTGTAGCCTCCTTGTATCCTCATCACAATGTACATTCCCGCAGCGTTTGGTGTCATCAGCAAATTTGGAGGTATTGCATTGGTCCCCACATCCAAATCATTCATATAGATTGTGAGCTAGTGGCCCTCTTGGTGGTACTCCATGAGTAACAGCCTGCTTACCTGAGAATGATCCATTTATTTCTACTCTCTGCATTTTGCCTGTTAACTAATTCGAAATCCATACTAGTATATTTCCCCCAATCCCAAGCATTGTAATTTTATTACTAACCTCCTGTGAGGGATCTTACAAAGGCCTTCTGAAAATTCAAATACAGCACATCCACTGGTTCTCCTCTATCAATGCTACAAGTAACATCCTCAAAAAACACCAACGAGTTTGTCAAACATGATGTCCCTCTCATTAATCCATGTTGCCCAATTTTACCATTCTTTTCTAAATGTCCAGTTATCACATCCTTCATAATACATTCTATCATTTTCCCTACTATGGACATCAAACTAACAGGCCTGTAGTTCCCCATCCCCCTCTTCCTCCCTTCTTAAATAGTGGGCTTACATTTGCTACTTCCCATCGGCAGGAACCTTTCCAGGATCTACAGAATTTTTGAAACATAATCCACCAATGCATTCACTATCTTTCTAGCTACCTCAAACTTCAATCTATTTTCAAGTACTACCTCTTTACTAATAATTATTTATTTTAGTTCCTCAGTTTCACATGCCCCTGGGTCACCCAGTATTTCTGAGAGAATTTCTGAATCTTCTTTTGTGAAGACAGACACAAAGGGTGATGTCTTCCCAAAAGGAACAAAGTTCCTGACTGAGTGCGTTTAGCTGCGTTTCCCGGCACTCGCAGTGCCGAGAAAGACATGGCTATTCAACGCGACTTGCTTTGAATCAGGGGCCTGAATGGGGAACGCGTGGCTGAGTTCGCACAAAGCCCTGGTTTTTGCAATAGGGAGCTCTGCTCGCCAGAACTCCCCATTGCAGTGTGAGAGAAATGGCGTCCCGATGTCTAAGGCCTTGAAAAGAATCCCTGACACCACCCCCCCACCCCGCTCAGTCCGAACGCAACATGGGAGGGTCCCCCTCCCCCACACCCCCGGCAACCCTGGTCCAATTATGCACAAGCCAAAATCTCAGCTTGGCACCTTGGCAGTGCCAACCTGGCAATGCCCCTGTCAGCAGGCAATGCCACTGCCGAGGTGGCAGGCTGGCACTGGTGGCACCAGCAGTGCCAGGGCACCACCCTCCCAAAGGGATTGCAACTGGGGGCCTCCAACCCCTTTGGAGACCCCCACAAGTTCTGTTCCATCTGGTCCCTGTTTGTGGGGACCAGTACCAAATGGCGCTCGCCTGAAGACCCCGAGTTAAAGAGATTGAATCCCAAAGCCTCAGGTACCTCGGAAATCTGCACATTAGAGGAAGGCTTACTGCCTCACTATAATATGCTCCCACCCACTGTGGGCAGGATTCCCCTTGCAATGTCTTGTGAGTACATGCATCTCTAATTTTCTGATTTATACCGTGCCCAACATTAGCACTACAGTTTAGTGGTCAAGAAACAATTCCTACCAATATTTGCTATCCCTTGCTGTTTCTTAGCTCAACCCTAACTAATACTATATCTTGACCCTTCAATCCAATATCTCTCTTATTAAGAGTGCTACCAGTGAGTGCCCTTGAGTACGTCGTTGTTTCTTTGCGAATGAATACCCATAAGTGGGTAGCACTGTGGCTTCATAGCGCCAGGGTACCAGGTTCAATTCCCTGCTGGGTCACTGTCTGTGCGGAGTCTGCACGTTCTCCCCGTGTCTGCGTGGGTTTCCTCCGGATGCTCCGGTTTCCTCCCACAGTCCAAAGACGTGCAGGTTAGGTAGATTGGCCATGACAAATTGCCCTTAGTGACCAAAAAGGTTAGGAGGGGTTATTGGATTATGAGGAGAGGGTGGAAGTGGGGGTTTAAGTAGATCGGTCCAGACTCGATGGGCCAAATGGCCTCCTTCTGGACTGTATGTTCTATGTTATTGACTTGAATATATCTCAGGTTGTTCCTTCTTGGTAGCTGGATTCTCTCTGTGGGTTCCCCCGGTGTCACTATTCTACTGTTCGTGTACATGTCCCTAACCGTCAGTCCCCTCTTCTTGACGCTGCAACTTCCGGGTCCAACTTATTACAATAAAAACACTTACGTTTTTTTATCTCTCTACCACTATCATAGGTTTCCTTTTTACTCTGAGGTACCAACTAAACTTGCTTCGCATCGGCCTCCTGTGGATTTCTCATTTCCCCAGTTTCTATCCTTCACTAAATGAAATTGATGACAAAAACCAAACTTTGCTTTATGAACCAATCATCGGCCATTTCTGCCACCTGTCAAAACAGAATTTTTTTTTTAAAAAAGCATAACGACTGCAGTCAAACACACTAATCCCAGGCTTTTAACCCTTAAATCGGCCAGTGCTTAGAATCCAATATTCTTAAAGTCTTCCAGTCGTCACACTAAATCTGTCTAATACTTAGCGCACTTTACTAGCTGCAATAAACCTTCCTTAAAGCACCTCTTTCCCCCATGCATCTAATTCGTTATGCACTTAGTCTGTCTCACTCAAGCATAGTCTTCAGACCATGCGCCCCTTACTGATAGTGCATATTTAGATTTGTTTCATATGTCGTAGGTCCTGCTACTGCCCACTCTCTCCTATCATACTGGTTTAAAACCTTTGCTATCGTACTATTTACACTTTCCTTCACAACACGGGTCCCATTCTTGATCTGCTATAAGTCCGGCCCATTTGTACAATATTTCCTTTCCCTGTATTGATGCCAATAACCTATGGAATGGAATCCCTCTTTTCCACAACAGTCCTTCCACCTTCTGTTAAACCTTCTGGTTTCTTTGCCTTTATGCAATTTGCATGTCGCTCAGACAATAATGCAGAGATTTTGGGCACAATCTAACCAAATGGGCACAAAGTCCCATAGCGACTGCGTTTAGCCGCATGTGTCCCTGCCCTCGCAGCGCTGCAAAACACCCCGCTATTTAATACAGCCCCAGTTAGATAGGGGGCCTCAGTGAGGAACGCGCGGCGAAGGGCGCACATAGCCCCGTTTTCTGCATTGAGGATCTCTGCTATTTGTCAGGCACAACATGGCTGTTCGATCGCGCCCTATGACCCCTAAAATCCTGCTTGTTAATTTATCTCCTAACTCCAGATATTCCCTCAACAGGACCTTCTTCCTGTATCTATTTATATTGTTTCCTCAAATACGCAATTGGATTTTCCTCTTTTCCTTCCAAATTACTTTCTTGCCGCCCTGAGAGATCGCTTGCTCTGGTACCTGAGAAGCAACACATCCGTCAAGACTCTCACTGGTGCTTTTGTTTTCATTCATGGGATGTAGATGGGTCACCATCCCCAACAGAACCTTGAACTGAGTGCCTCACTCGGCCCATTTAAGAGGGCAGTTAAGAATCAACCACGTTGCTGTGGGTCTGGAGTCACATGTAGGCCAGACCAGGTAAGGACAGCAGATTTACTTCGCTAAAGGGGCATTAGTGAACCAGATGGGATTTTATGGCAATCGACAATTGTTTCATGGTCATCTTTAGACTTTTAATTCCAGATTTTTATTGAATTCAAATTTTACCATCTGCTGTGGTGGGATTCGCACCAGATCCTCCGAGTTTCTGGGTTACTAGTCCAGTGACAATACCACTACACCATTGCCTCATGGAGTTCTATCTATCTCTCTCCTTACTATGGCACCACCCCCACCCCACCACACCAGCAGATTGTGCTACAGCCACATAACTCACTGCAACTGAATTATTCTTCTCTGCCGTAATGTGAGTATTATATGCTGGGAAAGAGAATAATATATTCTTTGGTACAAATCAGCTGAGCTTACTTTGTGCCAAGAGTTTATGATGGAATGGGGGTAGGATGGAGGCAGTTGAATTTGCAGTTTAGAAACTGTGGTTTAATTTCTTGCAAAGCAATAATATACATTACAAACCTTTGAGCACTTCTGTTGTATATAATGGTAAAGCCTTTATTAAGTGGCCTATTAATAGAATTAAACGTCAGATAGTCTGCATGTCTGATGAGTGAGTGATAGCATATTGCCTGTTACTTAGATCCTCAATGTCTTGGACCATTGGTTTGATCCATTATCTGTATTCATTTTACTGCTGTTACCTCTTACAATTTCTCTGCTGCTCTTCAATTTATTTAATGTTTCCTTCCTTCCCTTGTTTAACTCCTTCTTGTTTTCACTCCTGAGTGCCAGGCACCAACTCCGAACCAGGAGGCATTGCTCTCCTGGACCTTTCAATAGAGCTGGATAAATATCTGATAGGGAACGCGAGTGAAGACCACAGAGTCATATTTTTAACAACACAAATGTAGTCACAAGGCCAAGTCTGATATTAGTTCTTCAAGACAATTCCTACTCCTTTTCCCGTCGGGGAGTTTCCATTAGGAAATGCATTGATTGCGAAACTGGGAGGGCGGGGGGGGGGGGGGGGGGGGGGGGGGGGGGGGGGGGGGGGGGGGGGGAGGGGACTATTGGGTGGGAGTGTTCCCCCCTCCCCCATGACGTGTTTTCCGATGGTGGCGGCTGCTCACCATTGATTACTCGTAGGGTCTTCGGGCCCTGCCAGTGTCTACAGTGTTTCGCGTGGCTCGCCCAGATGTAGCAACAATGGTGAGTTTCTGCTCCCCGGACCTAGAATACCTGACACTAAAATGCCGCCACTACTACCTTCCATGGGAGTTCAGCTCCGTTATGCTGACGGCAGTTTACATCCCACCCCATGTGAACGTGAAAATCACACTGGACGAAATATTCACCACCACAAATAGCCTTGAAAAGAAACATCCCGAGGCCTTGTTCATTGTAGCTGGGGACTTCAATCAGGCCAAACTCAAGAGCGTACTACCAGGTTACCACCAACACATCACCTGTTCCACCAGAGGCCCAAACACCCTGGACCACTGCTACACAAATATCAAACATGCCTACCGCTCTATCACCCGCCCACACTTTGGCAAATCTGACCACAAGGCTGTGCTCCTGCTCCCGGCTTATAAGCAAAAACTGAAGCAGGAGAATCCGTCAAAAAAAGTTGTGCATCGTTGGTCTGAGGAATCGGATGATCTCCTACGGGACTGCTTAGAGTCAGTGGACTGGTCAGTATTTAAAAACTCTGCGACCAGCCTGAATGAGTACGCCACTACAGTAACTGACTTCATTAGTAAGTGTGTAGAAGACTGTGCACCAAAGAAGCAAATCCGCGTGTTTCCCAATCGGAAACCCTGGATGAACAGGGATGTCCACTGCTTGCTGAAGTCTAGGTCTGAGGCATTCAAGACCCTGACCTACACAAGACAGCCAGATGTGATCTAAAGAATTCCATCAAAGATGCCAAAAGACAGTGCCGGACCAAGCTCGGGTCCCAGGCTAGCCACATGGACCTCCGCCGTCTATGGCAAGGTCTGCAAGACACAACGGGCTACAAGATGAAGGCATGTAAAATCGCCTGCTCCAATGCACCCCTCCGTGACAAGCTCAATGCATTCTATGCCCGCTTTGAGCAAGAGATCAGTGAGAGTGAGCCCAGTGAGCCCAGAAGCCTCGGATGAACTTGTATCTGAGATCACCATTGCAGATGTCAAAGTAGCCTTTTCGAAGGTCAACCCACGGAAAGCCACTGGCCCGGATGGGGTACCCGGACGGGCTCTCAGGTCTTGTGTGGATCAGCTGGAGGTGGGAATTCTCAGATATCTTCAACCTCTCTTTACAACAATCTGAGGTCCCTATCTGCTTCAAGAAGACGACCATCATCCCTGTACCAAAGAAAAGCCAAGCAGTGTGCTTTAATGACTATTGTCCAGTGGCTCTGACATCCATCATTTTGAAGTGCTTCGAAAGATTAGTCATGGCACGAATCAACTCCAGCCTCCCAGATTGCCTGATCCACTACAGTTCGCCTACCGCTGCAACAGGTGCACAGCAAACACCATCTCCATGGCCCTGTACTCTACCCTGGAACATCTAAATAACAAAGACACTTATGTCAGACTCGTATTTATCGACTACAGCTCAGCCTTCAACACCATCATTCCTACAAAACTCATCTCCAAACTCCGTGGCTTGGCCTCGGCTCCTCCCTCTGCGACTGGATCCTGAACTTTCTATCCCACAGACCACAATCAGTAAGGACAGACAACAACAGGGCAGCACAGTGGCGCAGTGGGTTAGCCCTGCTGCCTCATGGCGCCGAGTCCCAGGTTCGATCTCAGCTCTGGGTCACTGTCTGTGTGGCGTTTACACATTCTCCCAGTGTTTGCGTGGGTTTCGCCCCCACAACCCAAAGATGTGCCGGCTAGGTGGATTGGCCACACTAAATTGCCCTTAATTGGAAAAAATGAATTGAGCACTCTAAATTATAGGTAACACATCCTCCACGATCATCCTCCACACTGGTGCCCCACAAGGCTGTGTCCTCAGCCCCCTACTATACTCCTTATACACCTATGACTGTGTGGCCAAATTCCCCTCCAACTCGATTTTCAAATTTGCTGATGACACCACCGTAGTGGGTCGGATCACAAACAATGACGAGACAGAGTACAGGGATGAGATAGAGAATCTGGTGAACTAGTGCGATGACAATAATCTCTCCCTCAGTGTCAACAAAATGAAGGAGATTGTCATCGACGTCAGGAAGCACAGTGGAGAACATGCCCCTGTCTACATCAATGGGAATGAAGTAGAAAGGGTCAAGAGCTTCAAGTTTTTAGGTGTCCAGATCACCAACAACCTGTCCTGGTCCCCCCATGCCGACGCTATAGTTAAGAAAGCCCACCAATGACTCTACTTTCTCAGAAAACTAAGGAAATTTGACATGTCAGCTACGACTCTCACCAACCTCTACAGATGCACCATAGAAAGCATTCTTTCTGGTTGTATCACATCTTGGTATGGATCCTGCTCTGCCCAAGATCGCAGGAAACTACAAAAGGTCATGAATGTAGCTCAATCCATCACGCAAACTAGCCTCCCATCCACTGACCCTGTCTACAATTCCCGCTCCCTTGGAAAGGCAGCCGTACTCAGAGAGTACTCATAGAATTTAAAGTGCAGAAGGAGGCCATACGGCCCATTGAGTTTGCATCGGCTCTTGGAAAGAGCACCCCACCCACGCCCACACCACCCTATTCCCATAACCCAGCAACCCCACTCAACTAACACTAAGGGCAATTTTGGACACTAAGGGCAATTTAGCATGGCCAATCCACCTAATCCGCACATCTTTGGACTGTGGGAGGAAACCGGAGCACCCGGAGGAAACCCACGCACACATGGGAAGAACGTGCAGACTCCGCCCAGACAGTGACCCAGCTGGGAATCGCACCTGGGACCCTGGAGCTGTGAAGCAATTGTGCTAACCACTATGCTACCGTGCTGCCCTAACCAGCTTAATTAAGGATGCCACGCACCCCCGACATACTGTCTTCCACCTTCTTCCGTCAGGAAAAAGATACCAAAGTTTGAGGTCACGTACCAACCGACTCAAGAACAGCTTCTTCCCTACTGCCATCAGACTTTTGAATGGACCTACCTCGTATTAAGTTGATCTTTTCTCTACACCTTGCTACAACTGTAACATTATATTCTGCAGTCTCTCCTTCCTTTCCTATGTACAGTATGCATTTTTTGTACAGCATGTAAGAAACAATACCTTTCACTGTATATTAATATATGTGACAATAATAAATCAAATTTAAAAAATCACCCATCCTGCCGCCAGGGGACCCGCCGCGGGGTATCATCTTGGTTCGACTGGTAGACTCCACCGGTGGGTAGTGCTGAAAGATCCCACCCAATAATTTTCTGGAGTCGGCACATGACAACCCAAAATTCCATGAGGGAAAAATACAAGCAAAAATGGATGGACTAGCTTTAGTTTTCCTCTCCACCATGTGACATGAAAGATGTCGAGATCTTCATGGTCACATCCTATGTCTGCAAAACCTATTAGGAAGATGGAATGACAGCATAGAATGGACACTCACCGTAAAAAAGTGGATCCCAGGGGAGCCAGATGACTTCTTTTGTGGTTTCTTTTTTATAATAAATTTAGGTCACCGGTAGCACAAGTGGACAGCACGGTAGCACACGTGGATAGCACTGTGGCTTCACAGCGCCAGGGTCCCACGTTCGTTTCCCCGCTGGGTCACTGTCTGTGCGGAGTCTGCACGTTCTCCCTGTGTCGGTGTGGGTTTCCTCCGGGTGCTCCGGTTTCCTTCCACAGTCCAAAGACATGCAGGTTAGATGGATTGGCTATGATAAATTGCCCTTAGTGACCAAAAAAGTCAGGAGGGATTATTGGGCTACGGGGATGGGGTGGAAGTGGAAGGGCTTAAGTGGGTCGGTGCAGACTTGATGGGCTGAATGGCCTCCTTCTGCACTGTATGTTCTATGTACCCAAATTAGTGTGGCCATTTCACCTACCCAGCACATCTTTTTTGGGTTGTGGGGGTGAGACCCACGCAGACATGGGGAGAATGTGCAAACACCACACGGGCAGTGACCCGGGGCCGGTGTTTGATGACATAAGCTATTATTACACAATCAGGAATGATTGGCAGCCATTCACACCTTCATGTGATAAAATGGTTACTTCACAACCCACTGTGTTAGATTTCAATTTGCAGACACCAAAGTATGGGGTGGACACTTATGTTTGAATTTCTGTGAATAACCAAACATTTTACCTGTAAATTCCCCAAGTGTTGCACCCTGATTTTCTTGAATGGAAGGTCCTACACAAAGACATACACATTTTAATGACTTTACAGAGGCATGTTCTGACGTGAGTTAATCCTGGTCTGTATAGAAACCACAAGAAACACTAAATTTTTAAAAATTAGAATCCTTCAGGCCTGCAACGTTTCAGCTATCATCTTGAGAATTAAGTAGAAGTGACATTTTTGACTCTTTAAGATTATTTAAGTCTGTGTGGAGTTAGCACGTTCTCCCCGTGTCTGCGTGGGTTTCCTCCAGGTGCTCCAGTTTCCTCCCATATTCCAAAAATGTGCAGATTAGGTGGATTGGCCGTGCTAAATTGCCCCTTAGTATCCAAAAAAGGTTGGGGGTGGGGTTACTGGGTTATGGGGTGAGGGTGGAGGCGTGGGCTTAAGTAGGGTGCTCTTTCCAAGGGCCGCAGACTCAATGGACTGAATAGCCTCCTTCTGCACTGTAAATTCTATGTAAATACCTATAATTAAGTGCATGTTACATCTTTAGAAATCATCTTTTCTTTTGTCTGTGTATCTTGGATGTTGCGATTAAATTTTGGGTGTATGAAAAATAAATCTTTATCATTTCTTTTGATTTTAAATTTACAAGGAAGCCTGTTTCAGGTCTGTCCTTTAAAGTCACAGCACTCTAAGGGTTAAAATGCTCCTTGTCTAAAATACTTGTTGCAGTCAGCCGAGAGGTGAGAATATGGGGAATTATCCCAAGTCTCTCTCCCCCTCTCCGTTGCAAGATATGTTAGAGCACTTTGTGGTGGGTTGCAGACATGAACTTGTGACCTACCACTGCATGCGCACTGTGCTAGAGAACAAGTATACTGAAGCTGTTTCTTTCGATTTACTGGTAACTGTTTCCATTCCGATTCAATCTCTTTCTTAATTCATTTTCTTGTGAGAAAATGGGCCACATTACAATGAAGGGGAGGGGGCGGTGAGCTTCAAAACGCAAAATGCTGGTGTGAAATAAGTGATTCATGTGGAGAGTTAAAGCCATCCAACAGACTTAAAACCAAGTTTGAAGCTAACATGTTCTGCTTGCTGTAATAATTACATATCCGATTTTCCTGACAGTATGAGTATGTGTTTAAATTTCTTGGAATTCAGTGACTCTCCATCCGTTACAAAAAAAGCCTCGTTCATTCATTGGTCTTGTCCAGATGTCTAGCTGGTGTGCATCTGAATGCCCCAGCAGTGAAGTGTAACTTACCTACACTACCTGGTAGCACATAGCTGTGTTTCTGTCTCCCGAGTTAGTTGTCTGGCAGTTAAATGGGAAAACATCTAAATGAACCTCTTGCCGTTCCTGTAACTAAGCTTGGATGCTTGACATTTTAATGAACGTCTGAAGCTAAATTCCAAGTTAATCTGAACAACCATCTGGACAACATAAATGAAACAATTAAGCAGCAGGTCTAATGGGTGCCCCTGCTAGGATTTAAGGAATATCCATTAATTATCTGTACCTTATTTAAAGTTTTTTCTTTTAACTTGTGTTGAGAACATTTTTGTCAAATGCACAAATGTCTCGGACTTGCTTACAGTCTGACACCGGTGGTTTGTGTCTGTAGGCATTGTTGCCAGTACGGAAAGATAAAGCCCCTAAATAATTAACCTTAGATGACAGAATGTCTGCCTTAAACAGGTTTTCCTTTACTTTCCTTTCGTTGGTTCACTGCCTGACTCTCCCCTTTATCCCTGCCCATATGGGGTCCATTTCCACTCCTTGATCCTTGTTCAGTAAATTCCCTTTCTCATAAGTCATCGCTTTACTTTTCTCTTCAAATTTGCTTTCTGAAGCATATTTGACATGACAGGCATTGTTTCATGGACTTTGAGGGTGTTTATCTTGTTTTAGGTTCCTCAAGTAAATCTTTTGATCTAAAAAATGTACTTTTACAATTACAACACCAATATCTACCTTATTAAAACTCAATATTCAAACACGCTACCCCCTCTTATCTCTGCACCTTGCAATTTCAGTGTAACGCTGGTGTCCCTCTCGATTGAAAGCAAGAAAATTTTAACTTGGCAGTTGAATTCCAGCCTTATTGCAAAACCTGTGAATGTTGTCATTTTAATAAGGTATCCAATTGTAATCTCCATTTGAAAAACAAAAATTGCTTTTCAGAATGTAGATGAGCAGCAACATCCATTTTATTTGCCACTTGTTTATCTAACACAGAACTTTGCACATTCAATAACAATTCAATGCTTTCCATTTTAGATTGGCTCTGAGGTGGGACATCCTGAGATTGTGAACGGCGCTATACGAATGAATATAATTTTAAAGGAGGAACCTCATTCTTTACCAGACATGTTCTGCTCCCGCTGTATTCTGCAATGTTTTTTGATCATGGGCAGACTTTTCCTGTTGGCTATGTAATGTTATGTGCTTCCTTGATGGTTTTCCTGCACATTTTCTCCCACGTGTTCACAGACTTTGGAAACAGTTATAGTTGCTTCTGGCTGAAACATCCTTGCCTCATTTATCCACAAGCCCAATTTCTTTAGTGTTGCTTCGAAAATTGCTACTTACTAATTCCCTCTCCACAATTACACTGTGCCGAATATGTCTCAAAGCGCTTCACATATAATTAGTTTCTTTTGAAGCTGAGTGATTTTTGCTTTGCAGGTAATAGTGGCAGCCATTTTGCACACAGCATGACTTCCAACACAGCAATGAGTCTGACTATAAGATCACCTTATGGTGATGGTGTTGGTTGCGTGAGCAGAATTGCCGACGACACTGGAAGTACTCCCTGTTCCTCTTCAAATAGTGCTAAGGGATTATTAACACTCGCCTGAACCATCCGGATATCAGTCTTCTTATGAAGGCTGCTGCCTTTGATAATGGAACAAAGGAATATGGTAACAGGAGTGGGCCATTTACCCCTTGAGTCTGTTCCACCATTCAATATGGTCATGGCTGATCTGTGCCCTAGCTCCATACTCTGATCTGCTTGACCCCATATTCCTTAGTACCTTTGCCTCAAAAATCCAGCAATCTCATATTTCAAATTAACACTTGATCAGACATGACTGCATAGAAGTGTTTCATGACTTCACAACCAAAGGATCTGGTTTTAATTTCTTAATCATGCCCCCTGTAATATCCTGCACGGGGTGGGATCAATTGTTTTCCCTGTGTGGGTCGAGTATGAGCTCCCCCGCTAACTACCGGGCTGATAAACATGTTACCACGGCAAGGTAGCACAGTGGTTAGCACTGTTGATTCACAGTGGCAGGGACCTGAGTTCAATTCTGATCTGGGTCAATGTCTGTGCGGAGTCTGCACGTTCACCTTGCGGCTGTGTGGGTTTCCTCCCACAGCCCAAAGATAGAACATAGAACATAGAACATTACAGCGCAGTACAGGCCCTTCGGCCCTCGATGTTGCGCCGACCTGTGGAACCACTTTAAAGCCCATCTACACTATTCCCTTATCGTCCATATGTCTATCTAATGACCATTTGAATGCCCTTAATGTTGGTGAGTCCACTACTGTTGCAGGCAGGGCATTCCACGCCCTTACTACGCTCCGAGTAAAGAACCTACCTCTGATATCTGTCTAAGATGTGCAGGTTAGGTGGATTGGCCATGCTGAATTGCCCCTTGGTGTCCAAGGTTGTGCAGGTTAGATGGGGTTACAAGGTTACAGGTATACATTGAGGTCTGGGTAGGATTATCTTTAAGAGGGTCAGTAAAGACTCAATAGGCCAAATGGCCTCCTTCTGCATTGCAGGAATCCTGTAGTTCTAAGGTCCCAGCTAAGGTGCGTATCACTGAGCTCGTAGAGACTGCAGGTGAATGCAATGATGGGTCTTCCTCTGAGGATACTGCTGCTTCCTCCTCAGAGGTGGTCTGGAGGCAGGGGCTCAGTCTTCTGGAGGACGATGTCCTCCCACTTTTCTTACTGGTACCTGGAAAAGAAAGAAAAGAGAATTTGTGATTGGCTAAGCAGGCTCATACATTAAAGATCACTCACAATCATTGCCCGCACCCTGTCAATGTATACTGACTGCACCTTCACTAGATCGTCAAGGTGTCCATGCCTTCCTCACAGGAACAATCTCTCTCCTCTCCAGCAGGCTCTGCGGCCTGCTCTACAAAGCTGAATAATATCCAGATCTCAGGTGTGCCAAACCTTTCATTGTGAACAATTTTACCTGCAGAAAGACAGAAGGATTGGCTGTGAACCCAATGGATGAATGAGCAGTTTGGAAGCATGCATGGCTTTTGTCTCTGCTGAGCCCTCCCCGGTAAGGAATTAAGATGCTGTTTATGCAGGATCGTTAAAGGAGTTGGTGAGAGCTGAGGACCCGGGTTCGAATCCCGGCCCTGGGTCACTGTCCGTGTGGAGTTTGCACATTCTCCCCGTGTCTGCGTGGGTTTCGCCCCCACAACCCAAAGATGTGCAGGTTAGGTGAATTGGCCACGCTAAATTGCCCCTTAATTGGAAAAAAAAAGGAGTTGGTGAGAAAGTGGCTGTAACAGTTCAGTGCTGATAATCCATCTGCTGGTTATGTATGATATCCCAGTGGACTCTAACCCTTAGACTGTCTGATGTCTTTATCAGGGTGTGAGCTTGCAGTGAGTCGAGGTTTCATCTCCCCTGACTGAGCACAGCAGATTATTCATGCTTTTTCTGCACTGCAGGACGGTCCTTTTCTGGTGTCACGGGCACCAACCTCCCTGGCGATCTCCTCCCAGGCCAGCGTGGTCAGGTGGGAGGGCATCTTGCTCCCATCCCTTGGAAAGAGAACCTCCTCCCTTTCCTAGACAGTCTGGAAAAGATTCTCCAGGAAGGCTTTGCTGAACCATGAGGCCAAGGGTTTTTGCAACTCAAAGCCCTCATACATTACTTCTCCACAGCTCGTGGCCTGCAGTGAGTGAATGTCTGTCTGGGTGTCATATCAATATGGCACCAAGACCTACGATCCCGTAAGGTAACGGCTGGGCAGGTGACTTCCTACCCACTCTGCTACAGGAATTATCGAGCTAATGCATAATCAATAAACTGAAAGGTAAAGATCGCCTGGACATTAAGGTAGCACGGTAGCATTGTGGTCAGCACAATTGCTTCACAGCTCCAGGGTCCCAGGTTCGATTCCCGGCTTGGGTCACTGTTTGTGCGGAGTCTGCACATTCTCCGCGTGGGTTTCCTCCGGGTGCTCCGGTTTTCTCCCATAGTGCAAGGATGTGCAGGTTAAGTGGATTGGCCATGATAAATTGTCCTTAGTGTCCAAAATTGCCCTTCGTGGGGTTACTGGGTTATGGGGATAGGGTGGAGATGTGGGGTTGGGTAGGGTGCCCTTTCCAAGAGCCGGTGCAGACTCGATGGGCCGAATGGCCCCCTTCTGCACTGAAAATTCTATGATCGCGTTTAGCCATCCCAACACCCAACGGGAACCATGCTGACTTTTCGCCTGCCACCAGACTTAGTCCCCAGAACGGAAGGTTCCACCCATTGGCTTTGAGAGAGCGCACCAGACGTTTATCAGACTAATACTTGGGCTCCAAACGTCGAATTATGAGGAGAGATTACACAAATTATAATTGTACTTCCTGGAATTTAGAAAAGAGGTGATTTGATCCAAGTTTTCAAGGATTTAGGCGAACCAGTGGAGTCGATAGTGAGAAACTATTTCTGCTGTTTGTGGAATCTAGGACTAAGGGGGTTTGATAAAGGCAGGAGAAGTCAGACCAGTAAACAAAAGAAGACATTTATTTGTAAGAACAACTATTTATATGGAGCCCGGTTATACCTCGCCGGCTCCTATCTCTGTGTTGGTCGATTCCTATCTGGCCGCCCTTATACAATAATAATAATAATCTTAATTGTCACATTAATACTGCAATGAAGTTACTGTGAAAATCCCCCAGTTGCCACACTCTGGCGACTGTTGGGGTACATGGAGAAAGAATTCAGAATGCACAATTCACCTAACAAGCACGTCTTTCGGGACTTGTGTGAGGGAAACCGGAGCACCCTGGGGAAACCCACGCAGACATGGGAGAACGTACAGACTCTGCACAGACAGGGACCCAAGCCGGGAATCGAACCAGGGTCCCTGGTGCTGTGAAGCAATAGTGCTAACTACTGTGCTACCGTGCCATGAAAGCATGGTTATCAGCCCCGTAGTTAGTGGGTGAGTTCATACTTTAGCCACAGGCAGGGGAACATCAGGCAGGGGAACATCAGGCAGAGACAGACAGAGGAAAATCAGGCAGAGACAGACAGGGGAACATCAGGCAGGGGAACATCAGACAGAGACAGACAGAGGAACATCAGGCAGAGACAGACAGGGGAACATCAGGCAGCGACATTCAGGGGAACATCAGGCAGAGACAGGCAGAGGACCATCAGGCAGAAGAACATCAGGCAGAGGAACATCAGGCAGAGACAGACAGGGGAACATCAGGCAGAGACAGTCAGGGGAACATCAGGCAGACAGGCAGGGGAACGTCAGGCAGAGACAGTCAGGGGAACATCAGGCAGAGACAGTCAGGGGAACATCAGGCAGAGACAGGCCAGGGAACATCAGGCAGAGACAGGCAGAGGACCATCAGGCAGAGACAGGCAGGGGAACATCAGGCAGAGACAGACAGGGGAACATCAGGCAGAGACAGGCAGGGGAACATCAGGCAGAGACAGTCAGGGGAACATCAGGCAGAGACAGGCCAGGGAACATCAGGCAGAGACAGGCCAGGGAACATCAGGCAGAGACAGGCCGGGGTACATCAGGCAGAGACAGGCCGGGGACAATCAGGCAGAGACAGTCAGGGGAACATCAGGCAGAGACAGGCCAGGGAACATCAGGCAGAGACAGGCCAGGGAACATCAGGCAGAGACAGGCAGAGGAACATCAGGCAGAGACAGGCAGGGGAACATCAGGCAGAGACAGGCAGGGGAACATCAGGCAGAGACAGACAGGGGAACATCAGGCAGAGACAGGCAGGGGAACATCAGGCAGAGACAGACAGGGGAACATCAGGCAGAGACAGGGGAAAATCACGCAGAAGAACATCAGGCAGAGACAGGCAGAGGACCATCAGGCAGAGACAGGCAGGGAACATCAGGCAGAGACAGGCAGAGGACCATCAGGCAGAGAGGCCGGGGAACATCAGGCAGAGACAGGCAGTGGACCATCAGGCAGAGACAGGCAGAGGAACGACAGGCAGAGGACAATCAGGCAGAGACAGCAGAGGACCATCAGCAGAGACAGGCATGTGACATCAGACAGAGACAGGCAAGGGAACATCAGGCAGAGACAGGCAGAGGAACATCAGCAAGACAGGCAGGGAACATCAGGCAGGGACAGGCAGGGGAACATCAGGCAGAGACAGGTAGAGGACCATCAGGCAGAGAGGCCGGGGAACATCAGGCAGAGACAGGCCGGGGAACATCAGGCAGAGACAGGCAGTGGACCATCAGGCAGAGACGGGCAGAGGAACATCAGGCAGAGACAGGCAGAGGAACATCAGGCAGAGACAGGCAGAGGAACATCAGGCAGAGACAGGCAAGGGAATCTCAGGTAGAGACAGGAATGGGAACATCAGGCAGAGACAGGCAAGGGAACATCAGGCAGAGACAGGCAGAGGAACATCAGGCAGAGACAGGTAGGGAACATCAGGCAGAGGCAGGCAGGGGAACCTCAGGCAGAGTCAGGCATGGGAACATCAGGCAGAGGAATCTCAGGCAGAGAGACAGGTAGGGGAACTTCCGATAGAGACAGGCAGAGGAACATCGGACAGAGACAGGCAGAGGAACATCAGGCAGAGACAGGCAAGGGAACATCAGGCAGGGGACCATCAGGCAGAGACAGGCACGGGAACATCAGGCAGAGATGGCAGGGGAACATCAGGCAGAGACAGACAGGGGAACATCAGGCAGAGACATTCAGGGGAACATCAGGCAGAGACAGGCAGAGGACCATCAGGCAGAAGAACATCAGGCAGAGGAACATCAGGCAGAGACAGGCCAGGAACATCAGGCAGAGACAGACAGGGGAACGTCAGGCAGAGACAGACAGGGGAACGTCAGGCAGAGGCAGTCAGGGGAACATCAGGCAGAGACAGGCCAGGGAACATCAGGCAGAGAAAGGCCGGGGAACATCAGGCAGAGACAGGCAGAGGACCATCAGGCAGAGACAGGCAGGGGAACATCAGGCAGAGACAGACAGGGGTACATCAGGCAGAGACAGGCAGAGGACCATCAGGCAGAGACAGGCAGGGGAACATCAGGCAGAGACAGACAGGGGAACATCAGGAAGAGACAGGCAGAGGACCATCAGGCAGAGACAGGCCGGGGAACATCAGGCAGAGACAGGCCGGGAACATCAGGCAGAGACAGGCAGTGGACCATCAGGCAGAGACAGGCAGAGGAACATCAGGCAGAGACAGGCAGAGGACCATCAGGCAGAGACAGGCACGGGAACATCAGACAGAGACAGGCAAGGGAGCATCAGGCAGAGCCAGGCAGAGGAACATCAGGCAGAGACAGTCAAGGGAAAGTCAGGCAGAGACGGGCAGGGGAACATTAGGCAGAGGCAGGCAGGGGAACATCAGGCAGAGGCAGTCAATGGAGCATCAGGCAGAGACAGGCAAGGGAACATCAGGCAGAGACAGTCAAGGGAACATCAGGCAGAGACAGGCACGGGAACATCAGACAGAGACAGGCAAGGGAACATCAGACAGAGACAGGCAGAGGAACATCAGGCAGAGAGAGTCAAGGGAACATCAGGCAGAGACAGGCAGGGGAACATCAGGCAGAGACAGGCAGGGGAACATCAGGCAGAGGCAGGCAGGGGAACCTCAGGCAGAGTCAGGCATGGGAACATCAGGCAGAGGAATCTCAGGCAGAGAGACAAGTAGGGGAACGTCTGATAGAGACAGGCAGAGGAACATCAGGCAGAGACAGGCAGGGGAACATCAGGCAGGGGACCATCAGGCAGAGACAGACAGAAGAACATCAGGCAGAGACAGGCAGGGGAACATCAGGCAGAGACAGGCAGGGGAACATCAGGTAGAGACAGGCAGAGGAACATCAGGCAGAGACAGGCAGGGGAACATCAGGCAGGGGACCATCAGGCAGAGACAGACAGAGGAACATCAGGCAGAGACAGGCAGGGGAACATCAGGCAGAGACAGGCAGGAGAACATCAGGCAGAGACAGGCAGAGGACCATCAGGCAGAGACAGGCAGAGGAACATCAGACAGAGACAGCCACGGGAACATCAGGCAGAGACAGGCAGAGGACAATCAGGCAGAGACAGTCAATGGAGCATCAGGCAGAGACAGGCAAGGGAACATCAGGCAGAGACAGTCAAGGGAACATCAGGCAGAGACAGGCACGGGAACATCAGACAGAGACAGGCAAGGGAACATCAGACAGACAGGCAGAGGAACATCAGGCAGAGACAGTCAGGGGAACATCAGGCAGAGACAGGCAGGGGAACATCAGGCAGAGACAGGCAGGGGAACATCAGGCAGAGGCAGGCAGGGGAACCTCAGGCAGAGTCAGGCATGGGAACATCAGGCAGAGGAATCTCAGGCAGAGAGACAAGTAGGGGAACGTCTGATAGAGACAGGCACAGGAACATCAGGCAGAGACAGGCAGGGGAACATCAGGCAGGGGACCATCAGGCAGAGACAGACAGAAGAACATCAGGCAGAGACAGGCATGGGAACATCAGGCAGAGACAGGCAGGGGAACATCAGGTAGAGACAGGCAGAGGAACATCAGGCAGAGACAGGCAGGGGAACATCAGGCAGGGGACCATCAGGCAGAGACAGACAGAGGAACATCAGGCAGAGACAGGCAGGGGAACATCAGGCAGAGACAGGCAGGGGAACATCAGGCAGAGACAGGCAGAGGACCATCAGGCAGAGACAGGCAGAGGAACATCAGACAGAGACAGCCACGGGAACATCAGGCAGAGACAGGCAGAGGACCATCAGGCAGAGACAGGCAGAGGAACATCAGACAGAGACAGCCACGGGAACATCAGGCAGAGACAGGCAGGGGAACGTCAGGCAGAGACAGACAGGGGAACATCAGGCAGGGGAACATCAGGCAGAGACAGACAGAGGAACATCAGGCAGGGGAACATCAGGCAGAGACAGGCAGGGGAAACGTCAGGCAGAGAGATAGAGGACCATCAGGCAGAGACAGGCAGGGAAACATCAAGCAGAGACAGGCAGGGGAACATCAGGCAGACAGGCAGGGGAACATCAGGCAGAGACAGGTTGAGGAACATCAGGCAGACAGGCAGGGGAACGTCAGGCAGAGACGGTCCGGGGAACATCAGGCAGGGGAACATCAGGCAGAGACAGGCAGGGGAACATCAGGCAGAGACAGGCAGGGGAACATCAGGCAGAGACAGGCAGGGGAACATCAGGCAGAGAGATAGAGGACCATCAGGCAGAGACAGACAGGGGAACATCAGGAAGAGACAGGCAGGGGAACATCAGGCAGAGACAGGCCGGGGAACATCAGGCAGGGGAACATCATGCAGAGACAGGCAGAGGAACATCAGGCAGAGACAGGCATGGAACATCATGCAGAGACAGGCAGAGGAACATCAGGCAGAGAGAGACAGGGGAACATCAGGCAGAGACAGGCATGGAACATCATGCAGAGACAGGCAGAGGAACATCAGGCAGAGACAGGCAGAGGAACATCAGGCAGAGACAGGCTGGGGAACATCAGGCAGAGACAGACAGAGGAACATCAGATCGAGACAGGCAGAGGAACATCAGGCAGAGACAGGCTGGGGAACATCAGGCAGAGACAGGCAGGGGAACATCAGGCAGAGACAGACAGGGGAACATCTGGCAGAGACAGGCAGGGGAACATCAGGCAGAGACAGGCAGGGGAACATCAGGCAGAGACAGGCAGGGGAACATCTGGCAGAGACAGGCAGGGGAACATCAGGCAGAGACAGGCACGGGAACATCAGGCAGAGACAGGCAGGGGAATCTCAGGCAGAGAGAGGCCGAGGAACATCAGGCAGAGACAGGCAGAGGACCATCAGGCAGAGACAGGCAGGGGAACATCAGGCAGAGACAGACAGGGGAAACATAGCAGAGACAGACAGGACAGGGGAACATCAGGACAGAGACAGGCAGAGGACCATCAGGCAGAGACAGGCAGGGGAACATCAGGCAGAGACAGGCAGAGGACCATCAGGCAGAGAGGCCGGGGAAACATCAGGCAGAGACAGGCAGTGGACCATCAGGCAGAGACAGGCAGAGGAACGACAGGCAGAGGACCATCAGGCAGAGACAGGCAGAGGACCATCAGGCAGAGACAGGCATGTGACATCAGACAGAGACAGGCAGGGGAACATCAGGCAGAGACAGACAGGGGAACATCAGGCAGAGACAGGCCGGGGAACATCAGGCAGAGACAGGCAGTGGACCATCAGGCAGAGATGGGCAGAGGAACATCAGGCAGAGACAGGCAGAGGAACATCAGGCAGAGACAGGCAGAGGACCATCAGGCAGAGACAGGCAGAGGAACATCAGGCAGAGACAGGCAAGGGAATCTCAGGTAGAGACAGGCATGGGAACATCAGGCAGAGACAGGCAATGGAACATCAGGCAGAGACAGGCAGAGGAACATCAGGCAGAGACAGTCAGGGGAACATCAGGCAGAGACAGGTAGGGGAACATCAGGCAGAGGCAGGCAGGGGCACCTCAGGCAGAGTCAGGCATGGGAACATCAGGCAGAGGAATCTCAGGCAGAGAGACAGGTAGGGGAACTTCCGATAGAGACAGGCAGAGGAACATCAGACAGAGACAGGCAGAGGAACATCAGGCAGAGATAGGCAAGGGAACATCAGGCAGGGGACCATCAGGCAGAGACAGGCACGGGAACATCAGGCAGAGATGGCAGGGGAACATCAGGCAGAGACAGACAGGGGAACATCAGGCAGAGACATTCAGGGGAACATCAGGCAGAGACAGGCAGAGGACCATCAGGCAGAAGAACATCAGGCAGAGGAACATCAGGCAGAGACAGGCCAGGGAACATCAGGCAGAGACAGACAGGGGAACGTCAGGCAGAGACAGACAGGGGAACGACAGGCAGAGGCAGTCAGGGGAACATCAGGCAGAGACAGGCCAGGGAACATCAGGCAGGGACAGGCCGGGGAACATCAGGCAGAGAAAGGCCGGGGAACATCAGGCAGAGGACCATCAGGCAGAGACAGGCAGGGGAACATCAGGCAGAGACAGACAGGGGTACATCAGGCAGAGACAGGCAGAGGACTATCAGGCAGAGACAGGCAGGGGAACATCAGGCAGAGACAGACAGGGGAACATCAGGCAGAGACAGACAGGGGAACATCAGGCAGAGACAGACAGGGGTACATCAGGCAGAGACAGGCAGAGGACTATCAGGCAGAGACAGGCAGGGGAACATCAGGCAGAGACAGACAGGGGAACATCAGGCAGAGACAGACAGGGGAACATCAGGCAGAGACAGACAGGGGAACATCAGGCAGAGACAGGCAGAGGACCATCAGGCAGAGACAGGCCGGGGAACATCAGGCAGAGACAGGCCGGGGAACATCAGGCAGAGGACCATCAGGCAGAGACAGGCAGGGGAACATCAGGCAGAGACAGACAGGGGTACATCAGGCAGAGACAGGCAGAGGACTATCAGGCAGAGACAGGCAGGGGAACATCAGGCAGAGACAGACAGGGGAACATCAGGCAGAGACAGACAGGGGAACATCAGGCAGAGACAGACAGGGGAACATCAGGCAGAGACAGGCAGAGGACCATCAAGCAGAGACAGGCCGGGGAACATCAGGCAGAGACAGGCCGGGGAACATCAGGCAGAGACAGGCAGTGGACCATCAGGCAGAGACAGGCAGAAGAACATCAGGCAGAGACAGGCAGAGGACCATCAGGCAGAGACAGGCACGGGAACATCAGACAGAGACAGGCAAGGGAGCATCAGGCAGAGCCAGGCAGAGGAACATCAGGCAGAGACAGTCAAGGGAAAGTCAGGCAGAGACGGGCAGGGGAACATTAGGCAGAGACAGGCAGGGGAACATCAGGCAGAGACAGTCAATGGAGCATCAGGCAGACAGGCAAGGGAACATCAGGCAGAGACAGTCAAGGGAACATCAGGCAGAGACAGGCACGGGAACATCAGACAGAGACAGGCAAGGGAACATCAGACAGAGACAGGCAAGGGAGCATCAGGCAGAGCCAGGCAGAGGAACATCAGGCAGAGACAGTCAAGGGAAAGTCAGGCAGAGACGGGCAGGGGAACATTAGGCAGAGACAGGCAGGGGAACATCAGGCAGAGACAGTCAATGGAGCATCAGGCAGAGACAGGCAAGGGAACATCAGGCAGAGACAGTCAAGGGAACATCAGGCAGAGACAGGCACGGGAACATCAGACAGAGACAGGCAAGGGAACATCAGGCAGAGACAGGCAGAGGAACATCAGGCAGAGACAGTCAGGGGAACATCAGGCAGAGACAGGCAGGGGAACATCAGGCAGAGACAGGCAGGGGAACATCAGGCAGAGGCAGGCAGGGGAACCTCAGGCAGAGTCAGGCATGGGAACATCAGGCAGAGGAATCTCAGGCAGAGAGACAAGTAGGGGAACGTCTGATAGAGACAGGCAGAGGAACATCAGGCAGAGACAGGCAGGTGAACATCAGGCAGGGGACCATCAGGCAGAGACAGACAGAAGAACATCAGGCAGAGACAGGCATGGGAACATCAGGCAGAGACAGGCAGGGGAACATCAGGTAGAGACAGGCAGAGGAACATCAGGCAGAGACAGGCAGGGGAACATCAGGCAGGGGACCATCAGGCAGAGACAGACAGAGGAACATCAGGCAGAGACAGGCAGGGGAACATCAGGCAGAGACAGGCAGGGGAACATCAGGCAGAGACAGGCAGAGGACCATCAGGCAGAGACAGGCAGAGGAACATCAGACAGAGACAGCCACGGGAACATCAGGCAGAGACAGGCAGAGGACCATCAGGCAGAGACAGGCAGAGGAACATCAGACAGAGACAGCCACGGGAACATCAGGCAGAGACAGGCAGGGGAACGTCAGGCAGAGACAGACAGGGGAACATCAGGCAGGGGAACATCAGGCAGAGACAGACAGAGGAACATCAGGCAGGGGAACATCAGGCAGAGACAGGCAGGGGAAACGTCAGGCAGAGAGATAGAGGACCATCAGGCAGAGACAGGCAGGGAAACATCAAGCAGAGACAGGCAGGGGAACATCAGGCAGACAGGCAGGGGAACATCAGGCAGAGACAGGTTGAGGAACATCAGGCAGACAGGCAGGGGAACGTCAGGCAGAGACGGTCCGGGGAACATCAGGCAGGGGAACATCAGGCAGAGACAGGCAGGGGAACATCAGGCAGAGACAGGCAGGGGAACATCAGGCAGAGACAGGCAGGGGAACATCAGGCAGAGAGATAGAGGACCATCAGGCAGAGACAGACAGGGGAACATCAGGAAGAGACAGGCAGGGGAACATCAGGCAGAGACAGGCCGGGGAACATCAGGCAGGGGAACATCATGCAGAGACAGGCAGAGGAACATCAGGCAGAGACAGGCATGGAACATCATGCAGAGACAGGCAGAGGAACATCAGGCAGAGAGAGACAGGGGAACATCAGGCAGAGACAGGCATGGAACATCATGCAGAGACAGGCAGAGGAACATCAGGCAGAGACAGGCAGAGGAACATCAGGCAGAGACAGACAGAGGAACATCAGATCGAGACAGGCAGAGGAACATCAGGCAGAGACAGGCTGGGGAACATCAGGCAGAGACAGGCAGGGGAACATCAGGCAGAGACAGGCAGGGGAACATCTGGCAGAGACAGGCAGGGGAACATCAGGCAGAGACAGGCAGGGGAACATCAGGCAGAGACAGGCAGGGGAACATCTGGCAGAGACAGGCAGGGGAACATCAGGCAGAGACAGGCACGGGAACATCAGGCAGAGACAGGCAGGGGAACCTCAGGCAGAGAGAGGCAGAGGAACATCAGGCAGAGACAGGCAGAGGACCATCAGGCAGAGACAGGCAGGGGAACATCAGGCAGAGACAGACAGGGGAACATCAGGCAGAGACAGACAGGGGAACATCAGGCAGAGACAGGCAGAGGACCATCAGGCAGAGACAGGCAGGGGAACATCAGGCAGAGACAGGCAGAGGACCATCAGGCAGAGAGGCCGGGGAACATCAGGCAGAGACAGGCAGTGGACCATCAGGCAGAGACAGGCAGAGGAACGACAGGCAGAGGACCATCAGGCAGAGACAGGCAGAGGACCATCAGGCAGAGACAGGCATGTGACATCAGACAGAGACAGGCAAGGGAACATCAGGCAGAGACAGGCAGAGGAACATCAGGCAGAGGCAGTCAGGGGAACATCAGGCAGAGACAGGCAGGGGAACATCAGGCAGGGACAGGCAGGGGAACATCAGGCAGAGACAGGCAGAGGACCATCAGGCAGAGAGGCCGGGGAACATCAGGCAGAGACAGGCCGGGGAACATCAGGCAGAGACAGGCAGTGGACCATCAGGCAGAGATGGGCAGAGGAACATCAGGCAGAGACAGGCAGAGGAACATCAGGCAGAGACAGGCAGAGGACCATCAGGCAGAGACAGGCAGAGGAACATCAGGCAGAGACAGGCAAGGGAATCTCAGGTAGAGACAGGCATGGGAACATCAGGCAGAGACAGGCAATGGAACATCAGGCAGAGACAGGCAGAGGAACATCAGGCAGAGACAGTCAGGGGAACATCAGGCAGAGACAGGTAGGGGAACATCAGGCAGAGGCAGGCAGGGGAACCTCAGGCAGAGTCAGGCATGGGAACATCAGGCAGAGGAATCTCAGGCAGAGAGACAGGTATGGGAACTTCCGATAGAGACAGGCAGAGGAACATCAGACAGAGACAGGCAGAGGAACATCAGGCAGAGATAGGCAAGGGAACCTCAGGCAGGGGACCATCAGGCAGAGACAGGCACGGGAACATCAGGCAGAGATGGCAGGGGAACATCAGGCAGAGACAGACAGGGGAACATCAGGCAGAGACATTCAGGGGAACGTCAGGCAGAGGCAGTCAGGGGAACATCAGGCAGAGACAGGCCAGGGAACATCAGGCAGAGACAGGCCGGGGAACATCAGGCAGAGAAATGCCGGGGAACATCAGGCAGAGACAGGCAGAGGACCATCAGGCAGAGACAGGCAGGGGAACATCAGGCAGAGACAGACAGGGGTACATCAGGCAGAGACAGGCAGAGGACTATCAGGCAGAGACAGGCAGGGAACATCAGGCAGAGACAGACAGGGGAACATCAGGCAGAGACAGGCCGGGGAACATCAGGCAGAGACAGACAGGGGAACATCAGGCAGAGACAGGCAGAGGACCATCAGGCAGAGACAGGCCGGGGAACATCAGGCAGAGACAGGCCGGGAACATCAGGCAGAGACAGGCAGTGGACCATCAGGCAGAGACAGGCAGAGGAACATCAGGCAGAGACAGGCAGAGGACCATCAGGCAGAGACAGGCACGGGAACATCAGACAGAGACAGGCAAGGGAGCATCAGGCAGAGACAGGCAGAGGAACATCAGGCAGAGACAGTCAAGGGAAAGTCAGGCAGAGACGGGCAGGGGAACATTAGGCAGAGACAGGCAGGGGAACATCAGGCAGAGACAGTCAATGGAGTATCAGGCAGAGACAGGCAAGGGAACATCAGGGAGAGACAGTCAAGGGAACATCAGGCAGAGACAGGCACGGGAACATCAGACAGAGACAGGCAAGGGAACATCAGGCAGAGACAGGCAGAGGAACATCAGGCAGAGACAGTCAGGGGAACATCAGGCAGAGACAGGCAGGGGAACATCAGGCAGAGACAGGCAGGGGAACATCAGGCAGAGGCAGGCAGGGGAACCTCAGGCAGAGTCAGGCATGGGAACATCAGGCAGAGGAATCTCAGGCAGAGAGACAAGTAGGGAACGTCTGATAGAGACAGGCAGAGGAACATCAGGCAGAGACAGGCAGGGGAACATCAGGCAGGGGACCATCAGGCAGAGACCGACAGAAGAACATCAGGCAGAGACAGGCATGGGAACATCAGGCAGAGACAGGCAGGGGAACATCAGGCAGAGACAGGCAGAGGAACATCAGGCAGAGACAGGCAGGGGAACATCAGGCAGGGGACCATCAGGCAGAGACAGACAGAGGAACATCAGGCAGAGACAGGCAGGGGAACATCAGGCAGAGACAGGCAGGGGAACATCAGGCAGAGACAGGCAGAGGACCATCAGGCAGAGACAGGCAGAGGAACATCAGACAGAGACAGCCACGGGAACATCAGGCAGAGACAGGCAGAGGACCATCAGGCAGAGACAGGCAGAGGAACATCAGACAGAGACAGCCACGGGAACATCAGGCAGAGACAGGCAGAGGAACATCAGGCAGAGACAGGCAAGGGAATCTCAGGTTGAGACAGGCAAGGGAATCTCAGGTTGAGACAGGCAGGGGAACATCAGGCAGAGACAGTCAGGGGAACATCAGGCAGAGACAGGCCGGGGAACATCAGGCAGAGACAGGCAGGGGAACATCAGGCAGAGACAGGTGGAGGAACATCAGGCAGAGTGAGACAGGGGAACATCAGGCAGACAGGCAGGGGAACGTCAGGCAGGGGAACATCAGGCAGACAGGCAGGGGAACGTCAGGCAGAGACAGGCCGGGGAACATCAGGCAGAGACAGGCAGGGGAACATCAGGCAGAGACAGGCAAGGGAATCTCAGGTTGAGACAGGCAAGGGAATCTCAGGTTGAGACAGGCAAGGGAATCTCAGGTTGAGACAGGCAGGGGAACATCAGGCAGAGACAGTCAGGGGAACATCAGGCAGAGACAGGCCGGGGAACATCAGGCAGAGACAGGCCGGGGAACATCAGGCAGAGACAGGCAAGGGAATCTCAGGTTGAGACAGGCCGGGGAACATCAGGCAGAGACAGGCAGGGGAACATCAGGCAGAGACAGGTGGAGGAACATCAGGCAGAGTGAGACAGGGGAACATCAGGCAGACAGGCAGGGGAACGTCAGGCAGACAGGCAGGGGAACATCAGGCAGGGGAACATCAGGCAGACAGGCAGGGGAACGTCAGGCAGAGACAGGCCGGGGAACATCAGGCAGAGACAGGCAGGGGAACATCAGGCAGAGACAGGCAAGGGAATCTCAGGTTGAGACAGGCAAGGGAATCTCAGGTAGAGATAGGCAGGGGAACATCAGGCAGAGACAGTCAGGGGAACATCAGGCAGAGACAGGCCGGGGAACATCAGGCAGAGACAGGCCAGGGAACATCAGGCAGAGACAGGCAAGGGAATCTCAGGTTGAGACAGGCAAGGGAATCTCAGGTAGAGACAGGCAGGGGAACAATCTAACACTTCCTGGATAACAATCCAGGCTGGTAATGTAGAACTGCCCGAAGTCTCCAACTCAGAGCTGGAAATTTCTGTGGCGGGGCCCAGGGAGCAGGGGAACTGCCTGAAGGTAGTTCGGAATTTCTGAACAATTCCCATGGAAGTCAATGTATCAGAACGTTTGCATCCCGATGTGCCTCTGGGATTGTAGGTCTGATCTCTGTGGAGACCTAAAGGTCTGAGCCACTCTGTTTAATTCAATCATTTTGTGAAAATTGGACACATTTTCACTCATCTGTTAACTAATGGACTACTCAGTTTCCATTCCATCACCCCACCGGATAGTGCAACTTTCTGCCCAATGGTGCAGCAAGTTATCCTGAGCATGCTCAAGAAATGTACTATCTTTCTGAGATGTGCTGATCTGTTTATTCCAATCTACGTAATAGTTTAACCCCCATTAACGTTACTGCGCCTTTGGTACATATTTAGATGATCACTGAATTTCTACATTCTACCACCTACAACTGTGACCAGGCAGCCTTTACACAACTTACATTATAATCTTAAATCCTTTTCATAACTCTTCCTATAAATCACTCATTATATCGGATCATTGAAACAATTTCATTTATCACCAAGGGTACCCCTGCCCATCTTGCTGTGTCTTTCCTAAGGACCATATAACCGAGTATATTCAGTGCTGACTGTGATGTAACCGTGCCTCAGTAACAGCCTCCAAGTTGAATTTGCGCCTGGAATTCATTCAATTTGTTCTTTATTCTCGGTGCATTTTTATAACTGATGCATATTCGGGGGTGGCACGGTGATGCAGTGGTTAGCACAGCTGCCTCACAGTGCTGAGGAGCCAGGTTCGATCCCAGTCCCGGGACATTGTCTGTGTGGAGTTTGCACATTCTCCCAGTGTCTGTGTGGGTTTTTCACGCCCACAACCCAAAGATGCGCATGTTAGGCACTGGTTTCTCAGGTTGGAGAAAATAAAATGTACCCGAAGATGGTCAGAGGGTGGCTTTGAGGTATGGTAGAGATGGGGGAGGGGGGGGTGGGGGGGGGGGTGGGGGGGGGGGGGGGTGGGGAGATGTTAAGATTTTGATACTCTGTTGAACATGTTTGGAATAAAATACCTTTAAAAAAATTTAACACACTGTGACTCAAGCGTGCTGCAGCTTGATAGACAAGTTGATAGACATTTTGAGCAATTGGTAGCCCCTCTAAGGTGATATTGTCAATGCTGCTGCTCTTCAAGTGGAGACTCAGTCTGTCTCTGAAGTGTTTTCTTTACCCTCCTGTGGAGCATTGGCCATTTAAAAGTTTTCAAACAGGAGACAAGCAAGAGAGTTGATTTTCAGCCACCCGACAAAATGGCCAGTCTATCAAAATTGATTGTCTTTCGGGAGTTTTGTGTGAACGTTTGTGGTTCTGGCTTCAAGGAGGAATTGAATGCATCCCCTGGAGGCAAATATGGAGGCGGGGAAAGGCATCGTGTAATTAGGTGGAAGGATGTGGGTTGGAGTTCCCACTGCTTTCCTCAATTCCAGGTGGGAAGGGTGTGGAGACCAATTGAGGACATTAAATAAGAGCTACTTTAGGGCCTGATCCCGTTTCCGTTAGTATTCCCCATCCAGCGATGGGTGGGGAACTTGCCATTCAGACCAAACCCTGTCAGATGTGCCTGTGGTCTAGTGGGTGGGGGTGGGCAGATGCACGGTGAGGATTTTTCATCGTCAGACACTCTGTGCTCAGCTGAGAGACCTGGCATCAGAAAGGGGATGGCCCGCAGAAAGGCACTGTCTTTGCATTCTTTATTAGACCGACAGGTCTTGGCACCAGGATTTCAGCGCTGCTTGGGGCTTAATTTGACAGGAGGTCTGATTTCCCCAGTTAAGTGCCTGACCCCATTGTAATAGTGCTGGGCCTCCTGGAGTAATGTGGGGTTCCCACAGGCTTTCCAGCCAGTGGGTGCTCCCCACCACCCTGAGGTGATTTGTGGTGATTGTCCCTTCAAGGGCAACACAGCAGAGTAAGGGTCACCTGGCTTGGGGGAGCAATTTAGAATCGAGTGGGTAATTTTGGGGTGAGTAACTTAGTTATTGAATATTGCACAAAGGAGTTAAAGGGGGAGAGATTCAGTGATTAGTGGTGATTGTCCCTTTAAGCAGAGAAAGGGTCACCTGGCTGAGGTGTGGGGTCAATTGGGACTCAGAGTGGGTAATCACCCCATGGGGTGGTGGAGTTCTCTTAGGTAGGTGACATGTGAGGGTGACGCAGTGGTGCAGTGGTTAGCACTGCTGCCTCACGGCGCTGAGGACCCGGGTTCGATCCCGGCCCTGGATCACTGTTCGTCTGGAGTTTGCACATTCTCCACGTGTCTGCGTGGGTCTCACCCCCACAATCCAAAGATGAGCAGGGTGGCATTTGCCACTCTAAAATGGTCCTTAATTGGGGGGAAAAGAATTGGGTACTCTCAATTCATAAAAGAAAAAAGGTAGGCGACATGTAGAGAACTAGGTGCAGTCTTTTTGGTTTTCACAATTTAAGTTTGTAAAAGTGCATTATTATGCCCCCATCACCAATATTAAATTCTCCTGAGGTAAATTCTGACCTGAGGTAAGTTTAAAACGGTGGTTAATTATGCGGATTCAACCTTATTATGATATTTAAATTGCCTGACATCTTCCTGTTTGGTCATCCTTCTGAAACTGGGAGTGGGTGGGTTGGAGGCGGGTTTATGACAGGGTTGAATTAACAAAAAAATTAACATCACATCCAATGCAAATAGACCACATTTGGGAATTAATTTCCCCCCCCCCCTCGCCCTGCCACCACCGCCAACTTTCTTGTCCGCTGAACTGAGAACTGAAAACAAATTTTAGACTCCATTATTTTTTTAAATTGATTTGAGTTTTGCTGTTTCCTTTTGGCAGTAAAATAAAAGATGGGCTCTCTTTCGACTTTCAACAGAAGGGATTCTTGTTAAATGGTCGCTCAAATATTTTTGGCAAATGGGTTGTTCTATGAATCAATCTTAATAGAAGAAATTGCAACTAAAATCTTCCAGCTGACCTGCATTTTAACATATCTGGCCTGTTTTATGATATATAAGTTTATCTAGTGTTGTTTATGTCAGCCATGAGAGATTTATTAATTTAACAAAAGGTAATTAATTACTTGAGATTTACAGGAAACACATGTAAATATCACAACACATTGCGTCCGACAGTAATTGGCTGTTTCTGCAGCTTTTTTTTATGACATTACTTTGACCTTGTCAAGTGAGTTCAACCACTAATTGACTTGTCCCTTTGTCTGTCTCAGGCAGGAACATGATTCTGAGACAGACCATGCTCCCGAGGAGCCTCTATGCAAAATACAACTTCTTCATTTCTGGCGTTGTGCTCTGGATAGAAGATGGGAGATGAAAATACATCAAACACCATTGGGTCTGCTCACTCCATTGATGATGTACATTCCATTCTATTATCTGGGTACAGTCGTGTCGGTGGTTACATTACTTGATCTGGACTAATGGGAGTTCAAATCCCACCATGGCATTTTTGGGAATCCAAGTTTAATTTACAAATCCCAGGATAAAAAGTGACAATGAGCCTGCTGGATTATCCTAAAAAAACAACTGGATCACTCGTGAACTTTTGGGAATGAAATCTGCCATCCTCACCTGGCCTAGCTTATTTGTGACACTTTAACAGCCTCAGTTCTAACATAATGCTGAAGGCGCAGCGTAATTAGGGACGGGAACATCCCAAGAATGAGCAAATGAACAGCAACAAAAAGAATCCTGGGTAATCATTCAGTCCCAAAAGGAACATTATGTGGCAATGCTCTCTGATACCCAAATGTAATCCAGAATATTCACCCTTTCTCATACCTCCACTATCCAATCCGAGTCTGCTGTTTTCTCTAGAAAGTATCTCCGCTTGTCCATAGAAACATAGCATGATACAGTGCAGAAGGAGGACATTCGGCCCATCGAGTCTACGCCGATCCTCTGAGAGAGCACCCTACCTAGGCCCAATCCCACACTATCCCCGTAACCCCACCTAGGGGCAGTTTAGCATGGCCAATCCACCTAACCTGCACATCTTTGGACTGTGGGAGGAAGCCAGAGAACCGGAGGAAACTCATGCAGAAAAGGGGAAAATGTGCAAACTCCACACAGACAGTCATTCAAGGATGGAATTGAACCCGGGTCTCTGGTGCAGTGAGGCAGCAGTGATAATGACTGTGCCACCATGTAGCCCCAGTTCACCTTAGCAGAAGATAAATATTTGTTCATCTCATCAATGGGCGCGATTTAACCACCATGTTGCACCCGGCATGAACCAGTTTGCCATTCACCAGGTCCACTCCCGATGGCAAGTTCTGAATCTCATCCAAAGATGGTGAGGATGTCATTAACCTTCATTTGTATGCATTTCAATCCCATTAATGAGATAGAAGGCAAATGCAGCGACTGACTGGGAATTACCCAACTCCCCAGCAAGAAATCATGCAGGCATCGTTGGGTACTCCTTTTTAAAAACATGAAGCTGGTGCAATGGCTTCTAAGGGGAAGTGAGGAGGTGAGTAGCTACTTTTAGTGTCTGGCTTGCAGCTCAAGGGCATCTGAGTTGCTGGCCCAGTGCTTGGTGGAGGGTGGGGGGGAATGAGGATGGAGAGGGGGCATTGGAAACCCCATAGGCGGCATTGGAAACCCCATAGGGGGCATTGGAAACCGCATAGGGGGATTGGACTTGGTCAGGGGATTGAAGCATTCCAGGTTGAGGATTGCCCCTGTGCCAAGGAGGGGGGGGGGGGGGGGGGGGAGGGGGGGGGGGGGAGAGGGGGGGAGGGACTTTGCACCTGTGAAGCCTTCAAGCCATCTTTAAATATTGTGGAGACCCATAATAGAGGTAACCACAGCTGCTGCCTGCCTGTCCTACCAAACACTTCTCGGACAGAACCCTGCTGCTGCTTCTATCCAGAAAATCAATGTCACTCCCTTTGACTGTGAGCAGCCTCTAGCTTCACAGCTGGAGGCTATTTCAAATGAGGAATTAACGTTGTTAGTTGTGAGAGCACATCACATTCCTCAGCTCGCAAGTGCCTCCTCGTGCCATGTCTCTGGATGATGAGTACATGGACTTTCCAGCAACCCTTGATGCCTAAACAATGTGCCTGAGCGCTCGGAGCAGCAGCACCATAGAGGCACCTCTGGTGCTCCACAGTTTCTGCTAAAGTCTGGCTCCTGTCTTTCTGCTGATAGGGCGCTCATACCCTTTCCTTGAAAGAGATCTGCATCAGATCTGCACCGATTTACCGGTGTCACAGGAGTCACCGTGCCACCCTGTTACACCCACTGCCCTTGTGGTGCACCGGTATCAAGAGGGAGGGATTAGGAAGAACAAGAGACAGTTGTAGTCTCCTTGGTGACACGCCCTGGTTGGCCTCCAGCACCTCCTGCTCCACAGTGTCCCTGGTGGGCTGACTCCATGGGATCATAGAATTTTACAGTGCAGAAGGAGGCCATTCGGCCTATCGAGTCTGCACTGGCACTTGGATGGAGGAGCAGTGTGAGTGAGCTCCAGAACATGCAAACTCCTCACTGTCACCAAAGGTCGGAATCGAACCCGGGTCTCTGGCGCTTGTGGGGCATCAGTGCTAACCACTGTGCTAGTGTGCCACCCTGTGCAGTGACTTGTCTCTGAGTTACTGCTCGTAAACTATAACTTGGATTTTAAAACGTTCGCTCATGATTTGTGAATATCCACTGGCACGGCCAGCATTAGTTGCCCACACGTATAAGATCTAATGGCTTGCTGGGGCAGTTAAGTGTCAACCACATGGCTGGATGGGGTCGGGACTGGAGATTTCCTTGCCAAAAAGACATTCATGAACCGGTCGGGCTTCCATGACAGTTTTCCATGACAGTCACCATTTTTGATGTTACTTTTTTATTCCAGATTTATTTAATTAGCTGAAGTCAAATTTCCTCAGCTGCCATGATGGGGTTTTTGCTCATATCACTGGATCCTTTGTCTTTGTCTCTGGATTACTAGTTTAGTAACATGACGTGGATGCTACCATCCCATTCCCGAACTTTGCGCTTCATTTATGCTGCAACTGTATAAGGTGTTTGCGAGACCACACCTGGAGTATTGTGTTCATTTTTGGTCTCCTGACCTGAGAAAGGACGTACTGGCGTTGGAGGGTGTGCAGAGAAGATTCACTAGGTTAATC